>NC_051100.1:2522353-2835648 GCF_901709675.1 Syngnathus acus
GACTGTTGTATCTTAAACCCTCCTTGTGTTTGATAACTTGTCAACTCTGTTTACATAAACACTCGGATGTTGCGGTTTTCGCTCGTGGCGACGCTTATGGACCTAAAACTCCGCCGGCCGATATTCAATGTGATTTCCGGCTGAGTTATCACCGCTTCAATCACCCTGGAGTCATTTTGTATTTCAGATTTGCTGGGAAAAGCGCCACATCAAAAACGACATTATTTGTCGCGTCTTTGAAGAGAATTCCAAACGAGGGGATTTTCGGGCCTGGAAATGCAAAGCACATGATACGTGTAGATTGCGGTGGCGCTAACCACGTTTATTCACATCAATCATCACCCTAATAAAACGGCAAAGCAAGGGGCTGAGCTTGTAAGGGTCAAAGTTGACATGGACTCTGGCTATTATTAAAATCCCTCGGTCATTCCGTCAGCTGATAAGCAAAGATGAATTATTGTTTTAATGAAAAAGGACAAACAATCGGACTCTGTTGTTTGCTCTCGAGATATAAACAGCTCAGGCTATTATATAAAAGCTGTGATGAGTACAACACAGGAAACACTGTTACCATGGATCTGTTCCACATGATAGTGTGTGTGTGCGTGCATACTTGGCTGGGGGGGGGAGACCACGGTTTATTAAGTTCATAGAATTGATTGGAATGCGCTACCGACATGGTATTTTAATCACACACCGTGTATTTCCAACAATGCATGTTTAAAGGCGGGCCTCCCTTGGGTTACTTTCAAGGTGGAAGTATTCTTATAACCCTTGATCCTTAAATCCACCGTTCTCGTGTCTTGATTGCATTTGAGCCATTAAAAACATTTTGGGGGGAAATCTGCATCGAAGATTTGGAAATTGTGTACCCGCGATCACTATAAAAAAGTGCTCAGAATTTGAAGTCACATTCTACGGACAACAACGCTCTCTGTTGTGTGTATCTCCATATAGTTATGTTATATTTTAGGAAATTCCTCAAAGATGACGCCCGTGTAAGTAAACGTAGGTATGTCGGAGGTAATAAATGACCAAACAAGGCTACTCGAGTGCACTTAGCAAAGGCTGTTGGCACAAATTTAGTGTGTTATTCTTGACTGTTATTACCGGTCGACCGCCATGAAATTCCACACCAAACAGGGGATAGTCTCGATATCAAATGCTGACAAATATAAACATGAGGAACAGAACAATCTTAGCAAGGCGTTTGAGGGGGGGGCGGTCAATATGTAGACCTTCTAACTCGAGCGTCTGCTACGTGATGAGTGCTTTTTTGTTTGGAGTGGATCGCCTTTCCGTGGGATGCCAGACTGACCTCGGATGAATGTCAATGGGCATCTTGCCCACAAATTGCAATTAAAAAATATGCTATAGTCCGTCATCATCATTTCGTAATTGTCTTTCGTGCTGTGAAATGTAAGCGTCGGCATGTATTTTGAAAGTTGCTAATCTGCCCTTATTATAGCTATTGTGATGTGTATATATATCGCGCATGAGCTATAATAGACAGGGTTGTGCTGAATTGTGCAATTTAGCTCGTAGCTATAGCGCTGAAGTGACCTTCCAAAGAGCCGAGGCTCTGTCACTGTTGCTCCCGTGGAGCCGAGTGCGGCCGGCGGGCATGAATGGGGGAGACAGCTCCGGAAAGTTTCGAGGGCTTTTATGAATGACGCCGGCGTCACGCTACCGCAGCGCAAACATCCCTCTCGGATGCCCTTCGGGCCCCTTCCAACACCCCTCCCCTCCCTCTCCAAATGCAAGTTCCCACCGAAACATACTCTAATCGACATCGCAGAGCCAAAATGGCGAACCAGCATAACAAACGTCTCCATGTTGGATCGATGGAGAAGCCTCGTGGGTGCTCACGGAAGCGAGGCGATTATGACGCTATTTTAACCAACATTAACGTGATACATGTGGGATTTGCGAGGAAAACGTCACGGTTTCAAACCGTTTTTTTTTTTTATGAATGGGGGTATGCAAATGAGCTGCGATTGAAAAAGACATGGCGGATGAGGCGTATCGGATATCTCATATCCTGTGAGACTTCCCCTTTCGGTTAGAGGCACCACACACACGCACACACGGAGCTAAAAAAACAAATATTATAACAACACACGCGCCGATATGATCACTTTGTGGCCTTGTCTCGTTTTTGTTTAATTTGACGTGGTGAGAGCTCCAAGCTCTCTCAGCCGGGGGAAGTGTTTGTAAAACGGGGGGCTGCTGGCAGACGATCCGTTCACAAAATGTTTCCGATCCACCCACGCTTCGACTCCTCCACCACCACCACCACCTCGTTTTTCTCCAAACACAAGGTGGCCCTTCAATCTCGCCACCCAGCAACTCATATTGCGTTCTGTTATCTTGAATAATCTTAAACAGAAGGTATTTTAAAAAAGTAGCCGAGACCAAGTTAAGCACGAGAGGGGGGGTGCAGTGGGAGAGCGCAAAGGGGGGTAAAATGTAGGGGTGGTGGGGGTTTTATATGGCTACTTACTCGTTTGGGTGTGTTTCTTCTTCTATCATGTTTCCTCGCTTCACCTTAGGTCACGTAGCGCGGCGGATGCGTTCTCCCTCGTCCTCGTCATCGCGTTGATCCCCGCTACAAATCCACATTTACCACCAAAATATCCTCCTGGAAATCTTTGGTGTGCAGTGCGAACCCACCCCCCTTCTCCCTCTTCACCTCCCTGCTCTTATTCCTCGTCAGCCAGCTGCTTTTCGATTGCAAATGTCGAGCCCCTCTCCTCCGATATCCTCCAACTTTTCAGCGAGCCAGCAGGTACTGTTAGTCCGACGAAAGCCTTCCCTCCCCCCGCCTTGCAGGAGAATATGGACTCGCCCTCAGGTGCTGGCTGGTTGTCGTTTTTTTTGCCCTCCCCCCCCGAAAAAATGTCCTCCGCACGACGGTGGTTGTTGTTATTACAATGTAAAAATCGCGTTGTAGTCGCCGTGGGGTGGCCCCGCTAGAGCCCCATCTCTCGCGCTGCTACTCCATGTTGGTTTGCAAGGCAGCCAGGCAAGCAGGCAGGCAGCCCGAGTCGCTCCAGCGATGCCGGGGGAGGAGGAGGAGGAGGAGGAGGAGGGGGGGAAGCTGGGCGGAAGTTGTGACGTAGGTCTCCAGTTTGGTGCTGGGGCTGCAAGCCACATGCCCCACACCCCCAATAAATAGCACCCCGACTTAGCTCCTCATAACCACTACATGATTTCTAACTCATTGCGCATAAAATAGCATGCAGTAGTTTTGTCCTCTGATCAACTTGCATAGTACTTGTACTGAGAAAAAGAAAGAAAGAAGAAAATCACTGGACACATGTTCATCAAAACAATATGGTCCTATAGTTTGTGGCCTGAGTCTCAAATCCAAATCTCAACCACGGTTGACTACAAGTATACCTCACTCTAGTTTTATGTGCTTTCTACACATTTTATTGTCATCTGCAAAAAACAACAACTAACAAGCCTGGTTTCACAAATAGTAAAAGTAAAAAGAACAAATGAATGTTTTCAAGTACAGTAACAGTACAGTAACTACAGCAAGGTAATAAAATACAGCATTTGTACTTTGGTATATGCATGTGTGTGTGTATTTGCATGGAAATGTCAGTGTGTGCGTCTTACTGTAATAGAAATTTATAGACTATATTCATTTGCATTTTTTTCTTACCATTTTTTCCACAAAAAGATCAATAAAATGCTTCTGCATAATTGTATTAAAAAAAAGAAAGAAATATGATACATGCCTAGCATTGGATTTTTTTTTTTAATACAGTACGCAATTTTATACAGATTTAGACCTGCGGAATCTAAAGTCGAACTTTTCATGCCTTGTCGGTTAATCTCACCTCTCAGTGTGAACTAACATGCAGTTCCAAACTCCACATGCATGATTTACTCAAAAGCCCGATTAATTTTACTGAGACAATCGTTCTGGGTTGATCTTTTCCCACACCTATTGATCCGCTTAAAGTGTGAGCAAGTCAGATGATTGAGCGCTTCTGTTTACAACACCACTAAACACTAGACTGCATTGTTTGTTTTTATAAAGAGAGGATCACGTATGAACTAATCCCCCAGACAGGATCTTATAAAGCGCGATGTAGTACCGCCCTCTGCTGGTCATTGCTGCCTTTGTCGTACCATGACTTCGAAGATTAATTTACATTTCAATCTCATAGCATCGATCTCCTTTTGAATAAATAGAAATGTCATCCATCTTTTCCAGTCTTTCCCTATTTTTGTAATGTATTTTTAATAAGAAAAGGAGCACTCTACACTCTGTGGTATTGCACCATTAACATATAGCTATAATTAAAATTAAATAGGATACAGTATTTACAAGTTTGTGCATAATGATGTTTAATGCTAATGCTGTTTTAATGCCCACTTCGTTGTGTTCCACTTGTGCCTTGGTCACCAGGGGGCAGTGTAATACAAGTTTACATCATACAAAAACATTATCCACAAGTGATTCAGTAATCTTCAGTTGATATTAGTTGTTTTTCTCTGAGTATTAAAAAGTCGTCTGTCTACATGTGTTGATGCACACTTTGCGTTATTTAATTAAAGGGTTATTACTGCATAATTGCTAATTTTGTGAGCATGTCTATGGTGTTTTGCATTGTGTGTTAGCAGTACGCTAGCAACGTTTTGAACATCAATTCGATTTTACCGCGTTCATTAGCAAAAATATATATTTTTTCAATGTTAAAAAAACATTTATTTACAAATGAGTTCCATTTGTATTCTTTTCACATGGCCAATGACTGACTACTAGATGTGGACCTATACTGGCACCGTGTGGCTCAAATGGGAAAAGTTCTTGCTCTCGTATACGTGCTAAATTTAAGATGGAAAAAAGTTCTTCAGACTAAGAAATTTCAAGTCCTTGACTTTTATTTATTATTATTATTATTATTTTCTTTTTACAAATACAAGTAATAGACATGCGTACACTTCGGTTTGGGTATTAGTTACAGCCATACTCTTAGAAATGTGGTCTGGTTTATATCAGTGCACGGAAGACTCAATTCATCCAAAAGGCCTCGTCTGTGCATGCGTATGTACACAAACGCTTAATAAGAGAGAAGACTCGTTCATCATCGGCCGAGTAAACAGCACTGAGTATTTTTCACCATCTCCCTTGGCGCTGTATTGTGTAACACGGCTGTACACATTGGGATTAAACTGGCAAAGATGTTATGACTATATATTTATTAATTATTGGACTAGCAAAAAAAATAATTCTCTCAATTCTCAGAAGAATTCTCTTCTCCTGCTTCTCTCTTTCTGGTTACTGGACCGAGCCCTCAGAAGCTTTTGAGCTCCTTTCACACTAAATTTGAGCTTGAAAGGAACCTAATTTGTCTTTAATTCAAACCACACTGTGAAGCCCGGGACACATTCGTCAGCTCTGACTCCATGACCCCTCTCCATCCCCATGCGCAGCCCCCACGGCCCTCTCCATCCCCTCAGCCAATCAGAAACTATCAAGCCAGCGTCTCCATGTCTGTAACTTTTGTACACTTATGAAGTCTGCCCCCCCTCACCACTCCAAAGACCACCCCTCCACCCTTTTAAAATCAACAACACTAATGACTCCCACCAACACACAAACACGCACGTCCTACCTATCACAACAGCTCACATCCAGGTGATAAATGAGGTCGCCCCTAGTGTGTGGTATGAGTTCAAAGGTCACTCCAACCATTCTTGTGGGGTTCGAGGGCATTGGGAAGTCAGGGGGACCCCACTTCCCCCAGTAGACAGTCTCATCCACCAGGGGGCGACAGACAATCACGTTGTGCTCTGGATGCGCTCTCAGGTAATATATGAAAACAATCTAAGTAAAAGTGAAAATGATAAACCAAACTATAGTGCTGTTTAAAAAAAAAAACAACGGAAAAGATACAAGAAATTTGTTCAAAAGTGAGGAGAACGATAGCTAAAAGAGGAAGTAAATAATATAAAAAATAAGGTTTCATGGCTCATTTCATTCAAAAATAATCTTAGAATGGAGATAAACCCAGTCAAAACAAACATTCAATATATGAAATCATTATAAATTAGGCTTAATTAAATACTTAATCATTTCAAATTCCTTTGATGTTTGGAACAAAAATACATTTTGGCCAAGTGTTTGAGAGGCCGGATCTTGGCATCAAAGGCACATTTGTCTCACGCCAAAAACGCTCGCAAGCTAAATCATTTTGACATCTCCAGGAAATGGATGGAAGTCAATGTCCTCTGAAGTGATATGGAAGCATGACCGCATGCGTGCGTGCGTGTGTGTGTGTTGCAGGTCAATACCGAGGTCATCAGTGTTTAGTCTGTGGTTTTCGCCCGAGTGGCGGCTCCACTTTTCCGTTCGCCTAGCTGAGATTTACAGCCAAACCGTCTCAACTTCAGCCATTTTAGTTTAGCACTCATGTTTGGAAATATATCACATGAAACAAAAATGAAAAGGATGATTGTGCAAAAACTGCAAAAATCACACATTTTTGGACTGGCTTCATATCAGAGTCAGGCTGAACATATCAGTCAAGAAATCTAAGCCGGGCCTCGACGACAAAGTGGAGACTGTGGAGTCTTTCCAGCGCGGTAAGCTAACATTAGCGTGTTTGGTTAAGTGTTTGCTGTAACTGACGGCAAAAGATGTGATCGCAAAGAGGAAGCTCTGGTAATGAACTGGAGCCTGGCAGAAAGTGAGTTGAAAATAGAATAGATCTATCCAAATGAGTTTAAAAACATCTTCCGACTGACTCTGTGGGCTCTTTGAGTACATCAAATGCAATAAACAAACAGAACCATTTGCCCCCCCATGTGGGTGCGTTAGCTGTTTGACAGGACTGTACATCATAGTCTTGGATGGCTTCTAATTGAAAGTGACGGCTCTGTGTTTCTGCGGTGGTCAGTGTGGATACTTTTGGGGGTGGGGGTCTGGAACCTAAACCTGGAGGCGCAGACGGACAGAGTCTGCCCCCGCTCGGAACCATGTCAAGAATTCCAGTTCTGTTGTGGGAACTCAGTGTTTGGATAATTCAAGGTTGAAGGAGCCCATCATCATTTTATTTGATTTGATTATTTTGTCCCAGTCCATCAATTATGCAAAAATGTCCACTGCTGTGTTTTGACTCCACAGTCTCCACTTTACTGTATTGGCCCATTTTCTTTCTTTTCTTCGTCTCCTCTTCAATAAAATTGCTTTACTTTATAACATATTAGCGTAAAAGGCCAAGGTTAACTCTAAAGTCTTCATTTTGTTGTCCTCTGGTTGTTTGTTTTCTATTAGCATTCCTGCGCTAGCTATATATTGTAACCACACAAAGCAGTATTTATTAGCCCCTTTTACTCAGTTGCACTTGGTCATCAAAATTGTT
This sequence comes from Syngnathus acus, assembly GCF_901709675.1. Classification (NCBI taxonomy): domain Eukaryota; kingdom Metazoa; phylum Chordata; class Actinopteri; order Syngnathiformes; family Syngnathidae; genus Syngnathus; species Syngnathus acus. The sequence continues at coordinate 2,529,739 of NC_051100.1, forward strand.
TGCAGCGGCCTGCCAATCAGTGTCGATCCGCCTTGAGCGCTTGTTTTCTTTGAACACATTCGAAAGGCTCAGCCGGCGTGTCTTGTGTACGCCACACATGACAAGTCCCAAACATTTGCAATTGCTCATGACAGATGTGACATAAACAGCCTCTCATCTGCCCGGTCCGGAGCTAAACAAATGCACCGCTGATCAACCAAGCTCACTTAATCTCCCTGTTAGATTTTCCAAACAAACCCTCCTCACCACACACACACACACACACACACATTGTAATTCCGCTCCAACCAAAAATGCCTCGCCGATCTCATACGCCTGTCAGTTTTCCAGATTAGCTGTTTGGCATCAACTATCAAAGCTAACAACAGTGGAACGTCTTTTAAAAAATACTGTGTGTGCACAAATCGACCCCGCGCCCCCTGCCCTCTCAATCGGCCCCCTTTTGTTGGCGGCTTGCTCCAGGAGAGCGTGTTGATGGAGCAGCATCGATGTTCGGATTAGGGCACGCGTCCGTGATCAAGTGCTCAAACAGTAGATAAGAGCAGAAGGAACACACTTTAATCCTGTTAGAGTAGCAACTCCGACGGACGACGCTTTGTTGCACGCCTTTTATCGTCAAATATCAAAGACACAACAAACTGATTGTATCGCTAGCTCTCAGACAAGCTAACTGTACCAATTAACTGACTCGTTAACCGACATACGTTGTTTCTATGTTTGACGTATCTCTAAATATATTACGGGCCATATCTATCCATAAAATGTAAATCGTTCAGCAATGCCGAACAAAAGAAAGAACATCAAAAGAGAAAAGCCAGGCGTCCATTCACAAGTTTTGTCTCGGCACGGCTTTTCATTTTCACCCTGACTCGAGCGAGGGTGCACCGCAAAACTGTTGAAATTGGCTGCCGGGATGGCTTTGCTTTAGCGGCCTGTCACTTTGAGGTAGACGTGTGAAAAGGTAATACAACGTAGGATTTTATTCTCCCTCTCTCTCAACCCCTCCCAATCCTTCTTTTCCATTTTTTTTCTTCAACTACTTAGCGCCACCATGACTTTGTCCTTGTCCACGCCGTCCAATGACGACACTTTTAAGACAATTCCTGCTGGTTGTTTTAAAAGTACTTCTACGCCCAAAGGGATAAAAATGATAGACTATTAATTGGGGAGGGGGGGGGGGGGTCACATAATTTTATGTCCCTCTGGCATTTCTTAATTTCTGTCAATCATCTGTTGATTAAACTGAAGCACTTTCTTACTTTACGTTTACCCTTGCTCTCGGTTTCCATTGTGCGTTAACGTTTGCCCATCAATCGGACAAAGAAAGTAGAGCAAAGCAATTCTAAAGACACCACTGAAAAGTAACGAGATATTAAAACCCGATAAGCAAACAAATGATACAAATGATAAATGGCTTTGGAATGAGTTAAGTGGTTCTAAAAGGTACTTAAACATGAGCCCTGAAGTGGTCATTGGCCATACGAGCTCAAGGAGAACATTCAAACTCCGAAATTCAAACCTTGAACCTCACAACTGCGAGCCAGACAGTCGAACCACTAGATCAACGTGCCGCCCTGATTAAAAATATATTCCGTCAAGTTGAATACAAGCCTTGTTGACTCTGCTGACAAGTCCCAACACGTCAAGCCACCACGGCATGAAGATTAAAAACAACTGTTGGTAAACAAAACGAGCATCCCGCCGAGGCCGCCGCTAATCACACGCGCATCCTCCCGTATCACGACTGTTTAACATTCATCGTCGCCACGGTGACGACGAGAAGCACGTGCGTCAAAAAGCCGGCAATCCCAAGCGTGGGCGCAATTAGTTCTTAAATAAAGTGCCTGCCCTGCTACGCTTTGGCAACATTTTAATTAGGCAACCCCGCTCTAAACCCTCCCCTCCCGCCTTTTTTTTTTTTTTTTTTGTCAAATAAACAGTCCTGTTTGCCTCGAAAGAACTCCCTGGGGGAGGCACTCAGTGGTGAGGGTGCTCATGGTAGGAAATGGAGACCCGAGGAGATAATGGCTGTTTGTTTCTTTTGAAGGAGATCCAACGCTTCCACTTTAGAGCCCATCGATTAACTGCTTGCGTTGCCTAAGAATACTATTTTTGCTCATTACATTGAAAGAAGTTTCTTTAATAGTGTAATGCCGGTCTTGATTCTTTTTTTTTTTTTTTTTTTTTAAGTGGCTTATCATTAAAACTAGATGCTACTTTGTAAACTTAACTCTAGCAATTTTTTAAATACTTTTTATCTTTTTAGCAATTACTTACCTGTTTAAACTTCGTAAGTAGATTTGATTTAGTTATCTGTTATTTAAGCGTGCGAGTACTTTGTCGACCTCTGGCCAACCTGGATACTGATGTTTCTTCTCGTCGCCATAGCAGCGAGTTCTTTTTTTGGCCTCTGGAGGGCAGTGTAACCCAGGTGCTGAGCTACTGGTCAACATTCGTTGACTGCCCTCTGAGCAATTGCGTTTGGCCTCCTTAGATTTCATCCACATACTTTGACTTTATTTTGTAATTTCCAACATTTTTGTTTGGCTTGAACAAAATCGACTATACTCTGTATACGTCCTTTTTACCGTTTCTAGTTTTTACCGTCATGCCACGCACGTAAAAGTTTAAGCCCCGCAACCAATCCACCGTTGTTTTTTTTCAAATTCAGAAAGTGCTCGTTTAGTTGCTTCGACCCGGAAACTTTCGTCTTGTTTCTTGTCAAGAGTGTCTCAAGATAAACTCCTTTGACAGGGTTGCAATCTCTCATCTCCTCACCGCCTCTTCTTAGACACGCCAATCAAGATGTATTCACAGTGAAGGGCCAATGACTTATTTTCTTAGATTCGTAGATTAGCTTGGAGAAAGTTTATAGCCCTTAAAAGGCTTTGTTTTTCATCAGCCTTTGTTTTTCCTCGACGTTGCCGCGATGGGAATTAAGGCATAAAAATGGGAGCGGACCCTCCCAGAAAAGATTTCTGGCCTTCTAAAGAGTAACAGGATACTCACAAGTGTCAGTGATTTTCCACTTTAATCGTTTTTGACTGATTTTCAGCTTTTATTTCCGTGCTTGTAAGCTGACAGGACAACGGGGGAAGGACTATTGGGGAACTTCAGGACTTGGAATTCCTGGAACTTGATGTTCCACTGTATGTTCGGCCCCAACCCATAAGGTTCCTCCAAGGACTCCAGAGTCTTCTTTCGGCGGCAATAAGTTTTCTTTTCGAGATGGCCCAAGAACAACCGGCAGGATAGAAAACATCACCTCGGCATGACTGATATTGTTTTCCGATATACGGCAGAGAGAGAGAAAGACTTGGTCAGTCCAAACAGAGCCGTAAAGTGCCGCATGGTTAAGCCTGATGAATTAATAACAGGGAAGGCAGATGGGTCCCAGGGGCATAGTGGGAGCGCGGCAGCATGGCCGACAGAGTGCACCGTCAACACGCACACGCACACACGCACGTCTAAGTGAAAAGTGAGCCATTTGCATAAAGTGAATCACAGGACAAAGAGAAACATCTCCTCGCTAAACGCAAACACTTCAGTTTTCCAACTCCTGACCTCATTAGTTTCATTTGCTAATGTACAAATGTGGCCGAGTTGGGTCATTAGCACACCTAATGAAGGCCGGCCCAGCTCAAAATCAGCACCGAACGCGGATCAGCATTTCAGCCCGGACGCTCAATCGTGGCACTTTTTTTTTTGCCAAACGAGGAATTGTATAGCGTGGCTTCTCGGGTTTAATGGTCACACGGCCCTCTTGCTCAATTAGCCGGCGATTTATTGTAGGGAGGGTTGCTTTTTTATCATTTAAATTGCAACGCAGGGATGCAATTAGCTGGTTGTTTTTTTCTCATTAGCTTGCCCGCTAACGTCGTATTAGCCCGTCCCAGGACGCTTGCTGGACTCACAGACGCAGTAGTCGCTGGCAGATGCAAACTTTTTCCTTGTACTTGTGCTGGGCAATAAAATCAAATCTAAACAAAGATCTGAATGCGCCACCTGCTTAGAGGTCGAGCTTCCCCGGTTTGCGTTCCTCTTTTCATCTCCACGTGATTGTATTTGTTGGTAACGTCACATCGCTCTTGTGTGATTGCAGATGTGATGACAAGCCGGAATGAGACTGCGGCATCATTTACGACGGGCGGATGGGTCAAGGTTACCGTGCAATCTTCTCCCGGATGCGGAGGAACAGCATGGTGAGACACTTTCGGTTACAAAATAGATCAAATGGCTTTTTATTACTCGGGTCGGACGATGTCAAATAATATAACATCATAAAGGGTTTCCGAAGCCTCAACTACAACCGCTGCCTTTCTTCTCACCGTCGTCAAACGGATCCTGTTGGAAACAAAACAAAATATCCATATTTCATCGGGCGGCAGCGAACGGCGTTTAGAAATGTCACATCAACTCACGCGCTAAAAGGTCTCGGCGCCTCCGTCGACATCTCGATCGGCCCGAGCTGAATATTTGAGCGTTCCTCCCTGCCTGTCCGTCTTGGGCGTAGATTTCACATTGTGGCGAAGCCTCGGAGCGTTCCTGCGCCTGCGAGGCCTCCTTTCCAGAAAGTGTGTGACAATTCAAGAAAGACTTCAAGAAGTCCAACACACCACAGACAGTCGCCCGCACCTGTACGTACGCTCGGGCAATCGTCCGAACCCGAGGCTATATCGTGCGCCTGTCAGGCCGATGGCGCTCACGCGTGTTTGCCTTTCTGTGCGCCTACGCCAACTACGCTGCGCAGGAAGAAGGCAATGGAGAAGATGGTTGGAGGGCCTGTTTCTTTATTCATTACCCAACGGCCGAGGGGGTTCTCACGGGGGACCTGGCAACAACGCTTCTCCCGGGCCCATCAGTAGTGTCGCTCGGTCGGGGGCTCCATGCTACAAGCTAGCAGCCATCTTGTTCCTTTTCCTGAGATGATAACCTTCTAACAAAAAGCCCCTCAAAAATAAACTGTGGCTGATACAAATTTGAATAAATGACAGAAGTGACCCGGAAATGGAAGTTCTGCTCGTGATAGGCGATCCTTGGAGAAAAAAAAAAATTCCCAGCCACGTCCCACCCGGGATCGTTTCCCGCCCCCTCCCCTTCCGTAGAGTGAGCATCGATTACCGCGACATGACACATCTCTCTCCTGACCCTTTCCGCCTTGCCTCAAATCCTCCCCGCCCCATACTGATCAATGGCAATGCCGGGGGATCAATTCCTCAGGCTTTGGGGGTGTCAGATGCGATAGGACACGAATGAGGGCGCGCCGGCGGACGCTTCAAAGCTTGTTGCTCATCAGACAAACAATTCAAATTGAAGACCGCCATTGATACGAGAGATGAGAGGAGCGTTGAAGCTTTTTGTTGTTATTGTTGTGTGTTTTCGATTTGTTGTTGAGCCATGTGAAGCATGAAGAGAAGTACTTTTGACATTACCTCTCCTTCATCTTAAGATGTAGTCACTAATTGGGGGTCTCTAGGTCTAGACTTCGAAGCTCTTCCATTTGGATTCATTTGCTTTTATTTTAAGCAGCGCAGCCATTGTAGGATTTACGGTAGCGTTTGAGGGAAATTACTTAACTGCAACTATTTGTTATGTCCTATAAAACGAGATGAAAGTTCTTTCATGACAAAACAACAGGAAAAAGTCACATAAAGAAACGGTAATGGAGAAAATGGCAACACAAAAAGGAGAGATTGGGGAAGAATGAAAAAAACACACACAAAAGCATTAAAATTTAATTGAAAAATAAAAAGGATGCCGTCCCATGAAAAACATCCTAAATGGGTCTTGTGTGTGGCGGGAAGCAGCTCAATGTACCTGAGGCACTGCAAAGTGTTAACACGGAAAACACATCAGAGGAGGAAGCGGACGAGGCCCGACGGCCTGTTGGGGGTTGGCGCTGCGCGTGCATGCTAACGTGCACGCTAACGTGCTCGATACGTCCCACTTTGCAATTGTTCCGCATGGCGGGCATCGGGTCGGCCATGCTGCTTAGTTAGCTAGCTAGCTCATCGTCAAGTCTCGGGCAATTAGACGATACCGACCGACCAACTTGAATCCTCAACCAGCATTTTGTTTGTATTCCGTGCAAACACCCGAGTGAACATTTAGCTCCCGCGTTTGTATTTATATCTCAGTGTTAACATCCATATCAATACTTTTTATTTTTTGGTTGCTCCTCATAAACACGTTTACGGCTTCCTAATGCGTTATCATGCGGCGTTATTATTTAGACATATACCGCCGATTACGATACCTATATATAAGTAACGGCCTGGCGGCTGAAAGAGATGTTTTCTAATCCCAATCATCCATCGCGCGAGTGCCGTTTCGTGGAGTTCACATCTATTCCGGCGTGGCACATTTAATTGCCTGAAACATTTCGAGCTGCCGGCGTAAAGACGAGAGCTCTCAGGTGGCTTCTCAAGAGGAAGGCTGATGAGAGGCTATATTAAGGCTGTTAAACAGCGGACAGGGGAGGGGGGGGGGGCTCGGGTTTGGGGGAGGGCTCGCGGCAGGCCCGAAGAGACAAGAGCCTTTATTGGAAATGTAATTTTTGTTTATCCGCAATCACCTGCCGGCTCGTTTGTTTTTACGCACGCGGGCGCTTATAGCAAAGAGCGGCCGCATCCTCCCAAGGATTGCTCTGCGGAGAGGCTGCGCTTTATTACAAATAGGAAGGCTTTCATTGCAGATTGGGTAGGCGGAGCTACGCCGCTCTACTACTGAGCTTGCCCGACCGAGCAAAGAATCGCAGCCTTGAGTCATTTACGTTGTAGCATTGTTATTAAATAACATTCATTTACTGTCAATTTAAACTGAAAATAGCACACTGAGGATTAATTTAGACTTAATTTATTATTAAATTTATTTTTTATTATTTGATTTATTGTAATTATTGTTGGACTTAATTTATCATTAATTTAGACTTTTTTCAGTTCCAAATTTTATGAGGTACCTTCTGTTTTAAAAAAAAAACACAGATTGACCGGAATAGCAACGCAAACAAGAGAAATTGCCAGTCAGAGTTGCATGTCAAAGCTCCTCGTTTATTAAATTAGTTTTGAATAAATATTTGGAAAAAGAAGGTCTCCCAAAAAAAGGTCTTGCCCTCTATTGCGTTCATGCGATCCTGTTGATCCGCTGCAATGATGTCACGGTGTGCCTGCGAATTCACATTTGCTCTCTAGTTGCAGCTAATCGCTTTATCATCAGAGAACATTTCTCTAATAAGGTCGCCACCCTGCCTAACCTCCACCCTGTTAATGATCAGGCCGGGTCATGGCTATTAGTTTGCCCTTCCCCCCCATTGGGAGGCACCATTATCGCTGTTCTGTAGGGAAAGGGGGGGGGGGTGGCCTTTGAGGAGGTAATTTGGTCAGTGCAGAATTAGGGAGTCCTCGGGTGAAGTATGATGGGGCCGGTTCCTGGCGGGTCATTGCGGCTTCCTCCATATTTCTAAGCTTGATTAAAAATTGATCGGCGGCGGAGGCAATGTGAATATATTATTGCGGCCATTATTCACCTCTGACACATAATTGGACGGTACACACGGCTCTATTTGCTTGGTCGCCATCGCTTTGTGTTGTGTGTGTGTGGGAAGAAGTGAAACGGAGGCCGTTTGAATCCATTCTGGATGCTTTAGTTCGAGCCCTTTTTGAAGCGTGGATATGTACTATATAAAAATGGATACACTGCGTGTGAACGTATAATGACTTTGCTGCTTATCAGTCATGACCTATCCTCGCAAAAGTTAGAAATAAAGCCTTGAAATACACTGTTGGATAAAACCAACATGGATTTGGGATTTTTTACTTATCTCCGACTATATTTTGTCCTAAAAAGCAGCCCAAGTGTGGAGAATTCCCATAGTAGCGGTTAGCTAGCGTAGCCAGCGGGCACATAGATATAAATATATATATGTAAAAAAAAAAAAAGTGGCGGCTAATGCTATTTGCAATTCACTTGAGGCTTAGTGTGGTGCCATTGTCACGCCTTTTTAGCGTATTAAAACAGCGTGACAGAAAAGAGGCCTTGCACAACATGCTCTGCAAATACACCAGGGAGACTTTTTCATCTTTTGGTCTGCAAATTATCTTCAGTTGCAAGCTAACAAACGTGCGCCATACAACAAATGCTCACAGGAACGAAAAAAAGTGAACAATTCAGCCCACCAACCAACCAAGATAAATATTGTTCATAATGAGCCATTATTTGCTATAACTATATGGTACTCCTCCGTGTGGGAGGGGGCAGGGGGGGCACACCCACCCCTCACTCACAAAGACGTTTCCCCTCCCAAGTGGAAATCACTGGTGGAGATTAATAACGACATTAAGGCGGTAATGATGCTGCAACGGTTGAAATATTTATTAAAAATCCCTCTGCTAGCAATTAGCGCAGCATGTAATGGTAGCGCACAAGAAACGGAAGCCATTGTTGTCGGTCACCTTCATCACCCCCCCTTTCCCCCAATTTAAAGCCACCATTTGTGAACAGCATTGCTCTAAACAGCCTCTTCTCACCTTGACAACAGCAGCCGTGGGAGGTGTGGCCACAGTGGTGTACAATCTTAATTACAAACACGCCGCCTTAAGGAAATAAGCAGGTGATAAGTTTGTCAGGCATGCGGACTCATGAGGACCAGTCCAAATAAAACAAAGTCAATATAACATTCCAAGTTTCCCTAGAGCCGTTCAGGGAACACCATTTTTATTGGATGATCGACTGGCATCTTGGGGGGATTTCTTACTTCCAGTGCCTGGAGGGACGCTGTGAAGTTCCCCACACAACTTTTAGAAGAAAACCTCCAGAAGGCGAAAAGTGTCTCTGCTGGCTAACTGTCTAAAAAATAAGTGAGGTCGCCAACTACATTTCCAACCAGTTTGGCGTGTCCAAGGGATTGTTTTGACACGTTATACTTGTTTGTGTTCACACCTCTCAATTTTCCAGTGGTCAGCTCAGATAGATGACATGAAATGGCGGGAAGGCAGGAGGGGTCCCATGTTGTTGTCGCTAGGAAGGTCAGGGGTCGGACCATCCGATGGATCCGTTTATTGGCGGCGACGTGCGACCTCCAGGTGCTCATCAACAACGTCATTCAGGCGTGAGGCACGGAGCAAGAACCAAATACTGTGTGTGTGTGTGTGTTCTTAATGTAATAGCCGCTCACTTCACAACGCTGACAAAGGGAGAGCGATCAATTTGCAATATTGTCCACTGCAACAAAGAGAGGACATGAAAGCGAGCACATTAAGCGACGCCATTGTATGAACTCTGCAATCAATAAACATCAGGGCCATGAGGAACTGTGTGTGTGTGTGTGTGTGTGTGTGTGAGAGAACAATAGAGAAGATTGTTTAAGTTCCTGGTAAACTTTCTTTTTCCCCCGCTATTGTTAATTACCGTAATTTTCGGACTATAAGTCGCACCGGAGTATAAGTCGCACCAGCCATAAAATGCCCAAAAAAGTGAAAAAAACCATATATATGTATATAAATCGCTCCTGAGTATAAGTCGCACCCCCACCCAAACTATGAAAAAAAACCGCGACTTATAGTCCGAAAATTACGGTAGATAGTTATCTTTAGCCTCGCCGATAGAATGGATAAGACCTTAATTAATCTTCTCATCTAATTAACTGTCTTGCCGTTAATAACGTCAGACACGTCGTTGTTGTACCTTTGCCTGTCAGTGCGGAATATATGATAGTGAAAGCCGTTCCTTCATCAAACGCACTTCACGAAAAGGAATTGAAGTGGTGACGGTCTTCAAAGATTTTGAGCATGACAGAAAGTTGGTGTGGAAAATAATGATTAACTTGCATGTCAGACTAAAGAGTTTTAGTCAATTACATGGAAAGGGATCTGCAGAATAACTTGGACGCGGGAAAAGATGTAGCTGCGCAATACAATATCAGCAGTAACAAATGATGAACTTATTTTAATGAAGCTGTAGCAAAAACTGAATAGCATTTAGCATTTGAAGTCAGTCAGGCCTCACTGATGGAGCGACTTTTTGTTTCTTTGGTTCGTTCGTTGCACCTAATACTTACCTCATAAAATGAATGCTGAGTGTAAATGGATACCAGTCTGAAAAATATTCACACACACACAGTCAGTCAGTCTACTCGGTACAATCCCCGCTGGGATCGAGAGCCTCATTTGCATTATGATAGCGGGCAAATTAAGTACATTCCAGTGAACTCAAAAGGGCCTCCGTCACACCAACACACACGCACGCACACACACCAATGATTATTTTTCCTACTGGGAAGTCTTATTGGAAGTTTGGAGGGCACCCCATCCTGGGTAGGAGCGCTACAGAGTGGGCACCTTCCCTCTCAGTCAGAGAGGAAACTGGCGTTATGATGGCATTAATTATAAACTAGGTTACTTTCAATTCCCATGACTCCAATCATTGTGGCAGCTCGACAATACATTTCAACTTGAGCAGATGTAGAAAGGAAACCTCAAACCACCAGGGGCCCGCAACACTTTTACATGTCGCTTTTGGGAATTAAACCTGGGAACACTTTTTAAATGGTTAAAAAAAAAAAGCGCTAAACCATATCTCGTAACGTTTTGAGTTCCTGACAAAATCATTTCTAATCAGAAGAACAAGAATAAAATGCTAACAATAATCAAGATACGAGCTCACATTGCCGGCGTAGCTCCTTCAGGTCCATTTAGTTTTGCCGCCCCTGCTGCTCGGGGCTCATGAATAACCAAAGCAACGTGATCGTTCTCTACATTAAAAACTTCTACATTTAGATTTAGATCTCCCGTCTCGACCTCAGGTAAGAGAGCACTGAAAAATTTAACAGCCTGTAGAACCTTCCTCACCGCTCCTTCCACAAATTAAAAAGTAATTCACATCTCGGCTACTTTTAAAAAGGTCCGGCTCTGGCCTTGCCCTTTAAGATGAGCTCAAACTCACAGACTCCACACCTTGCTTGAAGGTGGATAAAAAAAAAACCAACCTCCTTATTGCATTAAGGCAATTAGACCATCTTTGCCCTAAATAATAAACTCCCAACCTTGCAGCACGTGTTCAATATTTCATCTTTTATTCAGATTCGAGGAGTGCTTCTATAGTGAATGCAGACCTCTCCGTAGTGCAGGTGGGCTTCCAAGGAGGCTTTTAGATGGCGGAAGGGGCGGGGCCAGTTGGGTAAAAGCCATTGGCTTAATAATAAATCGCCTACTTGTACAAAAAAAAATACACACAAAAAAAGAAAATCTGGTTGGCCAAATGGGAGAGCAAGTTAATAATAAAGGTCAGGATGAAAAGTAAGTAAAAATGCTGAGACTTGCTGAGGCAAAGGGGAAAAAATATAAAAAGGCGCCAATACAAACATAACAAATATTCTGCAGTGCTTTTAAATACAATACTTTGATAAGTTGCCACAAAACATAATATCATACCAAATAAGATGGTTTGCATGTCAATAAAGCCCAAATATCATGGTTGTATCAATTCGATACCATTTATTGATATTTTAAAGAATTAACATGGCCCCGCCCCCTTTAGCTCAAATTTGACCTGCAATAAAATATGGCACAAATAATAACTTTTGTCGCTTCATTTTTAATCGTTCTTAATTTTTGCATAACTGTTAAAGGATGTTACAGTAGATTGACTTACTGGGCTGAGTTTTCGCTAGCATCTTGCATGACGCCATGCTCAACCGAGCCGAATCGTACGGCGTCAGGGTTATTAATCCACAAACAAAAAGTAGGTGTCATTGAGAAGTAGATTAGGTGTGAAGGTAACGTAAACCACAAAAATCTCTTCATAGAGACAGTGACCCATCTAATAGGAATGGAGGATTTGTGTATGTGTGTGTATGGGGGTTCTTGGCGGTAATTAGCGCTGGTGGTTGCCCCCCCCCGTTAAATTGAATTTAACGACAACACAGCAAGTCTTAGCCGGCGCCAGCTAATCCGGCACTCCGGAGCATTATGCTTAATGGGCTCGAAAAGAAAATGATGGCCGCTCAAAAGCAAAACCAATTAACACAGAGCGGAGAGCTGATGCGGAGTGCTGAGCTCCACACATCGTCCGCTCGTCGTTATATAACGCCATTTCTGCTCATTTTGAATAATGGAGGCCGAGGAGGCGTGACATCATGTTGCGACCGCCACACCTTTGAAAGAAAGAGTCGGGGACAGAAAGCGCTGTTTTATTTTTCTCTTCTCAAATCTCTTATGTTTGCCAATTCACAAAAACTTGGCTTCCTCTGGTTTTGAGGTCTTCTTGCCCCCCGCATTGTGTTGGGAAACTTGGGTTAGCAAGTCTCATTGTAGCATAGCAGGCTAACACAATAAACGATCTGCTCCGTCGCTGAAACACTCGCATGTTAATACGAGAAGTCTGCTCAGACTTTGTAAGCTCCTGTGCTCCCTCAAGGCACAGCCCTGGCCATACATCATCGTAATTAAAGGCCGGCGTAATGACGCGGGGTCTCGGCAGCATGATTTCTGTCGGATCGCCATGCTGCTTCATTAAGACCACTCAAGCTAACGAGCTGTGGCTGTAATAAAGTCCTCCCACCGGTCTGCCGCCGGTGATGAAGGGGCTGTGAGCCAAGGCCTGAGATGGAATTAGTAGAGGAAGAGTTTTAGGTGGACCAAGGGACAGCCGCTGCCCCGGTGATGGGGGTCAAGGTGCTTTTAGATTGCTCGTCGACATATGCCAAGCAAAACATCAAGGAAAAGAACTGTATGGCTGGCGTTAGCTAGCACGCTAGCCATTATGGTTTGCTTTTAGATTGCTTGTCGACATATGCCGAGCAAAACAAGGAAAATAACTGTATGGCTGGCGTTAGCTAGCATGCTAGATGTTATATTTTGCTAAACAATTGAAAGACAACCCAAAATGCATCCCATGGAGCTCACATGGCGTTTTAAGAACTGTATGGCTGGCGTTAGCTAGCATGCTAGCCGTTATGTTTTGCTAAACAATTGAAAGACAACCCAAAATAAAATGCCTTCCACGAAGCTCACATGGAGGTTTAATTCCCGATTTGTCCTTTTAGATGTCTCTACTTTGGCACCAGGCAGTCTCGCAATCTTTTCGGTTAAACTATTTACAATCGCCACTCTATTTACCCTCCTTCTGCGGGTGGATCCATTTTTAGTCATTGATTTTCTTTTATCAAGAAATATCTGCGTTGGTAGACAAGACTTGATCAGGAAGCAGCATTTACGGCCTCTCCTTCCCCTCCGACTGCTTCATTGCCGCGCTTGGCTGTGATTAGTCACACGACGCGACATTAACCTGTAAATTAAAATTCTTCCATGCAATTTGATGGGTGATTTAATTCCAGTATTGTACCCTCCCCTCGACCATTCTTCAGACACCCCCGCCCCCCCCCTTCCCGGCGCTTTCTCCGTCTCCACCCGCCGTGGGCTAATCCCATTATGAATTCTTTATATAGCCTTTTCCCTTAATGATCAGCGGGGCCTGCTCCAATCCTGATTACTATTGTACACTTAGCACTACATAAAGCAGGGGATTAATACGCCCCTCCAGGATCGTTGCTATGGATCCACTCGTTGCCTTCCGAGAGATGTTGCCCGCCGCTTCAATTGGCCATAAATTGCTTTCCCTGGTGGCTTCCCACGTAACAGACAGCGCGCGTACAAGAATAGGGGGGTGAATTTCTCTCTCTTGTGGTCTAGCGCCGTCTCCCCGGAACGAGACGAAAGTGATCCGCTCTATAATTCATGACCCAGCACTTTTGCTTTCTTCTGCCTTCAAATTTTTCCCCTCTGTGGCCAAGACGCTGTAGTAACCCTGCTCTTCCTAATAACAATGTGAAAAGGTGCTTTAAGGGTAGGCGGGCCTCGTACGCCGACGCAAATTGTGAAAGAGTTGACGACATGATGAATTTCGACCCTGTTAATGGGCTTCCCTAAAATATTCACTGATGCTAACCGGCAACACAAGTGTGGACTGTCCAATCCAATTGAGCTCTCAGTTTAGCTCAAGACGAGTGTAACAGTCGATAAGGGAGAACTTTTGGAGTCCGACGGCGACCTGCAAAGTTTTTACTAAAGTAACTTTCGAAGCAGGCGGGGTGATGTCATGGCGGCTACAATATGTACAGCAACAGTCTATAGAGAGACAGCGGCTTGTGTTTACGTTGTTGTGCGAGACTGAAAGTTTTGCTTTCCTTGATCCGCCATCCTTGTAGCCCCACAGCAACTCTCTCTTCCCCCATAACTTGACGTGGTCAAGCCTCATTGCCCTCCGAGGGGCCCGGCCGGAGCCAGGCGGCTACAGATGTGCTTAGACAGCGTAACATCCCGCCGTAGACACCCGCGGCCCCCAAACGGTAAAAACTCACACTCCGGCGGCTCTCGCCAGGTCCACCACCTGCCCTGGCCTCTGCCGCTTTTCCCCCAGCCAAGGAAGCTCATGCATGGGCACACCGGGCAGCGGCCCAGCCTCTCACATCCAGGGCCAGGGCCAGGAGACGACGGCCAACAGCTGGCCGAGTGCAGAGGATGCCTGGAGGCTTCCACAGTAGATGAATCACCGCGGATTAATATTTAACTCCAGACTCCTGCTTCCCTCCAGCATTTCTCTGTCCTCCCCCTCTTTTCCTGCTTTCTCCCGCCGTCCCCCAATCCTGCAAAGAAGTTGGCTCAACGTACCTTCGCTGGAAATATCATACGGGGGTTGTGATAGAATTTGGTTTCATGTAACGTGAGTCAATACCTGAAGGATTTTTGCCTTAATATGCGTTTTATGAAATATACAGGGGTTCTCGGTTTACCACTTTGGCGGTGACATGAGTCGATACGTGGTGTTCTACAGGTTTTTGTGCGGTTGGGCCGATATTTTAAGAATCTTTACGAAATTCCCCAATTTTGAAAGAAACTCAAATGTCATTATTGGTGAGCCTTTTGTGAATGAATTGAATTTTGGTTTTGGATAGTTTTGTGTTTTTAACCGTGAGGTATTTTCCATTCGAGTTGGCAGATATTTTATTGATTCCAAGGGAAATTCCAGATGATGAACGGAATCCAAGGTGTCATCCTGGGAACCAAAAAATGAAAAAAAAAAAAAAAAAGCTGTAATCATGACTTTAAAAGTGCTTACATTGGTGATTTTGATGGCTTTCTGGAACTTTGCAAAACTGATTGACTTAAGATCATGAACAGTTTCACGTTTTTAGCCGCGAGACATTTTGAGTTGGATTAGTTCGATATTTTATGCATCCCAATGGAAATTCTTGATGACAAAAGAAACTCGAGTGTCATTGGTAAGTACTGTAGCAGCCTGAGAACCAAAATGACATAAAACAAGTATTTCTTTGCAGGTACTAAAGCTTTCGTTAGCCCCGTAGCGATGACAACCTGAGCCACGCGGCCCCGCGATGGCATTCCCAGATGGGATCCGCGTCGTGATGACTGCTCTGATTTTGCGATTAAATAAAAAACAAGACGGCTTCTCTTCATCTTCCTTCTTCTTTGTTTCTGCGACGCTGCACTTTCCATTCCCCCGCCGTCTTTTCCACTGTATATGTTTGCGAAGATATATCGTCCCCCCGCGGGTGCCTCTCATTCACATGCATGTTCGGCAAGGCTCGGACATAAATCCACCTCTTTATGGCCCGGCATAAAAGCCAAAAGCGAGGGGGGGGGGGGGGAGACGTGATTCTTCTACTGTACGTTCCGATCCCACTTGTAACGGATCGAGCTCTTGTGTTTGGTCTTCAGACCAGTGGTGTCCAAAGTGTGGCCGTGGGCCGTTTGCGGCCTGCTGTTGATTGTCTTAGCAGCCCATGTCATAGTGACCAACTGCTATACTACAGGGATTTTCAACCGGTGGTCCGCGGCCCTCTCGTGGTCCGTGGCGGTATTGCACATGGTCCGCAAAATTGGAAATGGAAAATAATTGTAACATTTTAAAAAAAATTATTTAGAGTTGCTTCTTGGTTATAATGTTGGTCCCTTGGACAAAACCAGTTGAAAAGCTCTGCTATATATTTAAGGATGGAAAATGTCAAAATGGCTCTGC
Organism: Syngnathus acus; assembly: GCF_901709675.1. NCBI lineage: Eukaryota > Metazoa > Chordata > Actinopteri > Syngnathiformes > Syngnathidae > Syngnathus > Syngnathus acus. The sequence continues at coordinate 2,545,771 of NC_051100.1, forward strand.
GGCCCTCTGAAGAAAAAGTTTAGACAAGCCTGTTTGGGATGGCATTTAGTCTCTGCCTATATGGGTCCGCCATATATGAGACTGTGAACTTTTCTTTGTGTGGACACGTAACCAACCAACGGGCCCGGCGGAATTTGCGGGGGATTTGGTGGGAATCGCCACGGGGATGGAGGTCCCGGCGGGACCGCTTCCCGTCCTCCCGATTCAGGGTCGCTCGGCGGGTGCCGTCCCGCCACGCCATCCCGGACGAGTTTTCAGCAGAATATGACTCTCTTTTGTGCGCTAAGGCCCGAGCATAATCGGAGAGGCCGCAGATTGTCTTTCAAATATGAATATGCATATTCATAAGCAATACCCCTCCCCCCTCCCCTCTTCCTCTGCTATTCATTCCTCTCCTCATTTTCCATTCCAAACATGGCGCTCGGCAAATGAAAGGTTGCCGTGTCACACCCCTGAAGGTTTGACAATGGTAGAAAAATCCTAATTACATCCTTTTTTTTGTGATTATTATGCTATGATTATTATTGCGAATGTGTGGGCTGATGTTTGGTGAGTCTCCATGGAGACAAAAGTACTTAACAGCTCCGCTTTAGAGGCCAAAGCTGTATTATTTTCACTGAACACCGGTTTCCTCGTTAAATGTCAACGGACGCCTTTTTACCTAAAGAGAAATCCCGTCGGGGTGGGGTGAGTGAAAACATTTTGGATTCTGAATAATTCTTCCAAATAAGTTCAACTCAAAAACTTCTCCACCCAAACCACAGTGGGGAGTATTTTGACTCAGCGTGGAAAAGGATACTTTGAGCAGTGATGGCTCTTTAGCGCCAAAAAGACAAAGCGAGTGTTTGTTTCCAGGCGCTGTGAAATAAAGTGGTATTTTCAGAACGGGATGACTCACATGTGGACTGCGTATGGTAGTAATCACACAGCGGGAGACGCTTCAAAGTGCTTCTGTTAGTCATGTTTGGTCAAAGTAGTACATGGCCAATGAAGAATAACTGCCCCCACCTCGCTCAACTTAACATTTGTTGTAGTCTTCGCTAATGTGATGAAAGTCACGTCGATGTCACCTTCTCGATGATGTCATTGATCTTTTTCCAGCCGGTGCCCTCAAGAGTGACGGAGACCACCATCTTTCTTTCCATTGTTCTCTCTCGCTCTCTTTTTTTTTTTTTTTTGAAACCATTTCTTCAATGTACCAATGGCAAGTGTGTGGACCAATGGTGCAGTTTGCTCCGAGCGCAAAACTAGGCCAGGATTACTCTTGCCGGCTTGTCCCCAGTGAAGCGTGTGTTTTGAATGTGTGTGTGTGTGTTTTTGTGGGACCCAGGAGAACAAGCAAGCTTCCATTCTGTCCAACACAGCAGTGAGAAAAAGTGTTGGGCATATGGAGGCTGGCTATTGGGCCAGCAGGTATTTTTCCCAGCGTCTGCTCTCTCCTCCTTTTTGTTTCAGACTTTCATGTTTCACGCGCGTAGGGCCGCTAGCGACCCGCAGCCGCCGAAGCTACAAAGTCTCTCGTAAGGAACCCTGCAGGAGGTCATCAAAGATAAATGACAAGTCTGCTTATTCTTGATCGTATAGTACCTTTGTGGCGTCAGCAGTTTTATACGTTTAGTTGGCGGGATTTAGAAAGAAATGTGTCTATGTTGGATTTGTTGCCTTTATACGCGTATAATGTACAGTAGCCGAATATAGTATAGTCCTTTGCATATGACAACCATAACACAAACACAATTTTTTCTGCAGAAAGAACTTATTTTATCATTTATTTTTGAACCTCTTATGTGTGTCATTTGTGATCCTGCAAAACATGCTTTGTAAAACTAACACTAATTAGATCAAGTGTGGAGAACACGTGAAGATTTTTTTTTTTTTAAATCGGAAAGTCCCACACGCACACACACTCACCCATCATATAAAATCGTCACGCCTCCAAACTTAATTGTCCTCTTAATTAGGTTACAGATCAGTGCTTATGGCTGCAGGGAACACCAGCATATCAAGTCATATATCTGTGTGTGTGTGGGGGGGGGGGGGGTATACAGTCCATATAAAGTCCAATACGTGCTGTACGGTATCATTTGATATCAATACTTTGCATAATGTTATTTTTAATGAAAAACACAATTATAGACAGTTTCCTATGTTATAGATCACGTTTTTGCCTTCCATTGTTTTGCTCTTCCAATCGCCGTATCGTGATACCGTCGATATCAAAGTGTCGTATCTTGTATTTACTACATTTTGTTTCCAAGCCGCTGTGTTGACATTTAAAAAAACGAATTCTTGTAATTCTGTCATCTGTAGTGGAAACAGCAGTCAAGTGTTCCTGTGTATTCCACATGTCCAGGTTGTAGCGTTTAGCTCTGGCGTAGCGTAGCGGCAGTGGTGGCGTGGCAGGTGAAAGTGTTTAGCGCGAGCGACCTCCTCACTCGCGGGCCCCCCGCTTCTTGCAGCTGGGCGTCATTACAAGTTTTCCTTCTCCCGCTCTTGATTACTTCCCCGTGTAGCATCAGATTAGCCGAAGGGGGGGCATTTTTTTTTTTTTACACGACAAGGTACAGTGCGCTCGGCCATGTTATTTTTCTTTCTAGTTGAGTAATTCAAGAATGAGGTCTAACCGTTCAAAACAGTTGTACGGTGGACATCATTTGGGAATTTTCAGTTCCGTTCACCGTCCTCGGATTGAATCTAATTTGGAGTCTTTTCATCCAAGCTGATGGTGGGATAAGACTCTTTGTCGGGGGAAGGCGAGCGTGGCGGCTCCCAATCAACTGGGGCGGAAAACACCTGTTATCGCTACAGGTGCGCAACGTCGGCTCATATGTAGCGGCTTCTTCTGCAAAGCCACCCAAAGCCCAGACTATGACCTCCTCCGTTACATTGTGCTTTCAGGACTCGCATTCCAATCTGGCAAGAAACCGAGCGTAAACGGAGAACAGGGCGAAACCGATAAAGGATAACAACCGGATTGATAACGGCAAAAAAAAATACCGCAACTGAAGACAACATGAGAAAAGACACAAGAAACGAGAGAGCTGGGTAACAATAACACCAGATAGTTCGGGGTTTAAGAGAGGACAGACCAAAAAAAAGAAATCAAGAACGTAAGAATGCATTAGCGCCGCTAAAGTAACAAATCTGATGGTATCCCAGAGCGCCACATGGCTCTGCACAGTAAAGATAACAGCGATGGGCAGCAAATGAGAAAAAGACACTGTGCAGATAGATGGACTGATAGCACAGATGGATGGATGGATAAAAGCACACTTGCAGTAGATGAAGATGGCTACGAGCCCTCCAAGCCCCTCTCGTCTTCGGTCTTCATCGCAAACAGGCGGCTAGCGCAGGAAGCGGCGCGTGGCTAACGCGGTTACGCTGCCACTGACGCAGGGAGCCTCATGGAGCAGGCCTTTCTGCTTCTTGTCAAGACCTTGCCACCAAAGTCAATTTGTCCGTGCCCTGGCCGAGCCTAATAGTCCACTAATCGCATCAACCAGGAAATTACGTCGGCCGCTCTGTATCGATACCACCGGACATAATTGAGCAATCATTTGGAACATTACTGTAAACCCCGTAAGACAACAACAAAAAATATTTCATTACCTTGCATGACAACAGCAATTTAGTAGTAGTTCAGCGTAAATAAACCACACGATAGCGCTAGCTAGCATGCTAACATCAGCAAACACGAGCATAATTGGCAAATTTGTGAAACCATAAAAATAATTCTTTAATCTACGTTAAAGCCGAGCTCTGCCGTCCTCTAAATTCATGGCGGATGTAGTGAAATTTCAAGGCCTCCGATGCGAAAACCCGTTGGAGGTTACACCTCCCTCCCGTCTGTAGCGTGAGGAAAAGCTTGTTAAAAGTCTAATAGTCGCTATCAAAGGCTATTGATTAGCTTTCCCGCCCTGTTTGGGTGACAAAGTGAGCATTAAGCCCGAGCTACACGCTAGAGAGCTTTCTTAAGAAGGCGCAGCTCCTCGGGGGGATCCCCCCCAAAAGGACTCCGTCCACTCCACACATTGCTATCCTTTCACCCTCCTGCCACCAGATAATCCATTTTACAGCCAGGGATCAAACACTGAGCCCTCTGGCTACCATAACACACACATACACACACACGCTAAATAAACCTTCCCAGAGAAGTTACTTGTTCTTCCTTTTGGCTCCCTTCACCACAACCGAACATGACATTGCACCAACACAACAGGCGAGTCGTCCTTAAGTGCGTTTTGGGGTATCTTTAGCGGGGGCACTGGTGCAAACGGGAAGAATGGGTTATATCGGGCAAGTCGCTACAACCAAATTAATGGATGTCTGTTAAAATATTCATTTGATTAACCCCCGCGTTCGCATTGAAAGGCACACGCACACAAAATCTGCATTGATGTGTTTGTGTCGTTTTCGCTCGGCTGCACTCGAACGGGAGTGCACTCTTCGCTCGAGCTGGCTTTATTTGCTACGCCGTGCCACATTTAAGGTGGAATGTTGCTTCTTGTGCATCCAGCTAATTATCCAAGCAACGGTAAATACGATGCGGTTTTAATTGCATGTGTCGACGTCAAGCGACAATTAGAAGCTAACTCTGCCCATTAGCTATAGCGTGACACCGAGGCTGTATTTAGGAACTTACTAAGAGCTTATTCCATTTATTCATGATCAAAACCACACAGTGCGTGAATGTGTGTGTGTGTGAAGAGGATATGAAGTGAACCATGAAATGAAAACACCCTGCAACCATTTCAGCGCATCTCTCAATTAGGACATCGTCTTTGCCTAGCGAGTGTTCACCGGCTTCTTCTTCTTGAATGTTTACAATTTCTTGACATCTATTTTTTCTTCATCTGTTGTGCACATAACTAACTTGAGTCTAGTCAACAGTGCCCCCCCCCCACAGCTGAGGTCCATTGGAGTCCTCTTTGGATCTCAAGGCCCCACTCCATCCCCTCATCTTATATTTTATACATGAAGCTAGCCACTTACAGTCTGATGAGCAAGTCTGGCTTATTAACAACACAGCGCCCAGCAAATACTCATGTAAAATTAAACCAAATTTGTTTACACGGCACCTCGGAACAGCCCCACTGTTGGGGTTTTGTTGCAAAAAGCTCCACCATTTTAATTTGGCATCAAGTGCTCACCGCCAAGCTTGGCAACCATTTGCTGGGGAAAAAAAAAAAAAATCGAGATGTTTGAGAAAGGCGATACCCACTTGAGTGTTTGGGACACTCACATTTGCTCAGGGATACTCTGCTTGAATGAAGGCTCAATGACTCAGTGATGGCTCCACTTTGGGGGAATTATGTTAAGTATTATGATTGCTATGCTAAGTATTATGATTGCAGCTGTTTTTGCTCTGGCCCAGGCTGGTGGGAAGCGATCAGCATCGCTCACTTGTGTCAGATTACCACCACGGCAAGCCCAAACACTGAAAAGACAGGAGACACAGTCCAAACAAAAACACGGTTCTCGGAAAGGGCCCTACACTGACTTTGACTCGGTTCTCTCGTAAGTTCCTACTTGCCCAAATGGTTTGATCCTAAACCGGTTCTTAGCTGGTCCTCACTAAATGTTACTTCTACTTTGCCAGAGTAAAAGTGTCCATTTGTCAGAGTTCTTTGACAAGTTTGTCATGCTCCTAAAAGATAATTACGGTGTCTGGGGAAATGATCGTCACATTGTGCTTCGGAAGAGATAATTGCAGTGTTGAGTTATCGTACGGTAGTACAAATTAAACGCACCCATGACACTAACAACCCTTCTACATGTGAGTTGATGTGATGGGACAAATTTCCCCTGATGGTGGCAAATGAAAAACAAAATATATTTTTTTTTACATGCCGTGTGTTATTACTGCCAGCAGAGACCAGACTAGATGTGTTAAAAAAAACAAAAAACATTAATGGATCCATCATCATTGACGCCCACCGTCGCAGGTGCGCAGTCAGGTTGCGATTTAGGTTGATGGACGACTAATCAGCAAATCAATTAGGCCTTGACCCAGAAAGCGAGACAAAAGGAGAGGAAATTCCTTTCTTCCTTTCTCTCCTCCGGCTCGTGCCTGTCTCAACTCGGACCCTCTGGTGCCGTTGATGGCTCCGAATGAATCCTCTTGGCTCCGGAACCTATAGTTGCTTTTTAATAGATCCATCTATCAAAATGTGTAGTATTCAAAATGTGCACAAAAGACACTCAAGATACTTTCTCAAACTTCAGTGGTTGTGAGGAAGCGAGTATCCGTTGACAGCTGGCATGCTTCTCATGTCCGGTGGAGCCCCCAACGCCCTCCCCCCTTGTGTGGGAGACCCCCTCGAACTGAGCCCCTCCTTCCTATCCAGTGCAATCAAAGAAAGCTTCATTATTTTCCGACTCATTTGCCCCCCCCCCCGACATGACTCTCAGGTAATGCCGAGGCAGGTTGGCTGACCATGGGGCTCCCTGAGGGGGGGGGACTAGTACACCCGCCCCCCTTTTCGCCTGAATCCTCAACCCGGAGGAAGGAGTCAGGAAGAAAAAAAAAAATCTCCGCATCAGGAAGCGAGCCAGCGTCGGGACACAAGGTTTGAATGCGTGGAGTGAGGGACGCGCCGTCGTGCCTCTCCAATGAAATTACCCAGTAGACAAAGGCGAGGCCTGAGAAAGGGACACTTCCTTTGAAAGGGTGTCAGCAGCTTTGCGCCACAGCCACCATATCCATCTCTCGCGACAAAAAAAAAAAAACCAAACGATTTGCTTCTGAGGGAAGCGACAATAGCAGTGCCGATCCTTCTAATACTGTTAATAAAATGGGGATGAGATTTCGGGATTTGAATGCTTTACTCGGGGAGTTTAGTGAGAATATGTCTGACAAAGTGGGACGGCCGAGTTATTTACAAGTGAAAATCTCTCAGGACTGAGAGACACATCACGGGGAAAATATTCCAAAACACTTTAGCGGGTCACCTTTGCTACGTCTGAAAAACGTACATGTGTGATCTCTCCGTTTAGTGTGCCTGGCTAAAAATACGGGTTAGATAAAAAAAAATCTGTTCATAAATAATACTTTTCAGACCACTTAAGTGAAATCCAACCACTTTCCGTAGCATTTCCGAGTTCTTAGTCTTGTGTTTTTGCGTGTTGCAGCTCAGTAAGCACAACAAACATCATGGCCGCCTTCCAGGGACGCAAGCGTGTGTCCACCAACCATGAGGGGCATCCAGACAACGAACAAAAAGCACAAAAGAGCCACATCGCTGTCTCTGGACCCGTCTACCCGACCGTCCTCCCCCCACCCTTACTGCGATTCGCCTGCCAAGAAGAGGAAGTTCTTCTTGACTCCCTTTTTGGAGGTAGCCTGACACAAACATTGCTTTCACACCCAAAGCAGAAACATAGCAAGCTAGCCAAAACTTTTGCATTGAATTTGTATTGAGCGAAATGTAGCCAACTGCTTTGCTGAAAAAAAATAGTTTATAGAGAAATTTTGTTGGTCTGTATGGGTTGCTCTCGGCTGGTCAGTCAGTCAGTCGTTCGTTCTCTCAGTTGGTCGGAGTCTTTGTTCGGTGGACAGTCAATATTTCTGTGTGATTATCGGTCCCTCAGTGTGTTTTTCAATTGATCTCCCGGTTTGCCGATTCCTCAGTTGGTCGGTCTAGATCTGTTTCGAAGTTCCAATGCACTCAAATTGGCAAAACTTTATCCACAAACTCATTATTGATGACATCACCATAGTCCTCTGATCTAAATGGTCATAAGCGACCGCAACGGATCAATCCGACTTTATAAAGGAAAATGCGAAGTGTCAGGTCAGCGACATTGAACATGTAAAAAGGGTGAAGACAGGCAGTGTCGACTTGCTCTTTAGGCACGTCAGTCACTCTTTAGCCCGGCGATGTGACACTGAGCTTTCACATTAGTCACTACACTACCACGTCACTTCATTCAAATGGTTGCGTTTAACCCGGGATGACACGTCGTTCACACTCCAGCCCATCTCTCAGGCAGAAGGAGTATTCAAGAATCCCTTTTGAAATCGTTTATTATCCGACATACGAAACCCACCAATTTGTTGGAAATGCCCCCTTGAGAAGGTTAAAAAAAAAACAACAACAACCCTTGACACCAGTTTTACAGAGCAACATGAAACTCAGTGGAGGACACAGGAAAAGAAATCTCATGGATCCAGCCATTGGTCAAAATTTCTGAATAAAAACTTGCAAGTGTGAAGGTTATCCAGTAGTAATCTCCCCCAATGAAGTCACAAAGGCAGTGATTTACAGTTTGGGCTGAGAACAGGACCTCCAACCTCCTAATGAATATGACCTCAGCGTCCTTCCCACAATTCCCGAGACTCTCATTCTTTACTAAAAAAAAAAAAAAATCCTGCCAGTGTTTAATCATTCCAAGGACTCTGGGGTGAGCTCCAACTCTAACCAATGTGCCGGTATCCCTAGCGACGCCGTTGCCAAGACAGTTGTGCTTGGCAAGCTCTTGCTTCACCATGGAGATGCATCCCCAAGCCTCCACCCCTTGATGCCATGTGCAGGCTTGCTGAAGATTTCACATTAACAGCAAAATCTGGATTACACATTCATCTTTTAAGACCCCTGGAAATGGCCACAACGAGCCAGTTCAAATCAAAATGGCGGACGTCCTCTTGTTTGTATACTCATGATAGATGCATAAATATGGCTAAAAAGACCCTAAGACCACCATGGAAGACTCCCCGTGTCTTTGCCAATGGCTTCTTCAGACTTTTTTGTGGGTTGACTCATTTTCGACAACGTCTACCAAATTTTATGTTGTCGAGTGGAACTGGTTTCCAGGGCTGGACATTCAAAGTTGTCCAACTGTAATTTTTCAGTCCTTTCCACTTGTGTCTTTTTATCACAACCTTTCTCCTCTCCATTGACTCCAAACTTGATTTCTTCCGCCTGTTTTCCAAAAGCTTGCCAGCGACTATTTTGTTCCCTTTTCACCGCCTCTGCTCAAAAAAGCACCCCAAGCGACCTTTTAAAAAAAAAAAAAAAAAGAAAAAGGGAAGAGCCTCTTTTTCTAGCGCTCTTCTCATTGATGAAATGTTTCCTCTTCCTCTTCAATTATTCACAGCGTTTTCATTGGAGAAGTCCCAATGGTGCACCCAGTGAGATTTGCATCTTGATTTATTTGTCATATATCCTTTCTCGCGCTAAATTCTTGATACCTCTCCGGTGGTGCCATCCATGCATCTTTCATGGGGAGCAAACACGGCCACGTTACGCCTCGACTCTTGTCGGATGGATGAAAAATGCATTCGGTCATTAATTTCTTTTCTCCCGACTCGTGTTTTTTTTTTGTCAGGATTAGCACTTTTCTGCTTTGGCTGTGACCTGGAAAATGAGTGAGTGACACAATTAGGTGAAGATGACGCTAGCCACAGGGCAAGACGCATTTATTTATCAAGAACATTCCGCAAAGTTCATTTGAAGTGGAAGCTGCTATTCCTACCCAAAATCCGGTTTCAGAAAAGACTTTTTTGGAATTCTTTTGGCGCAAAGCCCAAACTTGAAAGTTGAGCGTCAGACTTGCGAACCACAAGGCTACCGTTTCGCCCCACTATACTGTATCTGATATTATTTTTTAAAATAGGGGGGCATTGTTGTGGAAGACCTCGAGGATTATTTCTTTCTTTCTTTTGTTCGGCTGACAGACAAAATCCAGCAAAGGAGACGAGCGGGTGACAAAGCTTTGAACCGGCGTCACGCAGTCAACACTTGAGCCGCGGGATGAGATAAACATGTTTGCCATGGCGTACATTTTATTCCCGCATCTACGCCTCTCTCTTTCGCCCTCGCCGGAATTCGCCATTCCCAATGGACTAATTCCCTCTCAATTATCTGCCACCCCCCGCCTCTGCCTCTTTCTCCGGATTTCTTTTCCGCGCCACGGCCTTCGGCCCCCCGAGTTGGCGTGAGCTGAAGAAGGCAAATGCGAGAATGCGCCGTCAAGCCTCACCATCTTCATCTGTGTGGCCAAGTTGGGGATGAAGGAGGGATGGAAAGAGGGCAGAATGATGGAGTGCGTATTAAATATACAACAGGCTGCAGAGAACATGTTGTGGGAAGTTTCTTTTTTTTTTTGCATTATCTTGATACATAACGTTTCTTTTTCTGTGCTATTGCTTTTTTTGTCAATTTCTTGGCTTTTTATTGGGCAATGGGTGAATTTAAAAAAAATGTCTAATTTTGTTCCATGCAACTTACGTTGCTGGAAATCCTCTACAAAATAGCGCTTAACCTTTCCTTCTTTTCCACTGTGGCATCGCATCATTTCTTTTATCACTTTGTCTTATTTTATTGAATCGTGCTGCAGTGTTTGCTCTCAAAGTGGAAAATCTCTCCGGATACTCGTCCTGTCTTCATGACAGCTCGCTAACGCATCTCCACATTTTCGTCGTGTTTGTCGTCTGATTCACACATCGGCCGAGAAGCTGCCTGAAGGAAATCGGATGGTAAAACATCGTGAAGACATCTTGGGATGAGGGTGTCGACGAGCGAGGGGCTATGTGGGTCACGTATGCGTGTCCGGTTCGCTTCTTTTCAGGGTGGAGGGATGCTGTGTGTGTGTGTGTGTGTGTCGCTAGGTAAGCCTGCCTGGAAAAGCGTGTTGCTCTATTTCTAATTCATGCTGTACCACCTGGCTAATGGTGTTTTTGGATCCAACCCCTCTCAGAACAGAACTTGCTTGGGATAATCAGACCTCCACCAAATGCATCCAAATTATTCATGACCATCCACATTATGTGGCGCTGATCAGAATATTGGAATATTCAAGCAACCGGCAGGGAAACGTCAGGTGGCATTAGGGTGCTGTAGTGATGATTGTTTCTTACCGTCCTCAGGTGGAAAGGGTTATGGAAATTTAGATTAGAGTGAGCAAAAATGATCACGATTATTATGATATAGCTTAAACAAATGTAATGTCAGGGTGTGTATATGTATATATAAATATTTTATATATTTTTTTAAATGTATTTATTATTTTTGCAAAATATAAAATTCTGGGAAAAATATGCTGATTTTTGTGGTAACGTTTCAAAAAATGTGGTTAAAATATTTTTGTGGTAAGTTATTAAGCCAAGTGAAGTGCACTTGAATTGGAGTGGTTTGCTTCAGGGCACAATTCAAGAGAATTGTTAACAATCGCCCCGTTGTGCCCGTTTCTAACAATGCCTTGATAGCATTGCAAAGCGACATAACAACGAGACAGTGACAATTAAAATCCAAGTTGCACTTTGCCTAAACGCTGACAGTGACATGCGGGCTAATCCTCTTAGCTGGCACTGTAAAGCTTTGTTGGTAAATATCAAGCGAATCAAGTTTGTTGGGGTTGGCAGTGCGACATTTGCGCGTGCATCCCATGGAAGAACGCTCACAAAAGTTCCAGCCTTGTTAGAAACTGCTTTGCCAAACTCCAACAACGCTCGCAGTTTTGTGTGATGTCGTCAAAGCGCAGCTAACAGCTTTGTTAATCGCTTTGGCAGACTTGGACGCATCATTTTATCTTTGCCTGAGTCTCAATTTACACGCTCAGGCAGCGTTAATCAAGATAAACATCGCTGACGAGGGCCAGTTAAGTAGAAATGAGTCAAAAGACGTCCCAACAAAGCACTTCTCTGTTGACTTTTTCAGCGCTCCTTCAAAGTCAAACTTCCCCAAATGTCAACGAGACAAATGATTGCCATTAAATGACAGAAAGGTCATTTTCGTCTTTGCCTGCAAGGTGGCCAAGTTTGTTGACTAAAATACAAAACTCACTCAAGTCCAAACAGCCACAACTGAAGCGGTCAACTTTTCCATAAGACCACTCTTATTAATATTTCATCATGAGGTCATACCGTACACCGTGTCTCAACGCCACTTAATGCGTTCATGTTAAAGCGAATTACGCAATCGCATCACGGGCTTGTTTTCTATCAAGATGACATCACCGGAGGACTGTTTCCCATCTCCTCCCATAAATGATAAGCGATTACGGCCTCTCAATATTGAATGGCCTGATTTAAAAATGATGAAGAGGAACAGAAGGCGTTTTTCCAGGAAGGCCTTCTTCTTGACTCCATTCTTGTTGATTCATTATTTAGCACAATTAGCCTGCGCGCAGCTATTTTTACAAGCATCTATAAGGGAGACTCAATCTACACAACAATATGCATTTCACCGCTGGGTTATTTATTTGGTACATTAGGATGCTATCGACGTAGCTTTTATCGCTTCACTTATTGGGTAGGGCTTTTGTTGCGAAGCGTTGATGACATCTCCTCTGATCCAAACACTCCCAAGTCCTTCGGAAATCGGAAAGATTCTGAAAGCAGTTTCGTGGATGGACAGGAAATTGTGTATAACAAAAAGTCGCTATTATCCTTGCTCGGAATTGAACAGGAAGGGCCCAATCAGCTTTGAGCCTTCATCAGTTTTACGACAACTTTTTACTGCATTGACAGAAGAATGATTTTGAATTACTGTCCAGTCTGACCTTTAGTCATGCATAGAGAAAGAAAATCGGTTGCACAGCTGTTGACTTGAGTGACCGATGCGCAACTTTAAAAAATGTCAAATTACGACTCCTGCGTCCAGGAGAAAACGGCTTTTGAACAGCTGTCCACTGTAATGACCACTGAGCATGAAAGGGTTAAATCCCTTCTCTTGCCTCGGAATACGTCCTCCCCGGGGAGCTCCGGAGGCTTTGATCCGGCTCTGCGCACCCCCAGAATGCACCCCAGTTAGAAGTCAGCGTGAGGGGGGGTCAGAGGTAAGGCTGCTGCAGATGAGAGGCAAAGAATGAAAGGGAAAAGGGAGGGGTGGGGGGTCTTGTAAAGATCAACTAGGGTTGACTGAAGGGGTGGATAAGTGGAAGGGGGGGGTTGGGCTAATGAAGCCTCTAATACCCCCCCACACCACTCCTACACACACACATAGACACTTTATTTCCCTAATTAGTCGCGATGACGGCACCTGCGAGGAGAGGTCAAAGAGCACGTGTGAGGTGCCAAGCACAGCGGTAACGAAGGCCTCATGCTAATAGAAGCTAATCACGCCGCGCGTTAGCACGGTGCTAATACGAGCCGGAGAAGATCACAAAACCAGCTTTTTTCATCTTGAAAGTAACGCGCCGCCGCCGGCCGGGTCCGCTTCGCAACGGCGGCTATCGGATCGGTGGACTGGACCGCGTAAAACACGGCGGTTCGTGCGTGCGCCGCAGCTTTAATCAATCAGCCTCATTTCCATCGGCCGATGGGATAGCCCCACTCGGGGTTGAATGGTTACAATACAAAAAGTAGTTTGGAGATTCTCGACGTGCTCGGGTATAAAAGAAAGTGTGAAGCTCTAATCCAGCATATCAAAGCGCATCTCAGATAACTGCACCCGTGCGCCTCTATCTCATCAAATCAACGTTCGCTCCGATAAAATTCCGCTCTGATAGAAGTCCGTGTGCGTATGTGTGTGTGTGCAAACCTCACTTCAAGAGCAAAAAAAAAAGAAAGCAAACAGTGCCTGAGGCCCCACCAGGAATGGCGGCCAAGTTTTAAAGAGGGGGGAGCCGAGCGAACATCATTAGGGAAATTCAAAACATTAGGGACACCCGCGTGCATATCCGATGCAAAGATTCTGCTCAATTTGAATTCCTTTTGTCTACACGTGATTCACGATGTCAAATTTGAGCATCAAGCAGCACAGTAAACCCATGTGGGGTGTTCTTACCAAAGAGAAGGTAAATCCCCCTAATGAGGAAAATGAGTACCCCCCATGACCGCCATCCCACCTGTGGCTGCTTTCTCTTTAATGATGCTTGCATCCCTTTCAAAGCCATTTTGTTAGTTTGCTTGTGGTGGATTTGTGCGAGTGGCGTGACGTGCATTCAAGATGACAGAGGCATCCAAAACAACAAAGTGCTCTCTTGAGGCTGACAATATCCTCTATGTCTCTTTCTGTGTGTGTGGGTCCATGTAAGTGTGCGTAGGGGCCGGGGAGAGGCGGGGGGGGGGGGGGGTTGACAGGCGCAAACGCTGATACGCTGTGGCGGCGGGAGCACATCCGAGAGCGCATCGGCGGCATCCAACTGGGAGCAAAAATGATATTCATTGGTCTTAAACGGTCCGGGATGGACGGAGGGACGTGTTGCCATCTCCTGTGTCATGTCACATTATGACCTCACAGCGAGGAAGGAGAGCCGGGAGGGCCAATCAGATGCTGACTGGACATAGAAGTGTCGTAAGTAGGAAACATATGTCGATTTATGAACCTTGAATACAAATGATGACATTATAAAACCAATAAGAAATCATAAGTTATAAATTCTTAGAGACTACCTGCTGTTATATAACCCTTAAAACCTCATTTGTGCCCACTATGTTCATGAAAGTGTAGTGAAGCTCTTAGGCAACAGGGGGCGCTGCAACAACTCTGCATTCTTTCCGTCATTCTTGAACCATCCTGACATGTGGGTCAGACTGACCCTTTTTACAACCAAATATTTCTACACACATTTTTTTTTAATAGATTTAATGCACTTGGATTTTTTAAATTGTATTTTTTAAATCTACAAGGTATTTAATGTATTGTGTCCGTGACACAAATCATTTATTTATAGACAGCAAGTCTTGCAGTGCTACACAAAGTTTGTACGTTTGCAAAACAAGTGCAACCGAGTTTGGGAGAAAAAACAAAAAGCATTAGCGCAAAACAATGTCATCAGTTTAAGAACAAAAGCCGGTGTTCATCGCCTTGTGTGGCATTGAGTAGCAGATCGTGAGGAAGAACAGCTGCGCCACCTTCAAAAAAAGAAAAAAAAAGCCCAGACAGCGCAAGGTCCTCCATTGTCAGGACGCATCTTGACACCTGTCACGTTCATTATGTTTTTGGTTTTGAATTAGTCAATGGAATGATTTTCTAAATTGTTTGGGCAGGTTCATATCTCTCCTGTTTATTGTATTTAATGAAGGAGAGATCTTCAATTTGAGCTGAAGTGGTTTTAAAAACACTTAAACCTGCAGAAGCCCTGCTGTATACATGTTTCATATTGTCTAGCAAACTTTTTTTTTTTTTTTTAATTTATTTAATGGAGAGGAGGGCTTAAATTGCATCCAACAATATTTTTAAAAAAAAATTGATTTCCAATTTCCATGATTTTTTTTCTAGAGTAGTCGTGGGCATTTATTTACGCAACCGAGCAAGCAACTATTAGATTTTATTGTTTTAATGGGGGCAATAGTTCCTCTATCCACAAACAAAAACAAGCAATATGAAGGGGGGGGGGGGGGAAATCAAATGTAGGCTTTCATGGCGCGTCTCCCCGCCATCTCGCTCGTCTAGCGTTAGCATCTCGGACGTGTTCGCAGCTGTGCTAACATCTGTGCACCTGTGTTCTCCATCCGCCCCGCTCCCTCCAATAAGCTGCCGGTGCCATGACGGGTATGAATAAAGAACGCAACAATCTGGAGTCTCGGGTTGCACAAGCTGCTGTGAGGACATGGCGCGACTCAATAAGGCATGAGGACGACTTTACTTTTTGAACTCGGATTCTATCGATGGACTTCTTGATAGGTTTGAGTTGGAATTTGGTGGGCAGATCTATCATGAGTAGACCCACAAAAAAGCTGACAGAAAGTCTGCCATTTTGGTTCAAAGTCTGATTTTCTCACTGGAATATTTTGAAAACTAAGATCCTGAAGTCAATTTCACTTAGCAACAAGTTCAAGCCTTGGCGGAGTTCTACGGGATCTGCAATTCTGAATTGCCGGGCTTTTTACTGAGACATTAACTCTATTAGCGCCAAAGAAAAGTGGTTATTTGTGTGTGTCGGGAGAGGCGTTTGTGAAATTGGGCTGGCACTTGTGCTCGCCAGCGTGTGTGGGCGGGGCCACGTTAATATGGTGCAAGGCCGCTAATGGCTTTATGATTGGATAATTAGAGGTAGGTGGGTAATTAGGAGTGAGTTGTGGGTGCGCGCTTGGCTCGGTCCACATTGCAGCGAGTGGAAACAGGATGACTCCCCGCTGGCTGCTCAAGGGTGTTTATGTGTGTGTGAAGGGAGCTGTGTGTGTGTGTGTGTGTCATATCCAGCAGCTTGCAGAATGGGCACTGCTGGACTTTGGTGCTTCTGTTATTGTTGGCAAATTTTCTCCATTTTATAGTTGTTTAACAAGAAATGTTTGCTTCAATTGGAATTTTATGATTGCAAAGTGCAATCATTCACTCAAATTGAGTTGCAATATGGATTTTTAAAAAATCCGGAGTAAACGACTAACACTAACGATGGCTGGCCTCCCTTTGCGCTCCAGTCCAGCGTCTCCAGATATCATTAAAAGGCGAGGCTGTAGCCGCGGGCTTCCTGTGAAAACCTCCTTCAAACTGTACACTTTATCCATAATTCAGCCCCCCTCTCCCGACTGAATTATTCACGCAAATAGCGGTCAAATAATGGAGTTCACAGAATCTTACTTACACATCAAACTATTTAAATGTTGATTTGAATTTTTGAGGCGCTCTGATGCGGTGGGTGGGGGGTGTAAGTGAGTAGCAAGTGTGGTCTTTTTTTGCCTAGATCACATTAGTGAGGTAAATGAATAAATTCAAATTATTTTTATGCTCACGTACCGGTCAGCAGAGTTCTGTAATGCAAGGATTTGACTTTCCAATCAGAAGAAACATTTCACACCGAAACCATGTTATATTTTCTGTTTTTTTGAAAATTATACAAAAATAAAATCAATTTAAGAAAATACAATTATAATGATAAAATCTTTATTTATTTATTTCCTTTACTGAAATACTTAGAAAATAATCTCAAATTTAAAAGACAAGAAAATATACGAAATTAAATCAATAAAATAAAGGGACAAATGATTATTTGTATAAAATATGAAGAATAATTAAAATAAAAAATACAACTTTTTTAATACGAGACCATGATTTTCAAATTAAAAATTGTAATTAAAAAAATATATTTTTAGAGTTAAATAAATAAACAAAATCCATGACTGAATACAGTTGCCAGCCACTTATCTATCAAACACTATTTTCACAATCTCTTCACTTTTTGTTGCCTAATAGCATAACAGTTTACGTTTTTGTCAAACAAGAAAAAGCATAACACATTCAATAGTCTCCTTTGATTGTGACCGAAGTTAAAAATATTTAACGCAGCTACGCTATTAGGCTAACGACTTGAGGGTTACGCTTTCATTACTGTGTGGATTCAACACTGACATGATAAATAAAAACCTAGACTGTCGAGGCTAGCGGCATATCTCATAACTTCCCCCGCATGCTCACACGAGGCCTCCCTTAATGTCGAAGAGGTACGGCAGGCTAAATGTAGCCGTGGCCCTCACTTGATACCGTACCAGCAAAAGGCTGAATTAACACGCGTTGCTTACTTACCATATCGTGAATCATTTACTCCCCTCGGAGAGCGGGAAGGCCATGCAAGTTTTATGGCGGGAAAAAGAATCTGAATTCCCGGGATAGCGGCGCACGGGTGGCTCATGCATAAGTCAAGCGTGCGCGCTACATGCTAGCACTATAACCTCGCTAGGCGATTTGGCTGGCGGCGTATCAGAGTGCACCACGCAGAGAGTGAATGTGTGTGGTGCTAAGAAGTAATCAAGTCAAATACTTTGTTGTACTTAAGGACTAGATGGAAGTATGTTTGCCACCTCTGGTCATACACATCAACTCACTCGTGCATATTCGCCGGATTGCGCCAAGATCACGGCTTCTTACTGCCTTTGATAGAACACACATACACACGCGCGCGATGAAAGCATTTGGGTATCATGTGAATCCGGCACTTTAGCTTCACGGCTGATCCCGGGCTCAAATGGACAAAATCTGGAGTGAAATACTTTCTGCTTGCTTGGGCGCCACTCTCATTAAATCTCCAGTGGGCTCGTTACATCACAGCGATAGCTTCAAACTCTATAGATGATCCACTGAAGGATACGGAAAAACGCCGGTTTTGGAAGTTGACATATAGACCTGTGTCTCAAAATTGAAAACGCTCTCGCCGATGCGATTACAATTCGATATGATGCGATACCGCGCTCTGATACATTGCGATATTTAACGATACGATTACGATACCGCGTAACGTGCAAACGACATAGTTAAATGAAGCGATCCGGACGCCACGCAGGTCACAGAAGGCACGAGGAGGCGTAAGGAGCTAAAGATCACCGGCCAAGCAGAGAGCAAGGAGGCGACAACCAATTTGACACATCGGGACGGAATTCCAGCAGCGTCTGTCACCATCAACACGTTTATCCTCCTCGACGCGTTGCTGCGGGAGACGGGCCAAGTCGTCTGTCGGATAAGAGGAGACTCAGACGAAGGATCAAAAAGCACCCGATGCTACTCGGGTTCCAGCAGACGGCAACAATTTCAATATTTGAAAAGTGTGCATGTATGGAGCAGGCGTGTTTTGGGGGTCTGAATGTCCCCCGTCAACAAAGCACTGCGAGCCGCCTTAGCGCCGAGCACATTCTTCCTGCGGGGTTTTTAATGTTTAATGCTAGCGTTAGCGGCGGTGTGGGAGTATCCCGCATTCTGCAGTGTTCCCAAATGCGGACATGAATATTGTTCATGAAATACTTAGTGCGACGACATTTTCCGCCATAAAAAGAGTTTAATAGTCTGAGCTCAGTGTCAGCCAAGCGTTAATTTAGACGGGCGAAACTATCCCAAAAAACGGTTGGCGCTTTTAAACAACAGCATACATAATGTGTTGTCAAATGATTGGAAAAGAAGTGGGAAATATGATATTTGTACATTAGTATTGCAAACTACATTGGAACAATTTTGTTCCATTTGAGGAAACCGTTGACTTTAATAGTAATCTATTGTACGGGACGGACAGACCACCTGCTGTCCCGTCAAGAGGTTTGTTGACGATTCCCAAATGTAAACACAAACACAAATTCTGTTCTTGACCTGAGGTTGGAGGCTAACTCACTAACTTCCAGAGGTCCTCCTCCTCTTCTGGGAAACATTGCTATGAGTATAACCTTTCACATATTGATTAACTGGTTAGTAAGAAAAAAAGAGCCAGTCGCATTAAGGCCTAATGATGAGCAATTTTAGGACCCGGGGGGACCCCAGCTGGTTCCGGGTCCAGACATATTGGCTCGTGATGAGCTAAAGTGAGTCCATTTGCACACAAACAATATGCATAATGGACAAATAATGGAATCTTCTAATCATTTGTTTTGGCTACGGAAGAAAATGACATGAACCCTGTGGCCTAACACTATTAGAATTTCAACTATGAAGCCCACCCCCCACCCTTCCCTTCATTTTTTTCATCTGGAGATGGATTATTGCGATTTGCCGCCGTGGCTTTTTGCTCTCTTGCCAACTCCCCGCGACATTCCCTCAGTGTGACACGTGTCTGCCAATCACTTTGACGGACAGCTGACACAGAGAGCACAAAGACTGTCAGTGTGTGCTTGAGTGACACCTCGGTGCCAGGAGACCTTCCCCACGTCATCTCCCTTAGTTATGGTCAAAAATCGTGACCACTGTATTTACAACCTGGCAAAAATACAGATGAATAATTATCATCACTCATTCACTGCCAGACCAGTTGAAATGGACCTTTGACGTCTATATCCGTCAATGGGAGTGAATGAGTTAATATAAAATGCTTTAATAACCTGAAAGTGGTCCTTGTCACTTTATTGATTCGTGACGACATTTAATGTGGAACATGCTAAGACTAATGGGCTATTTAAAGCATCAGCAAGCAAATACTCGCGATGTTAAAGAAGGTTTATTTGCCTTAAGCGGCCATAAACTCCACTTTTGGGCCCTTGTGATGATGTCACGAGTGGATTTTAGCTTTGGAGCTTTGGGTAATCGCTGTGAGGCGGATGAGGCCCGCTGGGAGCCCATGAAAGTTGGAACGGGATCCTTGTGTGAGGGTGCTACCCGCCCTTCCTCCTTCTTCGTCCAGGGTGGGAGATTAACACCAGTGTCGTATTTGACTCTGTTCGCCAGAAGTGCACGCTGCTGTCACACGTTCTAACAAGCCTAGACTACACACATAAGTATACACACACACACACACATGCACGCACACACACGGGGGGCAATATAACTGATCACCAATTTTGCATGATGTAAAAAAATATCTGCCCATCTGACCATGCCGGTCAGATTTCTTTTTAGTCTTTGTCTATTAATTTCTCCATTTTTGTAATTTGTGTAATTTTAAAGAAAAGCTTTTTCTCAATATTTTTGTTTTGGTTGTAGTGTTTTTTTTTTTTTGGGTGTATTTCCCTCATATTATATTTGTCTTATATACATTATTTTCTAATATGCTTGTATTTTTTCCTCATTTTCTAATACTTAATATTTTGAGCCGTTCAAGAAATGTATATAAAAAATTTTCAGGGGATTGTTTTCCTCCTAATATTTCCCTAGTATTACTACAGAAAAAAAGAAACATGACATTTAAGTAGAAACACAGACTGCTGCAGTTTGGCGAACCTCTGGACCTTTTCTGTGTGCATGTACGTGTGTGTGTGCGTGTGTATGTGTGTGTGAAATCTGTAGAACTGGAGAGGCTTCAGAGGAAAGTGAATGTGCATGTGTGTGTGTGTTGCAAGTACATTGCTGCAGTAGCCCGAGAGAAGCCAAACCTGGCTTGGTGCACTCAGAGAGGCCTGGCGGTGGGAAAGCTCCTCTGATATATCCACACACACACTTACATACACACACACACACACATGGAGAGCCAGGAGTCAGCTGTCTCGGCCTGTTTCTCAGCTCATTAAACCAAATCCCGACGACGGGAGTGAAGAATTTCAATTAGAAGGCTGACTTTGATGTCACTCTAGCGGTGATTTTTTATTTTTTTATTTTGGCGTGTAGCAGGTACAACACCTTTTGTGGTCTCTACTGTATGTTTACATCATTGAAGCATGACGCCGCATACGTGTAAATCTGACAAAATCCCTTTCGGGCCTTAGCCCCAACAAAAGTGTTTGGGGAAATTTGAGATTTAGTATTTAGGAAAACATTCTACCGTTTCAAATCTGGCCACTCTGAACCTCAGTTGCACTTTTTGTGAGCAGGATACATAAATAGATCATAAATCAAAGTTCATCTTGTAGATTTTGGCCAGTGGGGGAAAAAACAACAACACTGAAGACTTTTTCAGCAACATGAAAGAGGACAGTGGTAGATGTAAAAATCATCTGTTTTCTCTCATATTTGAATCTTTTATGGGGCGTCTGCGAAACATCTCGGTTGGCCTTCTCTTCTCCCGCCCGCGCATGTCACCTCTGAACTCCTCCTTTTTTTTTGCAAAAAAAATCAGCCGTCGTCCGATCCACTCGCATTAGGGATTTACTTGGTGGATCTTTGGAATCAAGCAAGAGGATGGATGCCCATTGTGTCCCAATCAAAGCACTTCCTCCTGGGGTAATCCCTCCATCTGAGCAGGAAGAAAGGAGGGGGGGGGGTCTCTCGATTCTATGATTTATGCTTCTTTGCTGTCATTATTCAACTGTTTATTGGTCTTGTTAGCTTCCCTTTTAGCGTCTTTGCTGAGTGACTGACGTGTTAGCAAAAAGACACAATAGCCGCCTTCATCAGGTTAGCTCAACGTTAGCGTACGGCGTTGCAGATAAGCCTCAGATTTCGTCGCTTTCGTCTGACAGGTATTGTGTCGTCGTTTGCCGATTATCGTCAAGTTTACGTCTTGTTTGTCAATAGCGATCTCCAGATGGGAGCTAGAATGACGGCACTGTCATCACTCGATAT
This sequence comes from Syngnathus acus, assembly GCF_901709675.1. NCBI lineage: Eukaryota > Metazoa > Chordata > Actinopteri > Syngnathiformes > Syngnathidae > Syngnathus > Syngnathus acus. The sequence continues at coordinate 2,567,562 of NC_051100.1, forward strand.
TACCAACAAAACATTCCAGTGTGTCTGTTTATGAGCTGTCAGATTTCAAGTTAAGCCGTTCTTATCATTATGAGATGTATTTCAACCTCAACCTTGATCTTTTTTTTTTTTTTTTCGTAGCACCTTTTATCGTAGAATTGGGTCAAGGTTACAACATAGTGTCAAATTTCTTGTGTTATGCTTGCAAATTTTGTTTTGCGCTCCAAGTTAAGTGCACCTAACACAAAGTGGCTCACCTTGGTATACATTGAAGGCCTTCAAATTGAATACCCCACTCCCGGCATGTGTGCATTATCTATACGTCGTAAAAGCTATCGATTGTTTGATGGTAACCTTCTTAAAGTTTACTTCTCAAGAGCTCGACTTAACTATCATCATTGTGGAAATGCTTGGAAGTGTCAAACTTGTTCTAACAAGATGGAAACTTTGTCCGACGCGACGGCGGCCAGCGCCTCGGTCATAAAAGCAATTTTTCCCTGACTGTGGCGCTCTTAATAAGTTTTGCTGTGTCTGGGCCAACGCAGATGTTGCTGTTGTGTCTTTTGGATCTCTGAGTGGCTTTTGTGTTTTGTCTCAGTGGCAGCTGCTACTTCTGGACCGCTTCGCTCACGTCCGTCCAAGTGTTAAAGTCCCCGCTGGACCAGTACACAAGACAGATGTCAACACTGGAGCTGTTGACTAAAAGTCACAGCCTAAAGAAAGGCATTCATAATGTAAAACTTTTATGCGGATGTAAGTCAAACGCTAACCTCACCGGCTAAGCTAATGATGTTAGCGACGTGCTAAAATAATGCTATGTGGTTATAAGCAAGTGTTATGCTACATTTTACAGAAATTGGACCAAATAATCCTAAATGTTACGTTTGGAAAGTCCGCTATAATCACACGACACTTGGCATTGGTATTTCAGTTTCAAAATCTTTGATGTTGAGTTCTCGTCAGCGTCTAATATCTCTTGTCCCCACGGATCCATTGATGTGGTGTAACCCAAACTCGTGGTAGTCTGCTTGCATCAATTGAAGTCATTGAGCGCAACACGCAACCTTTACCGGCCTTGTGAGCTCCTCGAGCGCAGGAAGTCAAAATAGACGAGTGGATTAAGTAGGAGGCGGCAGCCCCGGGAGACTCATTAGAAAGGGGGAGAGCGGGATATCGGAGGACTGATCCCAGCTGGATGGACTTCCCTGCACATGTGACCCATTGCGAACGTCTGCCGGGTCAGGGACCAACCACAAAAGAGCTAGAAGATGCAAAGATATAGTGTGAGGTAGAAAATAGGGCACTGCAGCAAAGTGGAGACTGTGGAGTGTCATCTAGCACGGCCAAATGTTTTCATTGGTAGCTGTGGATCCTCATCGGAGTGGAGACTGGTAGTAACTATGTTTTATGATGTTGAAAGGAGAAAATGCAGCAAAAGGAATTTCTTTTTGTGCACTTCCGTGCTTGAAAAGTGCATCCATGTGTGGCCACATTGTGCTGGATGATGTGAGTCATTGCAGCATGGCGGGAAACGGTGCATTAAGGTTTACGACTTGTGAAAAGAGGTACAGTATCATCACCTGCGTTGGCCGCCACCATGACATCACGCCACATGGTCTGTCGTCGCCAACGCAGGCGGGCTTCCAATTGCAAACCACCGTAAACGTTCAGTTCAGCACGCTCGCCAACCAGCGTGTTATTTTTCTAAGCCGACCCTATGTGGCCTGGCCTCCCGGGCCGACCTTTTCCGCCCGCCGCTTTCAAACCCGGATCAAATGTTAGCCCCTTTAAGGAGCAAAACAGTTTGATGTGGATGAGCAACTGCCTACGGAGGACGTTAATCTGCAATGCTGTAATGTATTTAATTTCACACCCTCTCACGGCCCTGTTTGGGATTACCCACGGGAAGGGGCCGCGGGAGCGCTTTGTGTGGTTGGGCACAAGGACATGGCAGCATTGGGAGGGGAGGAGGGAGGGAGGGGGCAGCAAAAGAATTAAGAACAACTTAAGAAACAGAGAGGCAGCAATATATTTTGTACAAGCTTAAATTTATACTCCAAATTTGTCACTTTTTTGTTGTTGTCAGTCTCCCGTGGCATATAATATTGTCCCATCATGTAATATTTGAGGATGCATGACTAGAAACCACAACATTAAACACACATGCTGACGTTACCGTAGCTTTACCGCCCACAGTCTCCACTTAGCTGCACCGATACGGTTTCTTGCCCGTACTCTCTTTCTGAAAATAAAAAATGTTTTTTATGATCCTTTTTAAACCTTATGAAAGAAACTGGACTTTTGGACAAGACCAGAGTTGAATTTTTGTAAAAAAAAAAAATATATATTTAAGATGTCACGCCAACTACTGGCCTGGCATGCAAATGACAGTTTTCTGTCAAGCTCAGTATGCAGGAAATTCTTTTGTCCTTCTGTGAAACTTTCCCAAAAGGAAAAATCTGACTTTTGTTCCCTGGAAGAGAGAAGAAAAGATGAAATATATATATGTAGTCAGTCTGACATACTAAAAGGGACCGCGGGTGGAGCGGGGCAGGAAAAAAAAGTGTTTATAGCAAAAGAAAAGAGGAAGAATGCCACTTAACAATTTGGAATGCTTGTATTCAAACGGGAGGCTGCAGCTGGAAAATCCTATTCTGGGCTCAGGGAGCGACGGATACAGTCTTTGAGATGAGCATCTATGCGGCCCAGACACGTACGCCGGGGGAGAGAGCGGCAATAATTCCCCGATGACGGCAGCGCACACTGGCTCCTTTATATCAGCCCCCGCCCCCTCCCCAACCCGCCTAATATCCAATTTACGGGCTCAGGCCCCCGGCCAGCGCGGCCCTCCAGAACGCAGCGGCCCCAACGCCAGCATGAGATGGAATTAGGTCCAAGTTCTCTTTCTCTTGCCAAAACTTTGAGGCTTACAGAAATATGAAACTGTTTTCCTCCTTCTCAGTCCCACTTGGAAATCGCCAAAGAATAAGCAACTCGTAATGAGATTAAAAGACTTTTTTTTTTTTTTTCTGCTCTAAACAACTCAAATGTTTGTGTTACTTGGAGATTTGTAAAAAGTGGGGAGGGATGAGAGGGGGCTTAAGGTAGAGGGCAGTGAGGAGAGTCCATCATGCTTTGATGAGTGAAGGATTTATCCCAGCCCACCCCCCCTTCCCCCAAAAGTAAAAGTTAGCAAGTGTATACATGCTTAAGAGGCGTGATATCCCCCCTCTGCTGATCTCCTTAGCCTCTACTTAGCCTCCCTAAGCAACACACACATACGCACACACACACACTGGAAGCTCACCTCCAGCTCAGTGAGCCTGTTTCTGTATTTACTCATAACAAGGGCTTAGGTCAATAAGAATATTCTGTATGCTGATTTATGCTGTGACCACTCGAGGATCATGCTGCTTTTTTTTATATTTTTTTTATATATAAATCTCATTGCACTGTATTTCACGAATTGGACGCTGCAGTTAGACTCCGCAGTCTCCGCTTTGCTGCAGCGCTTTGTTTTCTTGCTGCCCTTTGTGACAACTGGACATAAGAAATGTTTGTTTCTTGATCCCCCCCCTCCACTTAAATATGAAGTGTTTAACACGCACACTAGCCTTAGAATTAGCGTTCTCCTTAGTCTCCACATTGCTGTAGCAGTCCAGTTTCTCGCAGCCCTTGGTCCTGTCTGGAATATAAAATAAAAAATGTGGAGAAGGTCCACCGTGTGGGGAAGAGGGGGGTTATCGGGGAGGCGTCAAAGTCTTGGGTGGCGGCGATGAGCAAAAAGGTCCTGAAGAAGAAGAGCAAGCGAAGGCCAGCCCAGTGCCATGGAAGGTTGCTGCTAATTCTTCCATATCTAAGCCTCTTTGCACAAACTCGCTTTGTCTTCCAAGTCACAGTCATTAGAGCCTAATCCTATCAAGCAGGGGCTAATCTGAGGCCACGGGGTTCAGCCCCCTCAGCGCCGCTGGCCGGCCCCTTACACGCACATGCATTTACGCGCGCACACACACACACTCTCACACATCTAAAAAAGCCACCAGACGACACTCCAACAACAGTTTGTCTTGCAAAAAAAAAAAAAATCATTGTAAGAGTAACAACAAACAGTGGTTCCAAGACCTAACGATGACGTAATTAGAGGAGTCAGTCATGTCCATCCCAAAAGTCATTCAAACTTTTTTTTCAGCTGCGCAAACCTGGATCCATTTTTGTGTGTGACGGCGGTGCATCAATTCCCCTCACATTCCGCCACACACCCTTCTCCCCGGGCCATCATCATCACTCTGGTCTTTATTTCAGTGCGGACGACGGGCCCGAGATTAGTTATTGATCAGCCGACATATAAATTATGCTCAAGTGAAAGCCAACAACACAGAGACTATGGATCGGCTATCGACCCTCTCCGATTTATCATCCCATTTCCACAGCGCCACCAGCGCCCTGCCAGGGGGGAGGTTTGAAGAAACGTCGGAATAATGAGAGGAAAGGGACGTTTACGACCAAGCCTGGGTATTCTGTTTCACCTTTCAGATGTCAGAAACGGCACACAAAAAAAAACAGGATGCATTGAATGCGGCGTCTAGATTTAGAACCGCTACAAACAAAAGATTTACTTCCATCCATCCATCCGTTTTCTGTACCGCTTTGTCCCCACAAGGGGTCGCGGGCATGCTGGAGCCTATCCGGGCGACACCCTGAACCGGTTGGCAGCCAATCGCAGGGCACACAGAGACAAACAACCATCCGCACTCGCACTCACACCTAGGGGCAATTTGGAGTGCTCAATCGGCCTATCAAGCATGTTGTTGGGATGTGGGAGGAAACCGGAGTGCCCGGAGAAAACCCACGCGGACACGAGGAGAACATGAAAACTCCACACAGGAAGGGTCGGAGGTGGACTCGTACCCGCACCCTCCGAACTGTGAGGCGGACGTGCTGACCAGTGCTCCATCGAGATTTACTTCCACGCAGGATTTTATTTGAGAAGAGATTATGGGCAGTTGCAGTGAAGCGGAGACTGTGGCTACGATATACTGCAGCTTCCGGAGGGAAGATGATATGCATTGTTACTGTTGTCATTTCTAGCTGTGTATCCTCAAATGTCACAATAACGCAGCCATTTTGCTTATCCCACAGGAGACTAAGGGCGGCAAGAAATGATGCAGAAGGAACTGATCAGCTAAAGAGGTACGTGCAGATTGAGGCAGCTTCATTGATTGCCTCACTCTTACCATTTTAAAGTATAGATTTCCCTACACGTATGCAAAAGAAAAGTCCAAAATATTTTATTGATATGTCAAGTAGAGGTACTAACTCAGAGATGCGTTGAGTGAAGTTACTTTATACAAAAAAATGTGGCTAATTCTGTTGAAAAATGCAACAGTTGTTGACTTTAATGAGATTTTTCTGTCAAAAAGATGTAGCAACAATGGGTAACAGCTGGGATGAAAAACACAATTGAAATCTTTCTCCAGGTGTTCTCATTGACAACTTGTGATTTTCTTTGGCTCAAACGTTTGGCATTTCAAGGCCGAAAAGAAAACGTTGCAATTAAAGCCACGCAGGTGTGCCACCATCACAAAGGACGTCGAGATGGATGCTGTCAAACGCTAAACGACGGTCGTCATAATTAACGGAAGGACGAATCAATCGCGGGATTCGTTGACAGCAGGCGCCGCTTTTGTGAGCCGCCTCGACTCAGATGTTCTGAGCTGCGTTCGCCGACTCAATCCCTTACGCTTGGTGAGATTCCTCATTCGGATCATGTCAGCGTGACATCGTGTCACCCACGACCTCTCGGTGAACTTCGGAAGAGATAACTTCGGGGAAGGTCGCCTTTGGACGCAACATTAGGTACACCTGCACACAAGATGCAGATTTGTTATTGTTAAGATTTGCGCATTATTCCGTCAGGAATTTTAAAAAGTGACAGTTATGGATCTGAAGTTGTCATATTTAATCTCAAATACAAAAAAGATCAATGACAACATTTGTCAATCATGTAGCTAAAATAAACCAAAATATTATGACCCATACACATCTTAAAAAAAATTCCAGATAATGCCTGTTACGTCCTCCCCCACCCCCAGCCTAGAAAACAAAACACTCAGAATGTCATTCCACCTTCAGTCCCCTAGGGGCGCTCACACCTCAGTTTAAGAACGGGTGTTCTCTAGCAACCAGAAAACAACAACAAAGACTTAAGTCTTAAAAAATGAAAGCAGTGACATAGTACAGCTGTAAAAAGCTGATGAATACGCCGCTACATTTTTATATTTTCATATTAGCTAAACAGTGTTCCAAAAATAAGAATAATCTGGCATTTGCTTTAAAGACCCATCTGCTACGCAGTCAAGCAGAGGGGCTTTAAATATGAAATTATTACTCGGCTTTGGAAAATTACTAATCTTTCCCTCAACTAAAAATAGTCACTTGCTCAGCAATAAAAACTGAAGTTTTTGGGAGTCTTTTTGCTGTTTAAAGTTTAATGTTCGGTGTATTACGAGTGGGAATTACTTGGCTGTCATCGCTAATGGTATCACGGTACGGCCGTCGTGCGATAATTGGTGTAGTGGGAATACGTCATCTGTGAAATGAAAGAATGTAGAGTAACAATACGATATTTTTCCAATTATATCAATCGTATCACGATACAGCGATAATTGATGTGTATCAAGAAAATCTACGTTCCTGCCTTATGATATCATGATAATTGGCAGTGATACCAATGACATCATGATAGAGCAATCGTATGATTTTGGAATTTTTATATTAGAAGAAAAAAAATCGGGGTGGATCAAGTAGTCCAATCTGATTGCAATATCGTTATTTTTTCCTCATCTTGTCTCCCAAAGATCTTCTATTGGTGAGCTCAAATGGACTTTTTTTTTTTAAGTCCTCCAGGCTTTTGCCACTCACACCCGTCGCCATGAAAAGATGAATCTTCACACCTCCCTCCGCTTCCTCCCCCTCTTCTTGACTCACCCTCTCTCCTCACGTCCTTCCTCACTTTCCTTTCTCACATCTCTCCATCGCTCCCTCCCTATGAGGTGCTGATCAATTCACAGCCTCCCTGCGAGGTGTGACCACCCCTCACCCGTGCACCTCGTCTATCCTCGCCCTCAACACTTTTTGGGGAGGGGGGGGGGCAAGAGATGATCTTCGTGTGAGTCCATTAGCACACCTGAAATAAAAGCTGCAGCATGGCAAATGTTCAACGGGGGTGGGAGGGAGATGGGTGAGGTCGATTCAGCAGTCTGCTATGACCCGATCGGTCTTTGCCACAATGTGAGAATGGATTTTATTGTGATACCCAAAAGGACTGGCGCAACTCGGCTTCCAATGATACCACTGAGAACATACATTTAACACACGCGCAATGCATTACGATTTATTGAAAATATGTTACGATTCACTCCATTTACGATGCGATATGATATGGGATAATTTGTTCCGATTACGATTCATTCGAGTATATGTTCCAAAGTGAAATAATTCACTCCAAATAGATTACAGTGCCTTATTTTAAATACGTGATGATACGTGACAGCATTGTTCAACCCAATTAAGAATGGCATCGGTAAGATGCGTATAGTGTCACGATGCTGTTCAGAACTGCAAAAACAGCTTGCTCTTAATGTTGTCTCATCACAAATAACACCTCACATATTTAACACCAAGGAAGGGGAAAAAAAGTTCACACCATGCCGACTACCTGTTTTAGTTAGTTGTAATCTATAAATCAAAAGTGTGCGTGTGTAGCAAAGCAGATGTGAATCCCTTAAAGGTGCGTGCGTGCGTGTGTGCGTAGGTGTGATGCACTGCTGTCTTTGCACTCCTTTATCATCAATGACGCCACACCTCGCGACGTGTTTGACGGCTTGCGTGTGCAATTTGCAATTCATTTGGAATTAGGAATTCAGAAATTAAAGCATAATAACTGAATGCCTCACAAAATGTTGTTTTTTTTCCTTTCTCGCCATGCCAGATTAGCAAATTAACTTCGTGGAGATGTCTGACATTTGAAATGAAAAGACAAACACACACAAGGTGCTCCGTTAAGACTTTTTTTTTATTTGTACTAAAGATCAGAGGACAAACAAAGTTTATTGACATGAGCCAGGCACATCATTATGGACATCTGCACCCTGTAAAAATATCCAATACAGAAATGACGCCTTTATTGTTCACTATCCAATGACAAGGTTTTACGAGCCTAGTCCAATGTGATATTAAATTCTGTATATTGTGTTTTATTTCCTCATGAGTCAGGTTAAGCATCTTTGATTCCCTCAAAAGCCATCATTTAAATGTAAGTTATTATTATTATCATTATTATTATCATTATTATTATTATTATTATTGCTGGCCTTTAATTACTGTTGGTGACTAAATATTTAGGGACAGCTTTCAGTTTGACGCAGTGCAATTTTACACATGTTTTTAATGAATCACAACATTATACATATAAGGAGAAAAAACCCTCTGTAAATGATCCTTTTCCACATCTACTTTTTCTTGATTTTATTTTTGATATACATCAGTGTCCTGTCTATCTAATTAATGAATACAACTATCAAGACTGAGCGTTGCATGTTTGACTGTTCGGGCGTACCTAATATTGTGGTTGTGTGGGCCAGACGATATTTACAGTGGGATTGTTTGCCTGTCATTTCCAATTTGTGCGCTAGGAGGCGCACACGATTAAGTCTTCGTGTGTATGAGAAGCGAAAGGAGACTCGCACTCAACCCTTCAAAAGGAAGCCAACCAGGCGTGATTAAAATGCAACTAAACTTGTAATTATTTAAAACACAAAATTGAAATGGTGGGATCACTGTCATTAAACCAAACGTAATGCTTCTATTATTATTTTTCACCTAAAAACTCACATTATGTAATATTAAAAGGTTGATCAATGGAAGTCAATTAAAAACAAAACACTACGTTGAAAAAAAAATGCGAAATTATACATTGACATTTAGTTAACCGGCATTTTGACTTGATGTATCCTATTTTGGCTTGATTTAACTTAGTCTCTCAATATAAAACAAACCGAACATGAGATGGAAAAGTCAATATTTCGTTCATTTTATTTTACTTAATTTAATACTGAGCTAAATGCTGACAAGTTTTTGAGGGTCCGGCTGCATGTTTGCAGATCACAAAGCGTTTCTCCGTCAGGCGACCATGCAAACATCTTTGAAAGTCATTTACTTTGATTATTGTACAAATAAAACAACCTCCCCTTAAAAAAAAAAAAAAAAAAAATCACACCTTAGACGCAACACATTTGTGACTTTTTGTCTGTCCAACTGATTTGCTGTCATATCGAAGCCCCCCTAAACGAGGCTGGCGAAAGTGGAGCTTGGCGTTTATATAGACGCTAATTGAAGCCATCTAATGACTTTAAAATGCCTCTGGCGTTACTTAACTGAATGGCCAGCTTCTCATAGGACCCCCTTTTGTGCTAAAATTTCACTACAAACACACTCAAAGTACATCTCAACAAGTTAGTTATACTTAATATTCTTTAGAAAAATCCCAAATATGAATCATACTCACCAATTTCGAACTAAAGTGGATGTGCGTAAAAGTCCGTGCGTCCTGTTCGGCTCCGAGGAGCGGACTGAAGGAAGGTAAAGAAGGAGCCCTCGCACGCCTCTTCCCCGCGTCTCGTCGCCCCCAGCCCGGCCTTCTCACAGCCGTAGTACCCGCTGAATGCGATGGACGACTTCCAGCCACCGCAGAAACAGTCTGGAACTTACGCACCCGCCCCCACATTAATATTAGCATAATTATCCAGATCAATAAATACATATATCGTCTAAGCCTTGCGGTGACGTCATGCAGTGCACTATTTTAAAGTCCATATGGTTTGGTATGCAGGAATGACATTTATTGAACTTTACACCTCATACTCATATTATACAATATAAATGATGCATGATACTGGCAAATATGACGTCACTAACTAGTCATCACAGGTATTGCAATTTGCACACTTCATTACCTGAACATTTACTAATTTATATAGAGTATATTAATGCATTTGATGGCAATTGTGATCACTAGTCAAAGTCCTATCTTGGTACCGAAATCACTTATTGCATTTTACCACTTTATATTAATTATATACTAGAAAATGTGCTGACGACACTAGTGGAATTTACATGCAGAAATCACATGTATTTGACTAAATACATATACTGTACCCAAAAATATGACGTCACTGTAGCCTTATCACAAAATTTCACCTGCATAAATACAAAGGAAATATTGGCGTCATTGGTTGGTGCTATATTTTGCATTTATTTTATTTTGCGTGATTTCCAATTTATATTGAATATCATCATAAATCGAACTATTTGTATAAAAATCACATGTATTCCACGGCTTAAAACACGAGGAATTGTGATGACGTCACTTTTAAGTCCTCGATTTTGCATCATAACATGGACTTGTGTGCTGTCGTGTTTCCACATGAGAATAATTCTTGCTGCAAGAAAATGTGCAGTGCAACTTAGTGATCGAGTATTCTAGAATCATTTAAAGACACGAGACAAAGAAGTAAGTATTTGTGTAAATGTACTGAGTTTAATTAAATGACATTATGCATGCCATTTAATTGAAGGAGTTGCGTTTAAAGCATGAATTTGCCTGGCACCGTTTTTTTAAGTGATGCGTTTATTGTTATTAACCTTTTCCCCAATCAAACTGACCATAAAGAAGCGCCACAATGTTGTAAATAAACTGAAAGTGTGGCCTGACAATAATGATGATCATGTGCTTGCTTTTGCACCTTTTCGCCAATGTGGCCTCGGACCAATCAATCAATTATTCCGGGATCGATCGATGGAGACGGCCAATCAGAACACCTCCCTCCAACAGCCCCCTTCAGGAGCCCACTGCCATTGGCCAGAGCGCCGGCCGACTGGACTGACCCATTCGGCTCACTGGCAGGGGTAGAGATGATGGAGACACTTGGCAAACTACTTCTCACTTGTGATTTAACATCAAATTAAGCCAACTCGGCCATCTATCCACACTCCATGTACTCATTCATTATTGTTACACGCCGCGAAACGTGACACGGAAACGCGAAAGAAAACTTAGAATCAAAGTGAATGCGAGCCACCGAAACAGACTGGACAAGACCAGTTAGGTGGCAAGAATGTCACTTTTGCATCGGTTATAAAACAAATCATTTACAACAATAGAGCAATATTTTGTGTTATTTGGCAGCGTTGACTGTCAGCGATTGATTCGGCGTCTTTTGCGATCACGTATAAGGCGAGGTTCTGGTAGTTTGGAACCTAAACGAGCTCACTGCGGAGCACTAAAATGGCGAGTTTTTTCAATGGACTCTGGTTTTTCCACGCACCCCCTCCATTCTTCAAGTACGCGTGCCTCACTTGCAGCGGACAGTCGCGACCTGTTTATGGCCAGCACTACTTCCGGGTTCGAGCACACTCGTCCTCTTATCTCCATATATACACGCCACACGGCTCCTTTAAGAAAAGCCCCGAGCCAGAATGATGAGCCCTCCTCCTCTTCCCCCACCTTCTCCTCCTCCTCCTTCTCCTCTTGAGCTCTTCCACACGTCTTTGCATAAGTAATTCAAGCCGCGGGAGAGCGGGCAGCCAGCAGCCGCCGAACCCAGGGAGATACGCTTCATTCCCGGCCGCGAGTAGGAGCGCCGAGCCGGTGTTCATTCCAGCGGACCAAAGCTAGGGGAGGAATCCGCGCAAGCAACGCCGGACACCCGGGGGAGCCGACAAACGAGCCATGAGAACCACCGGGTGTCTTCCAAGGCTTTGAATTAATTTTTTTATTTTTGGGGGTGGGGGGGACTCGGAGCGAGAAGGAGAGCCGAGGATCGACTCTCCCCGGCCGGGTTCAACTTGGCAGGCACCGTGGTGACTGGCTGGAGGGGGAAAAAGCCCCAAAACAACAAACCCAAAGGATTTTCTCTCCAGTTTTTTTTATGTTTTCTCTTTGTAAATGTAACCCCCCTCCTCGCAATTTTTGTTTGGATTTGCTAATTTGCCGTGCAAGGCTGGCTTCCGAGCGGATTTAAGTGGGATTCGAATCACGAACTGCGGGCAGTGAAGAGGCTTATGGCTCAAAGGGTACGTACGACCAAAGCAAGCAACCAAACACGCGTGGACTTGAGAAAAAAGTTACTTTTGGTGTCTTTTTTTTTTTTTTTTTTGCACCCACATTACGCACAGACAAGCTGGTTTTGTATTGCACCGACCCTTCCACTCGCACACATCCACACACACTTCTTTCGTGGACGTGTTTTTGCAGATGACTTGTGACAGCACTGCGTGGATTTTCTGGGTGACAAATCTCAAACATTTGTCTCGTGACTTGAGATATCCACCCCCCCAAACACAAACACGCATTTTCTCCCTGTTAATAAAATTCCCTCAAATGTATGATTAAAAAGTCATATCGACGACAAATATGATTTGATTTGCACATTGTGCGCAAAAATCTGTCACGCTGACTTGTTTTTACATCTCATCGCCCGGAGATTTGCTGCCGTTGTTTATAAATAACTTCTCAATCCACATCGGAAGACTTTTAGTTTGAAGACTTCACAGCAAAGCAGCACGTTGTTTAATGCAAAGATCGTTTTGCATCAAAAATAATCAGTGACTAGGGTGTTTACTTATTGCACAATTTTAAGATTTGAAGCCTTAGGGACAACGATATGCTTATTTAATTGTAATAATTCAATGAGTCCCTTTTTACGTTGCTCCAAACTACGTATAACAAAGTTGAAATTTAGGATTAATCTATAGCATTTTTTTAATCACTCCTAAACGCAACAGTCATTTTGTTTAAATTCTATCACTTGACGTGTCAGCCGCTTCGGCTTTCTGCTTTTCTTGCTTTAAAATGCTCAAAAAGTTGTCTTAATTTGCACAATCCATCCAATTTAAATTGAGGTGAAACACTGAATAATAATTGCATTTTGTGAGTATAATAGTGCGGGTCTCGCGGGTGTAACCAGTGCACGTGTGTGTGTCGTTCCGGTGCAGTACGAAGACTTGCCCCACTACGGGATGGACGGGGTGGGAATCCCGACCACCATGTACGGAGACCCGCACGGCGCGCGCTCCATGCAGGCCGTGCACCTCAACCACGGGCCCCAGCTGCACTCGCACCAGTACCCCCACACGGCGCACACCAACACCATGCCCCCCAGCATGGGCTCGTCGGTCAACGACGCGCTCAAGAGGGACAAGGACGCCATATACGGGTACGATGTGGGGAGGGGGCGGCTTCCGATAGTTTCAGCGAGGTGCTCGGCTCGCTTTCCCCGGGGACAGCGAGTGCTTGCCAGGCGAGACTCGCTGAGACCAAGGTCGATCTCCGTGCATATTTTTGTAAACTCGACTGACTACGTTATTATTTTTTTCTTAGTATACACTTTTACGTGTTGTAATAAAAGTTAATTGCATTCTTAACTGTGGGAGTTAGCTAATAATTTTAGCCTTTTAAGCAAGTGGAAATAATGACGATCTATTAGTAATTTAATTAATCGTAGCTCATTAAAAATGAAATATGCGTCACGTTCAGACTGGTGCTGCATATTCATTCAGATTTTATGGCTTTTTACAATTTGCATAAAATGTATTTTTGTGACATAAAGTTATACAGTACAGACTATACGTGCCCACAACGTGCAGAATTGTGTTGCACTATGCATGCATGCATCCCTGCAGGGAGGCTCCCCACGGGCGAATCCCTGCAAAACTAAAACAATATATTTAAAAAAAAAAAAAAGAAGCATGGCCAAATGCAGCCTGCAGTCGTCTTGACCCAGCGTTGACATTTGCCACCGTCTGCTTATACTCTGTAAATGTGTGTGTGTTGCCATGTAGGCACCCCCTCTTCCCGCTGCTTGCACTGATTTTCGAGAAATGTGAATTAGCGACGTGCACCCCCAGAGAGCCCGGTGTGGCGGGAGGGGACGTGTGCTCGTCCGAGTCCTTCAACGAGGACATCGCCGTGTTTGCCAAACAGGTCAGCGAGCAGCCAAAAAGCACTTCAAAAAAAATAAATAAATCAACTTTGACAAAAATGAATGGAGGGACTGAATGGCAATGTTGGTGTGTGACTGCATTGACATGATTATCACATGGTTCCTTGGTTTTTAGATTCGTGCAGAAAAACCTTTATTTTCATCAAATCCAGAATTGGATAATCTGGTAAGTCACTGAAACATTTGTGAGCTGTGCATGTCATCGAAAAGAAGAAAAAAAAAGCTTGATTTGTGTCATTTTTCCCTTTGTGCAGATGATTCAAGCCATTCAGGTGTTACGGTTTCATCTGCTGGAGCTGGAAAAGGTAAGAAAAAAAATGGATAACATCTCTTGTTCCTAATTTGCATAAATATATATTTGCTCGTCGCTTATAATTAGCGTTCAAATCAATCACGCCACGTTTTGGTTTTCAACTTTATCCTCCCCGCGCATGTTAATCAGTGTTGCCAGACCAGTTCTGACCCATTTCTGTTCGTGCTTTGCCTTAGTCGTTATTGTGAGGAGAACATGGAAGGGAGGGGGGGGGGGCATCCAAAAGTGCACGAAATGCGAGCGTCACGCAGGGGTGGCTGCTGGTGGGATTTTTAACACGCGTGTTGAGTACGTCGTGGCCCGTGTGAGCCCTCGTGTCACTGCCAATTTTCAGGGATATCTCCATCCTGGAGGGAGGGGGGGGGGGGCAGGGGGGAGGTAGAAGTATAGTCATCATGAAACCGACCGCCCTGGCCGCCTCATTAGGTCCACCTGCATGCATCAAAGACCCCAGAAACAGAACATTCTTGCACATTAGACCCACTTTGTAAAGTTTGATTTTTCTTGTGTGTGTGCTTAATTATTTGACCAGTGATTGGTATCACTTCAAAGAATTAAAAAGTGTTGGTTGAGTGTAAACTTTGTCTGTTGTGTTAGAAAGTTTGTTTGCATAATTGCTTGTGGCTTGTTTTATGGTGTGAGTGTGTGTGTGTGTGTGGTTTGGAGGGCTGTTCCTAATAATTTGGCTGGCACACTTGGGGAAGTTTTTGCGCCACGTATTTTGACCGGTGATTGGTTTGATTGTTCTGAAATTTGAAAGCATTTGTGCCCGAGATAATCCACTCTCCATTTTGTGTGATATACATTTTTATTAAGTGATTTTACGCACCTCCGTTGTTTTTTAGTGTGTGGTGGGTCAGGGCTGTTCCAAATATTTTGGCTTAGAGGAGGAAAGTAAAATGTTGATGTTTTTACTTTGGCAAATACGGGTCAAGCGTGGTCATTATTTTGACTGGTTATTGTGTAAGATGAGTTTTTCGTGAGTAATTTATTGCGTATTGTTTTATTGTTTGAGAGCTGTTCCTAATAATTTGGTTGAGACTCTTTGAAAACTTTGATTTTTCTTTTTTTTTTTAAATAACTCAAGACATGCCACATTGGGATACTTAATATTTTGGATTTTGACCAGTGATTGTTACAGTTTTTTCTTTTTTTTGGGGATAAAATCTGTTTTTGTGTTGTAATATTTTTTCAGGCGCCATTTCCTTTATTTTGCTTTGTGCTGCAGAAGGGCTGCTTCTAATGTTTTTGTTTGATTTCTTGATTTTTATTAGATAGAGTGCAGGTGTACCTAATATTTCAACCTGTGATTGGTACTGTTTTATTTTTTTAAAGTTTGCTTGAATATATTCCGGTGTCCTTCTGACTTACATTATTTTTTTTCCAAGTCATTTCATCTAACTTGTTCTCTAGAGTGAGTCAGAATATTCATATTTTTTTAGATATGCAATAATATAATGTGCTTAATCATTTGAGCAGGGATTGCAATTATTTTTATGCATTAATAAAAACTTGTTTCAACATAATCTACATTAATTTTGTGTTAGATTACTTTTTACGAGTGATTTATTGCAGATGGCGTGCGGCAGGGCTGTTCCTAATATTTTAATATATTTTATTATAGTTATACACTTTTTTTTTCTAAGAATTTCCTGCAGCTTGTTTAAAGTTCCTCTTATTTTGCTTACTTGCACAGATGAATAAGTGAGTTTTTTTGCAATTTTACCTCATGAAGTACTAATGTAGGCATACTGAATATTTAGACAGGTGACTGGTCCTATTTTTCCCGAATATTTAAAAAATGTTCCTCGAATATTAACTGCTCTCCTTTTTGGGTCAGATTGAATTTTTTTTTTTTTTCTTTTTCTTTCCACGTAAGAGTGCATCTGATTGCTGTTTGGTTGTTCGTGCAGGTGCACGAGCTGTGCGACAACTTCTGCCACCGCTACATCAGCTGCTTGAAGGGCAAGATGCCCATTGACCTGGTCATAGACGACCGCGAGGGGGGCTCCAAGTCAGACAGCGAGGAGATCACCCGTTCCTCCGTGGCTCTCGACCAGGTACACACACACGCACGCACAACCCCCCCCCCCCCCCCCCCCCCCCCCCCCCCCTTTTTCTCCAATCATCCCCTCCATCGGAATGAGACATTTTCTGCATAAATGCTCCCATTGGCTCATTAAGACTTGACCCGCTTTCCCGTCCATTTGAATTTACGGGGCCCTTTCCCAGCCTCCACCCCTCCTCGTGCTGGCCTCGCTCGAGCCCAGCAGAGCGCATCGGCGGCGGGGTGCAAGGCCGAGGTGCTCCCCGGTGTCGCTTCTGCTCGGTCTCCCCACTTTTTTCCTTCCTCCTCCTCCTCGACCGTGTGCACGCTTCATTAAGTGTCTTGTCAGTGTTTCTCCTCAGACATGAGTGCACATTGCTTATCGAGAGACCAAAACCACTTCCCCCACACTCCCACCACATCACAGCCCCTTTTATTTGCCTTTTGCAGTAATAAGTGGCAAATAAAGGTGAAATGAGCAGAGGTGGGAAAATGAGTGCGTAATTGCTTGATGTACTGTAGTATTTGTGTGTTGGGCGTGTGCTCTTAAGGGGTGTGGCCTAATGAACTGGAGTGCTAGTTTTGATGTGAGTAGTGGCCTACAGCAGCTCTTTGTGTTTTCATTTTTTGTTTGTTTGTTTGTTCAACTGTCTGGTTCACTTATTGGCGGCCATTGTGCATCTGTTATGTTGCTACTCCAGGGACCACTGTGTGTGTGCGTGTGTGTACTCATACTGATCCATACACTGGCTTTTGAAATATCGCAAGATCCCAGTAAAATTCAGCATTTGTGCACAACGTAAAGACGGTTGCAAGTCAATGAGATTAAAGGCGACATAAAAAAGTCACCAAGCTAAATAATTTAAATCCGCGCGGCGTCCATATGGGTGAGTGGCTGGGAGAGGCTGGATGGCAGGGCTGAGAGTGAAGACTTAGAGAAGGGAGGGAGGAATAGACGGAGGGGTATTCTTAGTGTGTGTGTATTATTAGGGAAATGAAGATCAACCGGCAAAGATAACACAGCGCCTTTTTAATCCAGA
Organism: Syngnathus acus; assembly: GCF_901709675.1. Taxonomy (NCBI): domain Eukaryota; kingdom Metazoa; phylum Chordata; class Actinopteri; order Syngnathiformes; family Syngnathidae; genus Syngnathus; species Syngnathus acus. The sequence continues at coordinate 2,585,001 of NC_051100.1, forward strand.
AAGAGAATGAAATAACACACTAAGTGTCTCTTTGAGGGGTTCCGTGTATCCTCTCGAGGATTTCTTTTTTTTGTCCAAAGTGGCTTTTTTTTTTTTCTTTAGATGGAGCAGATCAGCCAAGACGAATCCGCCTGTTGTGGCTCGGGTCATATTGACCCATTATTATTATTTTTTGACAGTGCACCTTGTAATGAGTTCATTTGACCTTTTTCCGACAATGTTTACAGCCCAGTCCTTTCTGATCATCAAACAGTCCCCGGGTCAGATTGACCCAGGGATGTTATTACTGTTCCAGAGAAATAGATTAACAGCTGAGTGAAAGACTCCTCACGTTTGAATGGTGAGGAGGTGACCAACCCTCCTGTTCAGTTTGTTCCTTTAGTGTGCCAAAAATTTGATAACCCACCATGATAAACCTTTGTGGCAATAATAATAGTTTATATGAGTGTAACTTCAACAACCAGTTGTATAGATTATGAAATTAGCCAGGGTCAATTTGACCCACAATGTAATAAGAGCATTAACGCACTTCAAGTTGATTCTGCCTCTGACTATTGATGGAATAACAAATAAGAATACAATGTAAAAACCTTTTGACATCATGCACATGGCTACTTGCAAAGTTCTGTTCATTTTTATTTTAATTTTATTCTTTTACATTTTGTGGTCTATTTTTGCGTGACGTCTTATCCGCACTGGTGACATCCTTAACGAATTGGCCCTGTGTGGGTGCACGCATTATCTTGCCCCCCTCCCCTTCCACATATGTATTTTTAATATATGCCCCCGGGGCATAAAGTTGAAGAGCAAGAGCAAATTTGCACAAAAGCAGCAATGTTAACAAGAAGGCACATTTATTCATAAAGCAATTTATTCCGGTGCGAGGCGAGTGTAGCAGAGAAAAGAAAATGTCAGGGAGAGAGAAAAAAGACTTTGAATTTATTCAACTTGATTTTTTTTTTTTTTTTTTTTTTTTACAAGGCTTGACAGTGTTTGGGAATTATGCGACTGCCTTGCATGTGTCACGCCGCTAATATTCGGAATATTTAAGCTGTGTTGTTCTTAGCCTGCCTGAGCAGGCCGGCGTGCAGAGGTGAAAAAGTCAGGAGGCTGGTGAATGCGACCAAGCCAGTTTGCTGCGTGTGCGTGCGTGTGTGTGTGTGTGTGTGTGTGGCGTGTGCATGTGCATGTGTGTGTGTGTGTTGGGACTGGCCTGATAAATGCAGCACCCCCTCAGGTCCTGTGTTGAGTGGAGCGACTGGTTAGCACCGGTTGGACTGAGTTAACCGTTTCCCCGCTGCTGTTCTTTCTGCCCCTCCGAGAGATTCCCAACACATTGCCGACCACTTACATACGTATTCTCGCTAATTCGCAGCAGGGACTTGAAAATGCTTGAATTGGAATGCTCCAGTATTTAAAAGTGCTTAAATGTGTGTGATTTTGAAAGTACTTGGTAGTTTATAAACTGTCATTCTTATTCTTAAATGATCATCAACCTGCTTTTTCAAAATGTCAAAATACGTTCAGATAATCACTTTGCAGGTTGAAAAGTCACCTTAAAAGTGTGTGAACCCTGACCTAAAAGCACATCACTCACATTTGGATGCAGAAAGTTGCCACCAGTGCCCTTAATTGGACATCCAGGGGTGAAGGGGAGGGAGGGTGGGTTGGCGGAAGGGGCTAACGAAGTGTGAGAGAGGCTAATGCCGCTAAGAACTCTCTGGGTGTCTGGAGAGCCTCTCCACTTCATCAAGTGGGACTGAAAATAATTGGAACTTCCCTTTCAAAATATTCCCGCGTCTGACAAAGTCGATACGCCCCAATTCATTCAGCAGGTGTTTTGATTCCGCCCATATATTTTTGTTGAATTTAATCCCACCTAGCCCTACTTTGAGGATGTGGTTTGAGTCCCAGGTTAGCTATTAGCTTAGCGCAAGGACTGCCAAATGCTTTTATTGGTGTCCATTTCAAGTCATGGAGACCTTATCAAAAATAGACCCTTGGCATGTAAAGCGCCACAAAATGAGTTTGATTTAAGTTATTTAGTTTAGTTTTAAATTTAAACATTGGGGTGAGGGTAGGGTCACTTGAGCAACTCTGCGGGGATGCCGCAGAGAATGGCTAACGGGCTGGGCTATCTTCGGTAACAAGCGACGACGCAGTTATGCAACCCGTCTTTCCAGGTCAGCAGTGTTGGTTTAGGTAACGCCGCTGGTCAATGGGTGACACTCCCTCCCCCTCTCTGAGTCAGGCGGGGAGGGGAGGTGCGTCACCCACCATTTTCCTAATCGGGTCGCCCCGCTATTGCTGATCTATTAGCTGGAATCACATGCGGGCTTCTTTTTGTGTGTCTCAAACGGCTCCTCTCAAAGCAAACTTCTGAGTCGCGCTCAAAGGGGGTATAGAGAGGGGGGGCGGTGGTGGGGGTTGTCGGTAATGGCGGCTTTTGTGGCGGCATAAAGGGGTGGTTTGACCCCCCCCCTATCCTCGCCCTCCCCCTGTCTTTCGGGGCGGTGGATTCAACAAGTGGCACAAAAGAGGGGCAACCACGTGACTTGTGTCCGTCTTAGCCTGCCGGAATAGCAAGTAGGTTCATTCAAAGGAGGGGGTTCTCTTCGTCAATACCCCCCCCTCCTAAAAAATGCAAAAGTCCATTTTGTAGCCCCAAAGTTATGACGGCTGACGTGCGGCCACGTTTGAATTCCGAGCAAACAATAACGTGGCTTATGTGTACTTAGCTAATGGAAAGAATCCCCCCCACCCTCAACCTAACCCCCTGCCGGCCTCCCACAATGGCCGCCGTGGCCATCGTGCTAAGCTAATGGAGGAATGACTAGCACAACTTTTTCCACTCCAATTATACAGTATACATTATTTAATACAATTTGTGTTTTTCCCCCTTTCTAATGAAAATGGGATGAGGCTCACCTTGTTTTCATACAGCCGCAAAGCATTCTGGGGGATGGAGTTGCATGTGTGTCATTTGCTTTTTAAGAGTTAATGTGTGTGCGGTAGTAGTGTGTATGTGTGTATGATGCAGAGGGGGATTATGTATATTTACGCCTGTGCCTCTTTAAGTATGCACATATTATTCCTGCACCCTGGTCGCCTGTAAAAAAGCGGAACAGCTCAAAAAAGATTTCAGCACCTCGGCCTTAGCCGTTATTATTAATATTATTATTACTGCAAATCAATCAGCGAGGTGACATTTCTTCTTGCATGAGCGCTTGCTTGCTTGTATGCATGAAGAACCACCCCCCCCCCCACACACACACACACACGCACACACACATTCGCACGCACACCGGGAATGAGAGCGCACTGGATCGGAATGCCGAATCACAATTTGCAGCGAGAGGAATCTTTTCATGGCGAATTAGGGAAGAAAAACGATGATAAAAAGTGTGTGTGTGTGGGGGGGGGGGTGCTTAACTCAGGATGGGGAGTTGCCTGCGTGCCTCTGTGCGCTTCCCTGGGCGGCAGATTTAAGAAGTTTAGCAAAAAGCGAGGCAGAACAGAAGCAGGGAAATTGAATTTACTTGACAATTAAGCGTTGGAATACAACCTAGTGCACACGCAGCAGAGTGAGCGAGCGAGATGGAGGGATTTGGGGAATATGCAGAGGGAGGAGGAATGGCGGCTCATTAGGAGAACACAGAATAAATCAAGTGTGTCGCTTTGTGTGCAGTCGGCCTGTCGCATTTTTTTCTTCTCAGCGGATCTTAGGGCTGCTCAAACTTTCAAATGCTTCACCTTTTGCTGTGCTAAACAGGAAAAGAAATCCAGTGTGTTGGCCTGGAGTTAAAGATAGCGCAGCACACTTCAACAGTGGCTTTTTTTTTTTTTTCATTGTTATAATTTCTTTTTTCATTTTAACTTTTTTTTTTTTCTTAATTATTATTTCAATTTTTTATTTATAAATAAACTAGACTTGAATATTGATATATATATTTTATGTGGCCTGTGACCACACTGAGCGGCTCCTTAATTAAAAAAAAAAAAGGGTATTGGGGGAAAATATAAAAAATATTGAAGAAATACAACAATGTGAAACTGCGTATATACAGACTGTAGGTTAAAGTTGTAATTCCACCAATCGCCACTAGATGGCAGACATGTCTTAGTTGCACTGCAACTGTCTTATGTCTTTAAATTGTGTTTTTTTTATGCAAGATAGCACTTTGTTCTAAAAAAAAAAAAAAGGTCATTTTATTATTTCGATCTTCATTTCTGATGTAGCCTATACGTGTGTGCACAGGGCGTGTACGTGTGTGTGTATGCGCACTTTGCGGTCAAGGTGTGTGTGCTTTTGTTAAATAACGAGGAGTGTGTATATATGTGCATGTGTACCAAACTAGAAGAAAGGGGAAAAAAGTCTGTTGTGATGTATTTGCCAATGGGTGTGTGAGCGTCTGCTGTGTGCGTATTGGCATGCGTGTGTGTGTGTGATCTCAGCATTAATTGCGCGTCAGATCAGCGCTCGCATCTAAGGGCGGCTTGTGTGAGTATAAATAAACTCCGCCTCTTCCACCCCCCCGTCCCCGCGGAGATGCCATCCGGGCCCCCCCCCTTCCCATGGGACCTAGGCGGCCACCTCCCAGCAGGCACTGCGCTCTTTTGTTCAATTACAGCTAATGCACAACTTTGCCTCCCCACACTCCATCCACCGTGTTCTAATTATATTTTCAAATTAAAACACAAAGAACTTGCACGCACCCGGGCACTGGCGTACGCGATTAGCACGTCTGCCTCACAGGCCCGAGGTTCAGGTTTGAAGCGTTGGTACTTTTCCAAAAAACACGCCAATTGGCCATTCTTGTGAAGACTTATTTGCCCCTATGTACTCCTGGAATATTGTCCTTTTGTTCCCCGTCTTGAACACTCACCAACTGTCTCCAGTTGTGCAGCATAAAAGGATGCAGATTGAAACCAGTTGATGGTTTTTTTTTTTTTTTTTTTTTTGGGTACATCTCCTCTACCAACTTTTTTGTCCGACACCAGATCTTCCATCACTCAATTTGCCATGTTTGGGCTGACTCTTACAGGTGTTGTTGACTGCACAGAACTTTGTGTGTGCGTGCATGCGTGCGAGTGATGCCGTGATAGTTCTCGTTTGAAGTCTCGTCGTTCCTTTCAGAAGCGAAATAACATCTGGTTTGGTTGCAGTGTGAGGCAGTCGCATCGGAGGAGGCATGTGTGTGTGTGTGTGCGCACACAGATCCACATTTGTAGTGGGTGTGTGTGTGTCTGAAAATAACACTGTCAATGAGAGGTTCCCCCGAGTTCAGTCAACCTTTGGCAGCATATGCATCAAACTTTCGCTTCAGTTTTGTCCCAAATAGTTCTGGTTCTGTTTGAGGAGGACTTCCTCGCTTCTGGTCTGGCTCTGAGGGGTACATTTATACCACAGAAACCTTTTTCCCTTTTGGGGTTTTTGGACCAAAGACAATAAAAGGATTCATGCAGGCTTGCGGAGACTGGAAACATTATAACGTGGGTTATAGAATGTGACGTATGTAAGTAATGCGACTCCACGGCACGCTTTGGTGAATGTGCACTTGTGTCCTTTTTGTGCTGCATCAGAAACATAAGAGAAGAGCAGTCTCTTCTTTCACATACTAGAGAAGCCAGAAAAGTTTGTGACAGGGAAAAGAACGGCTGAATTTATTTGGAGCAGAGGCACGTTAACTGGTGGCAAATGTGCTGAGTATAATTGGTTGATTTTGAACACTGCCACATTACAAGAGGGTGTGCACATTTTTGCAACCATATGATCTCAATAATCTCAATTTCTCTTTTGATGCTTGAATTTGTTTTCCATTTGATGTGTAGGTCAGATTAATGGCGGTTCATTTGATTTAATATTGTTTGTCTAAACGTTGCTACACCGTTTGTGTTTTTTCAAAACTACGGCAACATGCTTGTTTAGTTGGCCCATTTGCGGCATTTTGCATTAAGCTAGCGTACGTTTGTAAAGAAAAGTAACAATGTTTCGCTATGGATGTACGCTAAGACGCGTTAGCTCGCATTTCATCAATTCTGACATTTCATGGTGTCATTTTCACACTTCTTGATGCGTCCACAGAGTGGTATTTCTCGACGCAGCTCTCAAACGCCACTGTATATATTTGAATTGATTTCTTTGTGGATGACATCACTTTCGCTGGTCGCTCGCTGTTGTGCTTGTTGTCATCTGCTAGCAGTTTGTCCCAAACAGAGACAGACGTGGATTGCATGCTTCAAAAAGCTGGGAACTCATGCAACATGTTGGCTTGCTGCTTTTTGTTTTTTTCTTTTTTCCCCCCTTCTTCATCTTTTTCTCAACCCTCATTCCATATGACGGTGTCATGCACACTCACTTGTGCCTGCATGCCCTTATATGAGCGCTCTACTTGCGCCGTATGCAGAAAGAAAAAAAAAAAGACACAACAGCACTCTAAGCAGAGCGGAAACCTCCGCCAAGGCTGAGTGACTATGACACAGTCTTTTTTGTTGTTTTATTTCAACATGCTAATTAAATTCCGTGTCAGTCGAACCACCGCGCCTCGTATTTTATTGTGTTGTATGCGTCATGCTGCAAAACAAATAAATGAAGTTACATGTCGGAACAAGACAATTAAGTCACCTATCGTCTTTGTGCGGAGCCTTGTTTATGTTTTATATTGTGTAAAATGACCAATTATTTTGAAGCAAAATTTAAATGGATACACTAACCATATATACGGAAATGGATGATAAAATTATAAATATGAACGTAAAATATGCTTTGTATCCACATTAACATTGAACACCGAGTAAAGTCTAATACAGTCGTCCATTTTGTGTTTCTCCACAGACGTCTTGGAACCGGGACCATGACGACACGGCGTCCACGCGCTCCGGGGGCACGCCGGGCCCGTCCAGCGGCGGCCACACGTCGCACAGCGGCGACAACAGCAGCGAGCAAGGTAAGGGCAGCCGCTTTGTTGCGCGTGGCGCTCGCCGCGTTACATCAGCCGCATCAAGGTCAGCCGAACGGGCGCCTTGCAGGCTCTTTGCAACAGTTGCCGCTCAGAAAGCTCTGCCGAACCCCAGACGCCTTCTTAAAGCCACGATAGGCTTCTGGTGCTGATGGAATGTTGTCATAAGCACGCGGTTGTGTTTGCAATCAGTTACAAAATGGTGATTTGCTGCCCGGTTCCGGTTGACTCCAAGCACCTGTGGCAGGGTTTTTACTTTCTGGACCCGTATTTCACATCTGTGTCAATGTATAGCACTATGGTAGATGGGCAAGGGGGGGGGGGGAGCAAATTCATATATTATTAAAGATGAGTGTACAGGGTTGGCAAGTGGTAGGCGCTGCCACCAATATGGCTTCCGCTCCAGCGAGTGGACATTTTGTGTGTGTGTCACCAACACATATCATGTCATTGTTGTCATTTCTGGTCGCAGGAGAAAAACCTCGTTCCTCCCGTTTGGGCAGTTTTACTTGGCTTCACTTTAAGGGTGTAAGAATGTGGATGAAATCTGCTTGATTGAAGTGTGAACATAAAGAATCGATAACGCATTTTCTACGTATTAAAAGTGTGTGGAGGGAACAAATAGGACCGTCACTATCAAGTCTTTTTTGAATTGATTATCTGTGAGTAATCAGAAGAATTTGGTATCTTGTAAGCAATTGTCAGACCTCGTGACGAATTTCTTCTTAGTGTTTTGTTGTGTTTTTTGTGAACACTTAGCAACCTTTTTTCTTTTTTTTTTTTTTATTGCAAAGTTGCCATGTCACGATCCAGTCGATACTGGCAGAAAATCCCTCCTGGGTTGTTTGATATCATTTTCTGCTGAGGTGCTCGATATTGATATTGTTGTCAAAGGTCATGATTAATTTATTTGATACATTTTTACAGTTTTATTTTTTAAACATCAGACTCACGGTCAATATCACCATAAAAATCATAAATTAATCGGCATAACATTAAATGGTGACTCACCGTGTGATTCTCAACAATCGGAAGCTAAAACACTTTTACAGGGATTTTTAACATTCGTGACAGTTGGGGAAAAAACCAATTCTGACACGGAGTGTGTTTCCCTATACTTTGTAGGTCCTCCTGCTATGTTGTGTTTATGGTCCAACCCTTTCCTTCGTGCTACATACAATAATTATGATGTACAGGAACTTCATAAGCCTGTGGTGGGCCACTGTCCAAATATTTTTGGCCCTGTGGAGTGTCTTATTTTGAATCCTCTTTCAATTATGGAATTAGTTATAGTCCTATACATCCTTCCACTTTCTAGCTTCTAATCATATACTCGGCTATATTTGCTGCGTTTTCATGCTAAATTCTGCACACTGTTGTGGTTCTGCGGCGTGAGGCGTTCAGGCTCCCTCGTGCGTTACGTCAGTGACTCCAAAGGCTTCACTTTTCTTATTCCTGTCTATTGGTAAAAAATTCTCTCTAAACAAAGCACTGACTAGACAAACAGTACCAAGGCGAGTGCCTGGCATGCAATAACATGATTATTACTTCCTTAATTGGGTTAGAGGCTGTTAACATGTGTCTACCATTGTGTATTGTCTTCACAGGGTTCATGTTTCATATGCTTTGGAACACACACACACACACACGCTAGTGTGTATTACGCACACACACGCGGGGACAAGTACCGGAGGCCATGTTGGACGCGTTTCAGTATTTATGTGGGTTAAGAGCGCTCTCCGCTGCGTCATATTTGCCTCTGTCAGTCACTCTGTAATCTCGCTAAGCTGGTTATTTATGTTTGTGGCAACCCCCCCCCCCCACCTTCACCCCAAACGCTTTCATCCGCCACCTACTCTCCCGTGTCTCGCTTTCATTTCGCCGCCGATTGTTCGGCCTCCCACTCGCTCCCCCAAAACGCCGCCTTTTGTTTCTCATCACCTCGCAACTTTCTCCCTCCTCCTCCTCCGCTTCACATTTGCTTCCTATCTCCTCCTTCCTCTTGTTGTTGTTTTGGCTCTTGATTTCTTCTCTTTCTTCCACCCTTCCGCCTCTGATTGAGTTCTCCCTGACCTTTTCCCTCTCCCACCTCCCCCACCACCACCACCACCACCACCATCACCTTCCTCCGCAGGAAGATGTCGGCTGCCAGAGTGCTCCGGGCATTTTCTTTCCTCCCTGAACGCCTCACTGGACACCGGTGGAAACATCCTCTCCGGTGCGAGGATACACGGCTAGGAAGGACAGAAATAAGCTCACATGCAAACGTGCCTTGGCGCTGTTTGCTCCGCAGTCTCCACCTTGCTGCAATAGCCCTCTTTCTCCCTGCCCTCAGTCTCGCTTCTTTAATTTCCAATTGCCAAAACGTAAAGTGTGAATATGTTCGCTTCTTAAATTCCCCTTTGGGTGCATTTTGTGTGGTTCCCCTAAAAAGTCCATTCACGGGGGTTCCCGGGCCTTAACAAGGAGGCTTAGCTGCACTCTTGCGTCTTCAGTGTGACACACTCAGCCTCGCACACTCCAGTGTAGCGGCGAGCCTCACAGGGAGCTGTTTGCCTTGGCTCTGGCCCGCGCTCTCCTCTCTTACAAATGCTGTGGGTAATTGGTGATACATATCTAATACGGCCAGTCATCGCCTCGCTCCCTGGATGCTTCTGACAGGCGGCGGCGGAGGAGGGAGGGAGGAGGGAAGAAGGAAAGCTGTGTGGCGCTCCAAAAAAGAGAGCAAACACTCGGCGGTGTGTTCTTGTGTTTCCCTCTCGCACGCCAAGCAAGAAGGAGCACTTTATTTCCTCTGCGGGGCCACGTTTGTGATCTGATTGGAATGATCATGTCATATGAGTGTAAAAAGAAGTTATTAATGTTGCCTGAATGAAAAAAAATCAAAAGGAACAAGCAGATTTAATCACGTACCGCTCAATGAAAAATACATTTTGAATTATACCTAGCATTTTGCATTGTGTTAGCATTAAGCTAGGAGACGTTGGCAAGTTATGTGCTTTGGTTAAGTACACAACGTGAGAGTCTTCTTTTTCCCTCTCGTAATTGAGCTGTAGTTGACTAGCGCCAGTGGCTGTTATACAAAAGGGGCACCGATGGTGGCGGCTAGCTGGCAAACAGCTGGGCTAACAGAGAGGGGACTAATTAACACCACCATCACCGCCATTGCTGCTGCTGTTGGCGAGGAGGGGCAAAAAAAAACAAAAATAAAATTCTTTAGAGACTCTTTTTTAATGACGTGCCAAAAAAAATTTTTTCTTTTTCTGTACATACCAAATGAAATCCAGTGTGAGCCGAGAAAGAAGTGAGGGGGGTGGGGGGAAATGGCACTGGTAGGCTTGTGGTCAAGGCATAAACACCCGAGTTGGGAATGCGGTGTGGGAGCCACAAAAAAAAAGAAAAAAAAAAGTGGTTCTCCTAATTGCTCACAGCGAGACGGCGGCGGTGCCGTGTGTAAAAAGCCTCGTTAAAACTGAGATTTTATATAAAGTCACATTAGCAGGCTTGCGCTTACTTACGCCTTGCTTTGCTACTTCAAAGTGGGGAAAAACACGCTGCATTGAATGCAGCACGACTGATTTTTTTGGTTATATTTCAATTCAATGTTCTCACTATAATGCTATTTATTTTATTCATTGAATTTTTTTAATTAATCGACTGTTTAATCGGTTATTGGAATTTTACCCTGCCAATTATCTGACTCGGCTTCAAAGAATCCATATCGGTCACAACTGCAACCTCACATAGAGTCCATCAAAACTTGCCGGCTTTGGCCTCCCATCGATCCGACCGTGCTATTTTAGATCCATACCCACTGACCTCCGCCAAGGTCGGCTGTGGCCGGATCGAGCTCGCCCAATGGCTTGGCTCAGCGCGGGCTCTCCAAAGCGGCCAATTAATGGGTGCCGTTGTCCAACAGACTGGAAGAGGGAACTGAGAGCGTGGCTCTCGCTCTCCCTCCCCGCGGGCCTCGCTCTCTCCTCGCTTTCGGAATCAAAGCGTGTGGAATTAGCTCCACTTTAACAGGCCATCAGTGTCGAAAGAACACAGGGATCGGTCTTGGTTGGCCGGCACTCAACCGTAGCTTTGGCGCACGTCCATGCTTCCAACGCAAACACGGCTGCATTTATTGAAGTAACAGTAGATTTTCAGACAAAAATAAGCTCTTAAAAAGCCTCACATTTGCCTTGGCCCGTGCATTATTACCGCCCTCAAGGAAATTATGTCATCACAGTTATGTCTATGTGAATGTGAATACAAATTGTTTGTTCTGGGTGTAGTTTTCACAAAAATATCTATATATTTGATATATTTGCCTCTTTGGTGTCCCGTTATATTAACAGCCTCTTTAAATATGCGAAGATAGCGCAACAAAGCTATAAAAGTCATCTCGTGCTGTTTGTGGCGGCGTAAACACGTTTGAGGAAGCTAGTAGCGTTGTTTGTATAGAATTTAGTGCATGGCAAACTGCGTTTATGGGCTCACCTGGGGAAGGAAAGCGCTTTACAACTACTCTGTCAATGCTGGAAAGCGATAAACGCTATATTGCAACGAGCGCGATAAGATTAGCCACGGTGCAGGAATGTGGGAATGAGTAGCAAGCGGACAATATGTGCAGAGAGTGTACCTAATCGTTTGTCCAGTGTACATTTTGGGATGTGAAGCGGCTCCGTGATGACTTTTCACATGATGGCGCGGTTGTAAAAGTGAGGTGAAAAAGAGGAAATGGGAGTTAGGTTCTCACATGGAGACTTGGGGATGAGCGGCTAGCTAACCTGACGGACAAAGCGACACGTACGTTTGCGCTGTTGGCATCAGAAGCACTGGAATATGCCGACTTTGAGTTGGGCCGGCCGGCCTCTCCGTTCCACATTCGTTATGGCTGAGTCACCAAATGATTAGAAACAGCTGTCAGGAGGATGAAGTGCCGTTGGACAGTACGCAAAAGTACAACCACTGTATTATTAATAATAAACAGAATTGTTTCATTCATACCCATTTGACCGACCGTATCACAAGTCAGTTTTTTTTTTTTTTTTTTAACGCCTTCGTTTTTAATATTTCAATATCTGTTTTCGAGGTGGAATTAAAATATGTATATTTTAGACGTGTCATTGAAAAAAATCTGCCTTTATTGTTATATCAACAGTATTTAAATATTTAAAAATACATATTTTATATGCATCTATATTTATATGAATAAATAACAAGTAATCATACTCATTGTATTTATTGATTTTTTTTCTAAATCACAAATATGAAATATATAAACATTTACACTTTTTTTTTATACAAAATAAGCCCTTTTAATATAGTACTTTTAATCATTTTTCAAGCCTCACTTTATTTTGCAATTTCTTTTACTTTTTAGTCTCGTATTCCCATTATTTGTAAAGTGGCCAGTCAGCATCTATTCACTTCTTAAGCTGTTGCGTTTGAGTGGAGGGGCTGAATAAAACCCGGACATACTTGATTTACTCCAACGCGGCGATGCTGGAGGAAGGGGTTGTCAAGGGTCACTGAGTACAAAGCATATCTTTAGCTCCCATGATGTAATTGTAGGGCCCGATAATGATGTACGCGCATTCTCGCTCGTTTGTTTACGGGATGCGCGCTACTTTAATTTGAGAGCGCCCAGCCTATATCTAATTGCTGGTGTTTTGCTCAAAGATACCATTTACACACAGCAGATTTGAATGTGTAGCAAAGCCCATTGTGGAACGGGACGCTTCCCAAAAGTGTCGCGCGAGAGGGCTCAATTCTTTGACTTCATTTTTCAGCGGGGGCGGCACCATAATTAACGTGCTTTTCCGGCCAAATGACTGAGTGTGATTCGTTTGATTCTGTAAATATAGATATAAAACACGGTTCAAATGCGGTACCATGTACAAGTGAGAAGTGGCGCTTCCATCCGTGGGAACGTCGGAGTGCAACATAGTTGGATGCTACGTATCTACTTTTTACATTCGGCCTATCAAAAATCAGTCGATTAAAATGTATTGGATGAAAAATTGAATCCAACTGAACTGTACTTGAAAGAATGTTTCATTCCGTGAGTCTCTTCATAATATGTCATTTTTCACTTCTCCTCTCTTGGAAAGACATCTTGCAGATTATCTTCTTCCTCACCAAACGTAGCCAAGTATGCCTTAAGAGCCGAAAGGAAAGTGGAAAAAATGAAACGATACCACGAATTATTAATACATCTATGAAGTTCAGAAAAGAAAAAAACGAAGTGACGTATGCTTACTTCATGCTGTTTATGAGTCAGTCCAGTAAAATATGTAGAATGTTTTTATGTGGAAAAAGCAAAAGTCGGACGAGCGTTCTGTGGTAGACTGTAGCATACTTTACTCCGCCCCGGCGCCAGTATGGCAAACATTGAGAGACATCTGATGCTGCTATGGAAGACAAAGTCTATGAATCAGACATCCAAAATAAAAAATAAACATTGGACCGCATATTTAAGCACCAAAAGAATTATTGTCGAGTATCAGTCTATTAGCTTAATGCTAATGCTATTTTTTTCCAGTTTAGTATCAAAGTCATCATTTTGGTATGGTGACAGCCACCCAGTTTCCGGAACTTTTCAAAAACAATCCAGACCGATGACACAATCTCGACCCCCGCCACAACTGATTGATGGACTAAGTGCTTTGTCTTTTGTCCACATTTGCACTCAATGCCTCTTGCCTCACACACACTTGCTCAAATGTTTATTTAGCCGTTTGATGAAGAGATTAGCGCCATCATCATCCTACACTCTTAAGCCAGTCGAGAGGGGGGTCCATGTTGAGGAAATCCAGGATTTCCTGACACGCGGGGGTCCGGGATGGCAAAACTGCGACGGTAGCGACACATCCACCCGTCCTGGTAAAACTTGATGAAGAAATAGGAAGTGGTGGTGCCAGCTGGATTCTGCTCTCTTCTGTTGTTGTTTATTATTAGGCCCGTCCGTCACAGTGGTCCGGCGTAGAGCTACAAACAGCAAAGTGCTAAATTTAGCTTCTAAAGAGGATGATGAGGATAAATAGCCTGCTGCCTACCACTGTGCCATATGCTGCTCTCGCCATTATATTGTCTCACGGATATTTCCGCCTCCTCCCTACCCCCAACACCACCTCATATTTTATGGGACGATTTATTAACATATCATTTACTGTACATTGGCTATAGAGCATTTCAACATTGGGAGCTAGCTTACAACTGGGAATAGTTTGGCTTACATGAACGATTGTCTAAATTTAGTTCTGGGGTTGTTTAGCAGGGTCCAAAGACGATGCTGTTATGGGGTAGTACTTTTGAGAGAACCAGGAGCTTCTTGAAAGTTCTTTCCCTACTAGCAGGATCTTCCAAATTTACCCAATGGTACGATCCAAAGACTCCAAACCCTCAATGGTCCTCGGAAACTTCCTATCAGTTCTATGTTGCGTGTAAACTAAAAAGTGGCTTCATCTCTGGCTCAAAGTGGAATTTTCCAAAAGTGGCGATAGTAGTTCCCTTTCATCCATTATCGCTTCCAGCTGCAAGGTAACATTCCCCCCCCCCCCCCCATCTGTAATCTCCCGCAACTTACTTGATATTCCCACTTGTAAATGTGAGCCTGCAGTGGAATAGAGATGAGCACTCTCTCTCTCTCTCTCGCTCTCTCTCTCCTTCTCTCTCTCTCTCTCTCTCTCTCTCTGCATTATTCTCTCACATGCTCGCCCTCAAATTGAAATAATTCAATTTATGGACACAGTTCCAGACCTCCCCAGCTAAGACCATTATGCACGGATGCCCCCCCCCCCCCCTCCATCACCACATCGCCCCTCCCCTCTTTTCCCAACAAAAGAACGGGAGAATTTACCAGCGGGCTCTCCAAAAAGACACCCACGCAAAGCCAATTTCATGCCAGCCCAGAAGACCCGCGAGAGGCGCCATTTTAGCCCCCCCCCCTCTCCTCCTCACCCGCCACCTCCGTTTCCCCGCAGGATTGTTTTTATCATCCGATGTGGGTCGATAGCGATTTAAATTTATTCTTATGGATTATTTTATCACCTCGCTCCGCCACATAGCGAGGGTTCCCTGCTACGATGTCGCCGGTTTGATCCCCTCAATAATCGCCCGATGTTTTTGACTCACTCAAGGCAAACCTGACACTTAAAAGGTGGAAAAATGGCGCTTGCTCTCGTGGGAATTTAGTAGGATTTTCTGCCAAAAGGGCGCAAATGTGATTTTTCCTTTTACTCCTCAAAACAGAGGACTTGATTGACCTTTAATATGACGCTTAAGCCTTGAATCGAACACTTGAGTTAAAGACTTCTTGGTAAATAAAAATAGTTCGATCCAACCCATTTGCATACATAAATGCACAATAAATAGATTACATTTTTAAATATTTTTGTGAAATTAAATAGCGGCCAATGTAGATTTTTTATTTTAATTGAAAAGCTGAGATGCTTGGCGCTAATGACAAGGGCTGAAGCTTGACCTAAGGCTGACCCTCAACAAACATGGACCCCCCCCCCCCCCCCTCCTTCACCCTCCTCACCTTCCATTACCTCCCCTAAGGCCTAATCCCACTCCCCATGTATGCTCTCTTTGACATGGATAGCAGCTTTCGGGCTTGAAGTGGGGAGATAAAGACCTGGGTGAGTTGCGTGTTTAGAGGAAAGCCAGTGCCAGATAACAAATACCTGTAGGGAAACACACAGGAGGGGGGGGGGGGTCTTAGGGGTCTTGTTTTGTTTGTGTGTTTGCAAAGCAACACGAGGCAGGCCACTTGTGGCTTGTGGTACTCACATGAGGACGTAACTTGATCATCTGCTGCTGCTGCGAGTCAGTGAAACTCAAAGAGATAAGAGATGCTCACCTGAGATAACCTCCTGACACAAACACACTCACACATGCACGTGGGGGTCAGACTATTTCAGGAAGTCACCCCGCCACCTCCAGGAAATGACTCCACGGGGCTATTCGGTAGGTCATATCACTCGGTCCACATGCAGGAAGTTGGTCCGTAAAAAGCCAGCTCGCTTCCTGTTCCTATACGAGGTCCAAAACTTTATTCTGACGATGGTCTTGAGAAAATGCCTTAGGTGAGGAGTACCGTATGTGCTGATCATATGCTGTCTAAAGTTTTAAGATTTTTTTTTTTTCCAGTGGAAGTTCTTGTAGTTCCTTGAACTATAAAACCCAGGGCTGGAATCTCTGCTCCTAAAGCTCCTAGACTTCTAAGAACCTCTAGCGATTGGATCAATACTGAAAGCTCCTTCCCGTGGGTTCGTGGACCTCTCAAATGCCACCTCAAGTTCTGAAACCGTTGAATTCTCGGCACTTAAACACTCACTTAAGCCCTACAAAGGTTCCTGGACATCTCAAAAATGATCCCTTTGCTGGGTTTTCCTTCTAATCCAGATAATTTACCTCACAACTAAATTTAGACACTGGCATTGTGGTTGGAATAAACAATAGTCCTCCATAAGATCCTCTTTGTGACTCCATAGTATCATTTGACGCCCACACAGGGGTCATATCACTGGTTCCACACGCAGGAAGTAAGCCCGTAAAAGCCCCGCTCACTTCCTGTTTCTTGACTAGTCCTTATCTGGTACGCATGGGGAGACTTGATAGGACAACAAGCCCCTCCCTCCACCAACCCTCGCCTTACGCCGCATCCTGCACCCGTCAAGGACGTGCTGACAGCGAGGAGGAAGTTGAAACGTTATTTTTAATCCGCACGCCGCAGCCCAAATGTAAATGAAACAACAAGTAGGAGGCAGCTTAGCTGGTCGGACCTGTTCGCCAAGCCCGCTTCCCACACTGAACCCTTCTATCGCCGTTTACTCGGAATAGCCGGCTCCTGGCCAAATTGAAATCATCAAAACCACCAAAGATCACCATAGAAATAAACCGCAAATAATTCATCGAGTACAAAGCAGGAAGGGCAAATCTCGACCGAGTTTGGCACGGTTTGAAAGATGAAGTATGAAGATTTATTAGTGAAACGTGCCTTCTCACGTTTAACGTGCTCACTCTCACAATTGTTTGGCTGCCTCTTAGATGGCTTTTGACACCTCCAAGCTTCCAAGTAAAGAGTGGTAGAGCGAGGGGGGGGGGGTCAAATGGAAAAGTGTGGGGGGGGCAAACAAAAGCCAAGAGCACTTAGCGGCACAATGGCACGGCGGCGGGCCTTTTTCCAAAAGTCAGCTGACAAAGTCCTTGAATGCGGACGTGGGACAAAGATGGAGACCCTTCGGGCTCAACTAAAATAAAGGGGGAAAACCAACCCCCGCGATTCGATTTAGTCAGGCCAGAAAAAGAATCACATGAGCCCAAAAAAGTCAAGGACACGCACTTCCAGGCTGCCTGGAGTTAAGTATTGTTGACTATGTGGATTATTTGTTGTTGCTGTGTTTTATTTCTCTCGCGTACGGTGGCCGCTATCACAGTAACACAAAGGCAAGAGCGGGTTAGAGAAGAAAGAAAAATCAATAGCTATACAGCAAAAGTGCTCGACATGAAAAGGGTGAACTCATCACCCGACGATTCCATCTTAGCTTGTATCGTCGGCCCCCTTTCTCCCGGAAGTGGGAATAAAAGCCAGTGACTGTGTTTATGTGTGTGTGTCATAGGTTTAATGTCGTGTCGCTTGCCGGCGCTCTGGGCCGTTTTGCGGCGTGTCAAGGCAGGCTCTCGGTGATGACCCTTTATGGTGTGGTGGGAGGGGGAAATGGCACCGAGAGAGCAGTCACATTTACGCTGACATTTTTTGCCGTCACCTATGGCGATGTCAACAGCCCCCCCCCCACACACACACACACTTTCCATTGTCATAGCCATGAGAAGAGCCATGCATTTGATGTGGGTTTAATCTGAATTCCTTAACAGGCATTATGTCGTGACGATATACCGAAATAGTGTTGACCTACATTCAGTGATAACGCACACAAACACGCACATCAGCCGACCTTTTGCTGCACGCACAAAAGCACTTCAC
Organism: Syngnathus acus; assembly: GCF_901709675.1. NCBI lineage: Eukaryota > Metazoa > Chordata > Actinopteri > Syngnathiformes > Syngnathidae > Syngnathus > Syngnathus acus. Next base: position 2,602,941 of record NC_051100.1, read on the forward strand.
TGCCTCCCGTTCATGTCTGTTTAAGAGCTGCACTTGATGGTTTTGCAGGGTCTCTGTGTGAAACAAGCGAATTTCCACTACTCGTCAAAAGTGTTTGAAATTTAAAGGCATTGTTTACAGTGGCCTACAAAAATCCACTTTCAAGCACAACATGTCTTATTTGTGACTCAGCGGTGACGTGAACTTGACCCCGTTGCACTTTATTTTTTGGTGTCACAACAACTCCACTGCATCTTTTTTGTTTGTTTTTATGTTCCGCTTAGTGAACTCTATCCTGGCATTGGGATGGGATCCCACTGCATTGCGATCCCAAAATAGTGGCGTGGCTCCCTGGCGCGGGCAGGAAGGGAAAGTCTAGACGAGCCGTGCTGCGCGGTGCCGCGCCGCCGTCTTGTTTTGTCCGCAGCGCATGTCATTATGCGCCCAATGTTGTGGAGGCGGGGGTGAATTTCTCTCGCCTCTCCTCCCAAAAAAAACGTTTTGGTTACTCAGAGTGTTTTGTGTCCAAGTGTGTTTTGTTTTTGGAATACATTTCGTAGCCATTTTTGGAACGTTGTCTTGTGGAACATCCCGGGAAGAAAATAAGATTTATTTTTTTGGGTGCCGTAAAAGGAGAGATGCTTTTGAAATTCTAGCTTCGCTTTGGAATCAACTAGGAATTCCAGCATGTTCAGAATATTTGGCAGATGGGAGGGTCCCCCCTTGTAAGCGCCCCCCCACACCCATCCCAGCCCCCAGCTTTAGAGCTTCTGAATGGCCTGACTACAATAACCGTCACTTATTCCCCCCCCCCCCCCCCCCTTCTTCTTGTGAGCCCAACGAGGATTGCTGGGAATGCGCCGTTTGGCAATGGAGACATTTTTTTTTTTTTGTTCAGTGTTCACATTGCGCTATTTTGCAATCAGAAGCGTTCAATCGTAAATGATCTTCCATCGTTTGATCAGTCTCGACGGGTTTTCAACACCGCTTCCTACATCCGATCTTTTCCAGATTTGATCGCATGCGGTTGCCAAGAAAAAGTCACACGTGAGCTGGAAGAAAAACCAAGCTGGTTCTGATTTTCCTCCACCGCGTGAATGTTGCCTCTGTGAGCAGCACCTGGATTTCGGCCGGCCGTCTCACCTGCTACACGAGAGTCCAGCGCGTGGAACCTGATAGTGAGGCCCCGGGGCCCGCGTCTCGTCCCGGCCCGGTCTGGCGCGCCGTTATGTAAGACAAGCTCGGTAGAGGTCACTTGACAAAGCAGAAATGAGCCTTCGCGTGACTTCTTCCCTCTTAAATCCAAAATACGCTCCATAAAATCTCCAACTGACATCCCCTTCATAAACTAAACGATTCTCATGCTCATGACATCTGGCACAAAGCTAATATTCATCACCCTTTGCGCGTTTGGCACTCTGGAGCAAACAAATGGATATATTAGAAAGCTTAAATGTCATAATTCTCCCACGGGGCACCGCGAGCAAGACGGCACGCTTTCACACATGACCGAGTGACAGAAATTGGCGGCTGTTCATATTTCCAGGCGGTGGAAAAAAACGTTCCACACCTCCGACGTGGCGCGGCGCGAGCCACGGCTTGTAATCAGATCATAACAGATTAGCCCAGATAGCAACCGATAATGTCAGCGTTCGCCTTAAGACGTAACGCTAAAGATATGAAGCGTCATTAGTCGTCTTGATAGCGCTTTTATGTCCAAGCGCAATTTGTATTGTGCTGCTGTTGTTTCAAATCCAATATATGGCCGGATTAAAAAAAAAAAAAATCTAATATTTTTAAATATTTTGTTGATTATCTCAAAGCGTCAGATACAAATCCCCCAAAACTGTTTAGTCTTTGTTACTAACCCACCACTTGATTGCTGATAGCATTTTTTTTTTACACAAAAAAATTATTAATTTCCCCCCTCTTCCTTTTCCAAATGATTTGAAACATCCTTTTTCTGACAAAAAAAAATATTTCATAAGGAATCGGGAATAAAAAACAATGAATAAAAGCTACTGCCGCCGAATTAGCATGGAAGCGGCTAATGCTAACGACGCCAGTGGAAATGCTCGGCCAAACACGGCCAAGACTAACCTACTTTTTACGTCATTATCTGTTTGCTCGCAATGTGTGTGTGTGTGTGTGTGTGTGTGTGTGTGTGTGTGTGTGTGTGTGTGTGTCTGTGTGTACTTCAGCGTGTGAGGCGACTGATAAAATATTCTTTCCCTTGGTTGGCCCCGGGGCATTTCAATTGCCCCTGGCTCCTTCCAGTCACTGGCCTGCTCCTTAATTGCCACACACACACACACACACACACACACACACACACACACACACACACACACACACACACACACACACAACTGCCGTGCTTGGAAACACACATGCATAAAGAAAAGGACGCACGCTCACAGACCAATGCACATCTATGCATGCATGCATGCATGTTGCACACACACACATACACGCACACACACGAAGCCTCACACCCCCATGGCCAAGCACCACCCTTCATTGATTCGGCCCTTCTTCAACCTCTTCTTCTTCTTCCTGGTTGTTTTCATGTCTTGGGTGTCTTGAGTGTGTTTGGGACATTTTGGCGTAAGGCCGGCCATCTTGAATGTTTGGAGCCTTAACCCTTGCTGGACCTCTATTTTCAAATTTTAATTATGGCAACACTTCCTCAACATGTCAACCACTTTCCCTCCCCCCCTTTGCACTTCCTCCTCCGCTTCCTCTTGCCGAAGCAGCCGCCACGCTTCCCTTCGGCAGAAATTAGCCCCAGACCTGGCGGAGGTGATTGGTATCAAATTGCAGCCAGAATAGAAATGCCAATAAAATTGACGGCGCTTCCTCCGTGGTAACCAGAAGCATAAGCGAAACCAAAACTGGATCATAACCCGGGTTAGGAAGAAGGCTTTGAGTTGAAAATGTGTCTTTATAAACACATTACATACTAGAGAAAGAAACAAAAACTAGGTAAGCATCTTTAAATGCGTCGTTTGCTATACTTCCCATCCCATGATTGCCTCCCTCCCCCCCTTTCCTCGCTCGCTGGCTCAGTGGCTCGCCGTTGCCAGCGCGCCATTTGCTTCTGTTTTCCCAACTCGCACGGGACGAGCCCTTGGGTTTGTTATTGTAGGCTTTGCTGAACATGAGCTGCTCTTTACAGCGGATTCTGAGCATTTGCTTCCAATGAAAATCTGCTCTTGGATTACAAACGCCTCGGCCGCACGGACGGACGGACCCGCCCGCCCGTACGCATGCGCGATGTCTGAACTTAAAATTTACTCTTAAAGAAATGTTGACAACAGAACACTTTCTTTATTAGCTCTAACCTGGTGTTGCATTCTGGGAATTGTAGTTTTAGTGTGCAAATTCTATTATGGTTGATTTGGGGGTTCTTCGGATCTGCTCTTGCGCTATTTGATACTTGTGGTTCCTGGAACCAGAACCAATCAGACATATTGAGAGGTGCAGAGCCCAGCTTCGAGTTACTCTCCAAGCGGGAAACCTTTTCGTGTTGCCTGGCCGCCATTTTCTTGCGCATGTGTGCATTATTAATGTTCGCACCTGTGTCTGTGGAACCTTGTTTTATCACTGCGACTTCATTAAAAAGCTCTCCATATGTGCGCATATGCATCTCGGTGTTGCGGGAGCTGGCAGTGCTGATCCGGGCGCGCTCGCTATCCTAATGGCGTGTATAATTCAGGTGCCCCGCAGGCACGCTTTCAGGAATTCTTTTGCCCGAGGTAATGGGGAGCAAAGGCCCCAGGTTTTAGGCCGCTGATTATTCCGCTGATGGCGGCGGGCGTGGAAAAAAGTCATCTCCAGCCGGATTAGCGCCAACATCCCCATTAATTATCAATGTGCTCGAGGTTTAGCGAGGTGTCGCTCCCGCGCCGCCGGAAGCCGAGCCCGCTTTAAAAGTGCTTTGTGTGTAATCAATAAATAACCGCAGCCGATTCTCGCGGCGCTTTTTATTTGTGTTTTTCCCCCCCCGCCGCGCTCGCAGCTCAGCTCAGTCGCTTGTTTACCGCTCATAGCGTTTCTTTGATGAATGCCGTCTGCCTTCTTATTTTGAATACTGATAGCAACAATTAGGCTCATACAGAGCGCTAACAGTAATTGGTGAGATGTGCGCGTATATATATAGGTACAGTATATGCGTGAATGTAAAGGGGAAAAAAAAGCCTTTGAAAGCCCCCCCAACCCGTTTTAAGCCGTCTTCCCCCTCAGGTGAGGTGAACTGGCCTTAATATAGCGCCTTATCGAAGCCCTACAGGTTGCTGTAAGCACCCGTGACGCCATTGTTATGAAAAGCAGCTAGCTTTGTTAGCGCCGTTTTTTTCCGCGCTACCTTTTATTTGGCAGTCTCCCCTTTTGTACTGACGTGTTACTGTTTTCTAGCGCGAGTCAAATGGCGGAATAACTATTCTATGCCCCCCCCTCCTCCTCCTCCACATGAAGGATAATAAAGACTAAATCTCTCTGTCAGTTTCAATTCTGCGGGCCAGGATGGCTGAGTGGGGAAATGCGACCTTACAAGTCCTTTGTGCTGGGATGCGCGCCATGTTTTGACTGTGGGGGTTATGAAAGGCAGGGATATTTATAAAAGTATTAAAAATGAATGCGGTTGTGATGCGCGCTATTCACTTTGGGCTATTGTAGCGTTTGCCTACAAAGCCCCCCCCCCAATCGCTATTTTATCGCCCTTTGAGGTGCTTGACGTCAACAAATGGTGCTTCTAATGTCTCGCCTTTTTTGATTTTTTTTTTTTACAGGCGACGGCCTGGACAACAGTGTGGCCTCGCCGAGCACGGGCGACGACGACGACCCGGATAAGGAAAAGAAACGTAACAAGAAGAGGGGCATCTTCCCTAAGGTGGCCACCAACATCATGCGGGCGTGGCTCTTCCAGCACCTAACGGTGAGTTTGGATCGAACACCACTAATATCATAACACAAGTCATGACTTTAAAATGGCCATCCCCTTTCATATATAACATCCAACACGTTGGTCCTCAGTTGCTCTCAGCATTGCATTTCGTGTGAGAACAGCAGCCGCTTTGGTTTTTTGCACGCCAAACAACACATCAATGCCCGCCTGATCACAGCTCGCTCATTCTTCATCATCTTTTCCGACTGTCACGCTGCACCTCTCGTTTATAAACACACGCTTGTGTTGGCATCTGCTCGGAGCGAGACGCGCCCCCACGGGCTAGTGGCTTGTGGGGACGCTTTAACAGAGCACTTATTAAAAACAAACATGTCATTCTTTTAAGGAGACTTAAAACTGTGAGAAGCACCTTGTGATGTGCTGATAGCAGCTGCGGCGGCTGCGGACCACAAGATCACACCGGGGCATTTCCTTACTCAGTGAGGCCTTGATGGAGTTCATCTTTACACTTGAACTCATCCAACCCAAAATGTCACGCCAACACTGCGGGCGAGATTCGTCCCCTCAGCACACGAGGCTTGATTTACAATCTCGATCTAAACGCCCAAGAAATAACGGCAAATTAATGGCGGCAGATTGGGGTCGGGTGAAAACTCGATTGTCCATGTGAGTGTGGGCGTGGCCAGTGGCGGACAACTGCTCCTTCGTGCGTGTGCTTGGAGATAAAGACGCAAACGTCACTAATTCTTCTCCTTATCGTGATTTCTTTCTCCTGCCTTTTTACCTCAAGGTTCCAGTCTTATTCCTTTTATTTCATGATTCCATGGAAGTGACAGTTCAAAGCTATCTGGCAGTAATGTGTGAATAACTGCTTCCGCCCGCTTTTATGGCACGCATCATTTTTATTGTATCGCCATCATTTTAATCGCACTGCTTTCCAGTTAATGCCACACTTACGAGTCGCTTCAGTGTCTCAGCTGCTGCTTTTTCTCTTACACCAATTGGATACATGCACACCAACAAACCCCCCATTATCTTTCAAGTGTATTTAATAATTGAGCACGCATGCAGGAGAAGATGTTGATACAGCAAAACTAGACTAGAGCAGTGGGCACACCACTCCCCCCATTGCTGCCCCCTCAGGGGAGTCGCTGTTGTGCATGAGTGGAAGAGAAGGTGGGTGGCAGGATGAAGCTGCCAGGAGATGGCAGGAGGCGTCGAGCCAGCTGTTTCCGCATCAGATTTTCGATTTGAAGAAAACTTGCATACGTAGATTTGAAAATGAACCACATATAGAACCTGAAAAAAAAAAGGACCCAAATTTTTGGTTGCGAGATGGTGAAGAGTGACCCGATGCCTGCAAAGCCTTGGCATAAGTATCAGAGCTGCCTCGCTGGCCTCTGAGGTAGGAAACCCTCTTCAAAGCATCCCATCATGCATTTGGAATGTACACCCTGCTGCCCCTAACCCCCTTTGCTTTCATCCAAATGGTATTTTCTTGTTTAATTTAACAAGAAATGAGAAGTAAATGAAAGCTCGGGCCTCCGATCCCCCGACGCGCCCCGTGATCCGCGCTCCTCTCCCCTCTGAAAAGGCAATTTGTGAAATTATGTGATGGAGTAATTAGATGGAATTCACAAGCACGCCCCCCCCCCCCAACTGTTATTCACGTTCATGGCTGCCTGCCTCCACCAGGGAGGGGCGGTGGTGTTAGCGTGTTAGCTGGCAGACTGCGCCGCGATCTCGTACACATTATCGCTAACACTCCCATTGCTGGCTGAGCTCCCTGCCTATTTGTACACACAGTCGCTGTAACGAGAGGCAGCCGCGATCGCAGCTCGTAAACGGAGCCAAGCCGGCTCGGCGACCCGCCCTCCCCCTCCCCGCCTCCTTTTCTCCCATTTAAAACGTATAAAACGCACCAAGAGCGTATTCCAAAAAAAATCCAACTGGAAGGCATAATCCACCGTTAATACAATTAGAGGCTAATTTAACCGCACACAAAGTGAGGTTTTGTGAAAAGCGACATCATTCGTTCAGGCACTGGCAGAAAAGCCATGGAACAACTCTTATATCATTTGGGAAGTTTTATTGATAAGTGAATTGGATTAGCGGACTATACTTTCAAGGTAAAATCATAAGCTAGTCCTGTTTTTATTATTGCTGTTTTGGTGAACGTCTTCGTCTCGCACATTTCGGCAGAAACTCAGCACTTTCAAGTAAAACGCGCCCCTTAGCAAGAAATTAGCATCCGTTGTCGTTGCCATTCGTCACTGTTGGTGACGTGTAATTCTCGAGACGCAGTTATGCCGAGCTCTCCCGCGGGCTTCCAAAGTCGGCCTCAGACGGCGTCAGTCTGAGGCTGTTTATTGCTGGAGCCTGAACATGTCATCACAACGGTCACCTGGGGCAAGATCATCAGTTCGCCCTTCAAATAGCGTCGCTTTGTACTCATGAACAAACGCTGACCTCGTGGACAAAAATACTCTTCATCACTCCACCCTGTTGTCGTTCCTCCCAAATCTTAATTCTTCATTTTACCAAGAAATTTGGAATGCTGCATTGCGCAGTGCTGGAAAGTCCCAAATGTTGACTCCGGGGGGTGGGAGGGAGATATTTCTGGTCCATTTTTTTTTTTTTATCTAACTCTTAAAAGTGATTTTTCTAAAATCGCGTCTTTTTATTCTTAGAAACGCCACTTCATCCTTTAATTCTGCCATTTAGCCATCTTCAAAATGCCACAATGTGTCCAATTGAGTCAAAGGCCGTTGACCCTTAAAATAGAAACCTTTTGACAAACGTTTTCGGGCCTCCCATTCTAAGACTTTATCCAAAGTCTGTCCCACGTGTCTCAGTGCTGCTTGCCGCATGATTGTTGTTGTCTCATCAGAGCGACGAGACAGCACATCAGCTGACCGTTCATCCGTCTTGAGCTCCCGTCAAAGACAAACAAAGACGCAATGTCCATCTCGCCGCGTGCTGCGCTTCGCAGCGCAGTCATGTCTCCTCCTCCCTACGCGATTACAATCTTAATGGAGCCTAAGTGGCTGTCAGAATCGAAGGCGCCAGCGCTTTACGCATTTGAAAGAGTTGACAGACGGCGGCGCGCTTGCGCCAGCGGCCTGGCGTGACGGCCGTGACATCAGAGAACAAGTCGTCGTTCTTTGCTCGCTCTCAGATGCTTTCTGTGAGGCGCTGAAAATGCCGCCGGGATGTTTATGACTTACACTGCCTGTGTTTGTTTGTCGGTCTGTGTGTGTTGCACCGTCCACGGCGTCAAGCCGCACGGGGGGCGATTTATCAATTTTATCGATTAGTGGAAGTTTATTGCGGATGAAAACATTTTTCAAGTTTAAAAATAATTTATGTGCAGTTTGCAAACCAGTTTGGGTGCCACAGGATAATTACACAAGAGTAAATTCATCTTTTTATTATTAGACTTGCAAATTACGACTTTTCAGCTTGGTGTGTTTGGTTGAGATTTTAAAAAAAAACTTCATTCTCAAAAATCCAAATTCATTATTGTAACAATTGAACTCTTTGTACTCGAAAAATTGCCACTTTTTAATTCCTGCAACATTCCAGGTGTTCATGTTTGATCATGAAGCAACATTTTTATTTGAATGTCATTGTTGTTTAGGGAAACCATTGATGACAATAACAATCAACCTTTTATATAGATTCAGAGATTTGGGTTTACGACTAACTCCCAGCCCAAATTAAAGGTAGCAGACGCCACTTGGTGTCAAGCAAGGAAGGCAGCTGAGTCAACTTCTGACACACACACACACACACGTACATATGTGCGCTCATTTCGTTGCCCCCAACCCCCACATTGGCCCACACCTTATAATGAAAACATCATCAATTATCCCTCTTGACAGGCCCTAGAGACCAAAGGCAGACAAGGGGGGGCATCTTTTTTTGTTGACTGACCTCCTCACACACACGCATGCACAAACGCTCGCTTTTGTTAAAGCATCAAAAAAAAAAAAAAAACAATAGCATGATGAGCCATCTTTGCCAAATAGTGACCCTTGGGAGTTTGTATGCAACCGGGAGTGATTCAGTGTGGCGTCTTAGTAGTGATGGTGACTGGGATCGGGGGTAGTGCTATGACCAGTGCAGAGGGGTCCCGACAGATTACATGAAAGGCCATCTGTTCTCTGATTGATGGACAGAATGATGGATGATCTCTTTTTTTACGGAAGCATATTTGGTAACCCGAGCAAGAGGTCAGAATGGACCCTCGCTCCGAGGCGCTGCCTGACCTCTCCCACACAAAGCGAAAAAAAAACCTAATATTACATATGATTATGAAATGCAACAGAGCCACCATGTTGACGTATCCTAATAAGTTTTGCGTGTGTGTACTCATAATCACCGATGTGATTAATGGTGTCATACACACACGCTTTTTCACACTTTTTGCTCACTTTCATTATCAACTGTGTGCTATCAACTTGCCAGCGTGTACGTTTGTGTATGAGTGTTTATGTGTGTATGGGTTTCATGGAGGGAAAAAAAACGAATAACTCTAAAATGACAAATTATTCTCTGTTGGGCGCTAATGCATTACAGCAGATACACACGCACACTCAACCGTGACATCAGCGCGTGGGTGGGATGCGGAGTTCCCCACCATCGCTGTGGTATTGGAGAGTGTGTGGCAAGTCCAAGTTTGGAAAATACTGTCACAAGTTAGCTTGTGTCTATCAAAATATCCAGTTTAGCATATTTTTAGAGACCTCCTCAAGCCTCAACAAATCTAAGTTGACTTTGCACTTTCTGCAAATTTGTCATTAAGATGTTATTAATCACTGAGAAATAATGACATCATCAAATAAAAAAGGAATATTTAATTTCCGGAAAACATATCTAGTTGATTAGTGAACTGCAATAATGTGGCAGGATTTTGGTACATATTGCAAAATTGTAAGAACATGGACTGGTCTGATCCTTTATCCAGTTACTCACCCAAATTCCAGCATTTTCCTTGCCAAGCTTCAGTTAAGTTGTAAAATGGATGAAGCACTTTTTGGCTACTTTTATTTATCAAATCAGCAGTTTTACATCAAAACGCTTTAAATTAAGTTCAGCGGCTTTGAAGAAAGTTTAACATAGCCTTAGTGTGTGTGGGTGTATGTGTAGCTTGGTTGTGTTCAGCCAGCAATATATTAACTCTGCTTCAGTGTGAAATCACATTAGCGCTAGCTGTTAGCCGCTATCCATTAAGGCTGTTTTGGTGATCCGCGGGATTGTCGGATCTCTTTTCTGGCTGGAGTCAGCAACTCGATGCCTTGGACTTACTTATATGGCCACATCCCCGCATGTCCTGCGTGTGTGTGTGTGTGTGTGTGTCACTTATGTTATTTCTGCTTGTGATGGATGCAGCCATTTTGACACGCTTATAATCAGCATGCTCGTTCATCAACGGGCTTGTGTGTCCCCGTTGACTCAACTCATATGAAAAAAATAGCTCTTCCATTGTTTTATTTTCTAATCCAGCGATCTGTGTCCCATTCAATTCCTCTATTTCATTTGAAACCATTCCAATGTGACTTGTTCTATTGCATTTTTAATCCAACACAATGAAAAAAGGCCCAAGCCCAAAGTGGAACCCAGAATCTTAGAACTGTGATGTAGATGTCACCGTACGCCCTGCTTTAGTGATAATTGAAAGATTATGTGTGTGTGCACTAATTTGTGTGCATGTTTTCAGTGTTGTGTGAGGATTTTTGTATTCAGCCAAGCCTGTGGTGAATGTAGACAAACAGCACGTCATGATGGTGGAAAAGAGAAAAGCACGACATTTTCCTCACTTGATGTTATTTTCCAGTTTCCTCCCCCCCCAACTAAATCGAGTGGTCTTATGTCTTATTGTAAACACCTTGCACGCTTCACCTCCGTCCTGCAATCGGGAGGTGAAGCAAGTGCTGCTCACTTGTTTGTTACGACGGATTAGCTCATTGATTTGTCATAGTGGTGCACTGATGGAGAAGATGAGCAGGAGGAGGAGAAAGAAGGCCCAGCTCGGGCACTTAATGGAAACTTAACAAGAGGAGGGAGGAGGCAAATGGAAGGAAAATAAAAGAGGGGGGAGAGGGAAGGAGTCTTGTAGCGTGTGAAAGCTAGCAAAAAGCTAAATATAGAAGCGATGGATGGAAGAGGGCACGGGCAGGTGAAAGGATCTACCGTGTAGAGATGAATGAGACGTCACCGAGCATCGGGGCGCAATTGTGAAATTACCTCACTAACTTTTCAGCTTTATTCACCCTCCCCAAAGCTGACTTTGTAATTAAACCATCAGGGGCAAAAGGCTAATTATGCTAATAATGTAATAATATCGCCACGGTTATTAGAGTGTGCCCAAATTGCTTCCTGTCGGGGATCGACTTTTGGCACGTTTCCCCCCTCTCATAGTCGAGTGAAATAAATGACAATCAACAACAATAAAGTAATTTCTATGAACCAAGTGGAGGGGGCGGGGCTATAAATACGAAGGCATCCCACTGTTGCCCTCCACCCTCATGGCCACCCCCTCCTCCAAGGCGGCAGTGGCGTCGCACCTCCAGCTGTGGCTGCCGTTCACCAATGCCTTTTGGAGTGCCCCCCCCCCTTCGCTCAAATAGGCAGTAATTACCAGCTTAAAGAGGTTTAGTGGTCCAGCAAACTACATAATCACCCCTTGAATTAGCCCCGGCTCATCAGGCGCACTCCGACGAGCAGTCCGCCGGCGCGCCATAAAGGGGCGGCAGGTGTAGCGAAAAGCTCGGCCCACCCCCGGTGATGAAAGTAGCGAGGCTAAATACGCAAGTAAAAATAAATCCGTGTTTGTACTTTGGCACTTCCCAAAGCTGCGAAACCCGATTTCGCACGGCACAGAATGTGAATTAGACAAACGCCGGCGATGAGGATCAATTACCCAAGATGAGCTACGCTTTCCACACGCCGCTAACTCCATTTGTTTCCCATAAGGCCGCCGCATTGAGGGAATTCCCTAAACCAACAAAAGCTGTTTTTTTGTTTTTTTTGCGAGGAAAAGCGCTCATTAATGTGTGAAAACATCTGTTTGCCCGCCTTTATCTCCAGGAGAAATGAAGAGGCACTCGATGACAAAGTGCCAATTGTTGAATTATTCATGTTACAAGCTCAGAGATGTTTATGTAATTTTTTTTTGTCTGCAGTGTTATTATTTTTTTGGAGTGTCTTGTTATTCTGCTTTTGAGAAAGCACCAATCAAAGGAAATTAGTTTGTTTTTGTTTTGTTCCCTCATTTTTTTTGTTTCTCTTTATGCCATTTTTTTTTCTAACACCCCAAACCCCCCCCCCCCCCCCCCCCCCCCCCCCCCCCACACACACACACACTCCCACCCTCCAACTTTCCTAAGTAAGTCAATGGAATGCTGTTGGATGTCTCGTATACTGAACCTGAAAAAAGTACTCTAGTAAAAGTACAATTATTTTAACAGGAAATAATTTAACGGGAACATTTACAATGTTTTTAATCCGTTACCTTGCAAGCTTGTGTCTCAACGAGACAACGACTGAACAGGAAGCAAATTTAGGGAGTACGCACAGCTCAGTATGTCGGAAAGTCTGCACTTGCTCAGAGTTTTGGCATAACAATGTGCTCACCTCCCCAAATATTTAAAGCAACCTCATACCGGCCTGGCAGCTCTTGCAGTAAACAGTACGTTCGTGAATGTGTGTGTGTAGCTAACCCTCGGGCCAAACCCCCCCCCACCGGATTAGCCGTCTGGGAGCGGGCCCGCTGCTCGGCTTGTCGCTCGCCCGCCAAGTCAACAAGCAGGAATCAACATCCCGCTTGTTGATTGTATACAAAAGTCGTTCCAAGATGACCATTAGCGGCAAGCTAGCGCTTGTTAGCGTAACAACGTTTTGATCCTCCGGGGTCACTCCGGTGTAAAAGGGGTCACGGCCCAGGCAGAAATTTGTAGCTTGCTAAGAAATTTAGCATTGCGCGTTGGTAGAGCACGACAAATTCTGCGAGTGCCGTTTAAATGATCACATGACTGGCATTGTACACCCACCAAAAATGGAGTTCACCACACAAGGAGCTGTCGTACGGCGAATAAAAAAAAAGTGTTCATGTTTGCCATTTTGCACATCACAGCCGGTTGCGAAGTTGACTGGATTTAGCGACATCAGCGCTTATGTTTCTTGTCAAAGTGTATTTTTGGTGCTCCTCGGGGGTTTTTTGTTTGTGCTGACACGGCGAGATGAAGACGTTGGCGAAATAATCCTCCTCCTCACTGTAAACTGGAGCATCACCGCCGCTTTTTAACTTGTGACACTTTTCCTCCCTTTAGGGAAAAGAGTGTTTTTTATCACAGCATTAAGAACATTTGGCACATTGTTTTTTGTCATAATCATTTAAACGTTATGAGTGGATTTTTTTTTTTTTCTTCCATTAATATGTTAAGGCAATGGAAGACTGAGGCAGAAAGGATCCATATTTTTCTAATAACATGACAATCACATAAAATATTTCAATACAATAAATCACACTCATCGGAAATCCAGGCAGCCAATCGGATGCTGGAAAAACGCTGGTGTTATTGTTGCGAGGACGAATTTTGAATCTGAACTAGTTTGCTAATGCGTAACTGGCCTGCATTACTGATTCTGCAGGCCCTGGCCAGATAAGATTACCAGAGCAACACATACAGGCTGAAATCTGATTGGACAAAAATATCCCACTATTGGGACTTGTCTCGCTTTCTTTTTTCTTCTAGTGAATCTCAAAACTCCAACATACACATGAGCTGTGACTCTGCAAAGGGCTCGGCGAAGGTCTGACCCTTCCCTCCCCCATTGTAGTTTGATTTGGCAAAGACCCACTTACTTATATTAACACGCAAAATAGCACAGGGTCGGACTGATAAGATGAGGGAAAACATAAGCCTCCCTCGCGTCCTGGCGGCCACATGCTTGCAGCGAGCAGGCTGTGAGTTCTCATGAAAGCGCTTGTATATTTGGAGAAGACATATCATTAAGATAGAGCAGAGGGAATGGGAAGGAGGAGGGGAGGATGCGCCGAAACTTTCCATCTGCTGCTCTCAAGAACACGCTCCCGCTCTCACTCTCTCGGCACGCCGATTCCAAGCCAAAGGCCATTAGGAGACGCTGCATTACACACCTTATTAAAACTTCGCAGTTGTGACGGATTGGACTTCATTTGGCTCGCTGCAAAAGCAAGAGGGGAGGATAAAAACATTGTGTGTTGTGTTCTTTGAGAAAATTCTGGGGCGGGTTTTCACTATTTACATGGACTCGAGTCATTCTGTTTGCTAACTTAAGATGACTAGGATGAGTAATGAGCATAATGTTTTTCCTCACAGAGTCGTAGATGTCTGGCAACCTGTCCCTAAATCTCAGTTTAGTTTAGAGTCGGGATCAGCAGCAATTTTAGCTACAACCAGTTGGAGGGACGGTCTGCATGTTCAAGCTGGTTCACGACTTTTAAGAATTTTAGAACGTCCGGTCTAGAATAAGGAGGCGTGAGATGTGTATCCGCATGCAAAGCGTAGCCATGCAAACAGGCTACATTTGTTCTGCGTTGTAGCCTGTGGCATGGACCCCTCCCCTTTTCTTCTTGACCCCCGCATTTGGTTTTTGTTTTAACGAGTGGACGACATAGCCAACGCTCACATGACGAGCACCGACATGCTAGCGGCGCATCTTTTTGTATTAATGGACAGCAAGCAAAAGCCTGAACAATGGTGTTTTATGACTTGTGAAGCACGCGGGCGGCAGAGCGGCGCCTCGTATCTGCCATCATTGCGTAACTTGTGGTTGAATCGGTCTGATTTTTACACAATACGATTTTCTGATATAGAGCATGCTGTACACCTCATACCAAGTTACCAAACAAAATATGCGACGTTAAAGGGCAAGGACCCTAACTAAATAAATATAGTGCAGATAGCTAATGAGGTAGTATGTCAAACTCTGTCACTCGTTCATAAAACAATATAGACATAGAAAATACAAGGTATGGTCATATAAAGAATACCGTTTTTATAAACCTTGACTTTTTGATCGCAAGCGTATGGCAGCTAGCTAATCTGTGGCTAGTTAACATTTAGCGTTAAATTCTAGCGTAGTCGTCTTCATCTTAACTTTAGACTTGAACGCACCACACCGCTCATTGAAAATCTAAATCAGTTTGTCCGAGTTGATAAATCCAATAAAATAGTATTATTGATGTTGTTGGCAAACTATCGTGACTCAAACATGCTGCTCGAATACACAAACAGGGTGGACAGCATTTTGGCTGGAGGCGACAATGCAATTATAACTTACTGCATGGAATTAGCCTCCATGTATTCCCCCTCCCACTCCTCCTCCTTCCCCACAGCCCATCACATGGACAAGGGGAATGCTGGAAGCGGAAAAAAAAAAAAAAAAGAGAGTGAGTCTCCCCTCTCTGCTGTCTGCCGCCCTTCAAACAAAACACAGTCCTGTTCATTATGTGGCATGAAAGGCTAAAAAAAACGGAAATAAACATGCTGGCGCCACACCAATTTTACACGTCTGATTGTTGTGTGCTTTGTGTATGAGCTCACACTGTGTCAGTTCACACACGTGTCATGTTTTAAATATGAATTGAAAGGACAGACCTCGAGTGTTCTCTTCTATGTTGAAATACAAAAAGAGCAAGTGTAATTTCACATTTAAGAATGATTTCTTTTCATACTTCCTAATAGGAACATCCAAACAAGTGCAAATTTAGCCAAGTTCCTTAACTTCTCCGTCCAGTCACACTCAAGGCGAACCGCAAATATCGGGCATGAATGTTGTATTAATTTGAGTCGTTTAATAATTTATTTGAACCTTAGGGTAGGGTGATGATACAACATACATCTTCAATGATTTTTCTTAAAATAAAAAAATAAAAAAACAAGTTTGAATTTATTATTGATTTTCTCTAATCAAGAATGATACACAGAACGGTACAGGCTCAAATATATGCATACATTCCTGTCGATCTTTTAAGAAGTAGGAAAGTTCTCAAAACGTCTTTGGACTTGGCAATCTAAGCCCATTTTCCAAACAATCAGAGAATTTTAGATTTACACAAAGTATTCCATTCATGATGTAACACTGAGGCAGCATTCGAGCCTATCAGATCAAATAAGCCCCTCCCTTGATAGGAAGTAAACTAAAGTGTGCATATTTTCTTTTTCCTAAAGCATCCGTACCCGTCAGAAGAACAGAAGAAGCAGCTGGCACAAGACACGGGCCTCACCATCCTACAAGTCAACAACTGGTAAGAGAAGCTCACTCGGCATCACGCGTGTACGATCTCATCCTTCCCTCAGGCCATGCCGGCTGCCGGTGATCGGAATTAATGCCGCCACTCCGACATCAGCCCCCCCTAACCCACCCCCATCCTCCGCCTCTGCCCGTTCCCAAACACAGAAACACACGGCTTACGGAATCACGCTGGTGCGGATCAATCTAAACAGATATGGCCTCAAGTCATTTTCCAAAAAGCAGCTTTAATTAAGAGTCAAACAAGCATCGGAAAGCATTAAAAAATAATAATAATCAGGGCACGCAGAAAGTTAGCTGTGGTGATTAACGCACGGATCAGGCTCGATTTTCACGTGGGCTTGTTTTCATGTTTTTAATGACGTATATTTAAATCCTTTTTTTAAAGGAGTTGATGAATATTTGATTGGGCTCCACTTGTCTCTGCGACATTTTCATTAGCTCATGTTAGAAATGCATTTTTGTGATTTAGATCAGGTTCTTTTTTTTTTTTTTTCTCTCAGCAAGCAAAAATACATTAAAACCAAAATCACACAGACTGAGGCTTGAAATTAACAAATTCATGACAATTTATCATACTACTTATCACTAGCTGGTTAGCGAATCAAAGCTTCTGTAGGTCTGATTTCAAAATTCTGATCATTCAGAAATTCATTCTTTTTTGTAGTTTCAAGTTGTTCCAATTTGGCGATATCTGATTTGAATATTTTTTTTTCCCAAACCTTCTCCTTCCTACCTTTACCCTAAATTCTTGACGGTTAATGATGTTTCTTTGAAGATTTGTGGCCTTTCTGTTCAAGATTTTTTTTTAATTAAGATTCTCAACTTGCTGGTTGACTTAGCTTGAAGCAACCTTTTTTTTTTTTTAATTGGGTGCTAAGGTTGACCCAAAACAAGGCTTTTAACCTGAGCTAGCTTTAGAAAAAGGTACAATGAGGGTCTCGTGTTTTTGCGACAAGCTCCTCTTGGTACTTTCCAAATCCGAGCCTTTCTTAAAATGTTTATTTACATGTATCTGTCAATTGATTTGAATCTCAGTCTGTCTGACTGGTTTGTTTCCCTTTTACACCTTGACTCTAAATCGTTGACTGTAGAGAATATTTCTCTGAAGATTGCGGTGTTCCTGCTTAAAAATTCAACATATTATCATTACGACGCTTCACTACTTGGTTAGCTTAGCTCGAAGCAGCCTCTTTTTTTAATTGGGTGTGGAGTTTGATTCAAACTAGCTTTAACCTGAGGGTAGCGTCAGGGTGAGAAGGTAGAAAGAGGGTCGTCTTCACGTGGTCGTATCAGATTGGATGCCTATCAGCGCACACTTGCCGTTATTAGCCGCGGCTAATTAAAGGGCCGGCGCGGTCCAGCTAAGCGTGGCCCCCATTTGATCTGTAAAAAATGAATCGTGGCAAGCGAGGGAGAGCCAGAGTGAGATGAAAAGAAGGAAAGAGGAGAAGATAAGGAGGGAGGAGAGGAGATTAATCCCTCTAATGATGTTAACATGATGCCCGCCATTGTTCAACGGGAAGAGCTCCAGAGACAGGCGGTAGATTAGCACGCCAGGCAGTCTATGGAGAATTCAGCACATGCACACACGTGCACATTGGAGTGGAATAAGGACCCCAGGGAAGCCCGTGTGGAGGTTATCACATCAGGTGACCTCGCTGAAATCCATCAGGGGATCAATTCTTTTAGCACAGATAAAAGCCAGTGTGTGTGCTGCCTGAATTGCCTTTTGTAGGCGTCAACATGCCCGAAAGCTCACCAAAACGCAGGTGAAAAGGTTTTTATTTTTGTGGTCTTGAAGATGACCCCCCCCACACAAAAAAAATCACTCAGTAGCGTGCCCTGGAGAATTACATGAAATTATCCCTCGACGCCATTTTTGCTGGAAGATAACAAAATTTGGTGGACTCAAGGATCCATGCCTTAAATTCAATAGGAAGTCGGCCATTTTGGTTTAAAACAGCCTTTTGAAACGACGTGAAAATCAATTGATAGTCGTGCGTTTGGAGCCGGAACCATCATTTTCGAGCTTGCTTTTAAGATATTAAGTCACCTAAATGAAGCAGGTACATGATTTTTTAGCATATTCTCAAACGACTAAAGACAAGGTGGGCGTGTATACAATGCGTACATCGTGGGAGAGTAATCTCTGTTGGTACGTGTGTCCACGAGGGTGGTTAATCTAGAAGGTATTAGCTGTAAAAACCAACGCTCGGATCCAACTGCCTCCTCATATTGTAAAAATGTGTGTTTGGGTGTGTTGTTGTTGTGTGTGTTTCCATGTGCTGTGACAGAAAAGCGCACAACAGCAGCAAGCGCAAGGGAGGTTACATGAGGCAAGTGAGAAAGAGAGAGAGAGAGAGAGAGCACTGCCATTTTGTTGGTATGTTGGTGTTGTCGCACTGCCCTGGAAGCTCTGTTGCCATTGGGTGTCGCCATAGCAACCCCCGGTGATGGTTACCTCCTGACCCTCTGATTTGGTGGAGTCAATTTGCCTGGCTGCCACTCACACACACACACACACACACACACACACACACACACACACACATTCACTCACTTGACCACCAATACTGACATTCTGATATACTGTACACGAAGCAGGCCGCATTAATGTTATGGTATTTCGCTTTATGTATTAGCATTAACCTTGTGGTCTCTAAATCCAAATAATGCGCTTGTTGCAAAAAAAAAATCCTTTCACATCAAACCAATTTAATCCCAAAACACCAGAATAGACAAAGAATATGAAATCATCAAGCTTCTTCGGATCGGCAAGATGTTATTGAAGTAACTTAAACTATGACACATCCTGGCTCGCCATGTCCCTCACGTGCACTCGGGCGCCGCGTAGATGTGTTAACACACGTCGCTGTGTATTATTGATGAGGCGGCGGCAGTCGCAAAGCTCGGCAGATTAAATAAGAAATGCTAAAGGCCGGCAAGGGGCGCAGCTCGCTCATGAATTATTGGCACGGTGCCGCCGCACCGGGGAGGTTTCCCCCTTTGAACAGGGAGGGGGGGGGGGGAACACTTTACACCACCACCTTGTCCTTAAGGGGACCTGCAGTCATGTGATCAGTCGCTGGCCTAACTGACCCTGAGAAAATAATTGAAAAGAAAATACAGTATACGACTAAGAAAGGCGGCATGAGCGATGATGACTTCACCGCTCCCAGTAATGCATTTCCCACAATAATGTCTACTGTAGCCAATCGTCTTAATTACACGCAGACGTTCTTTTCCCTTCCACACGCGAGTATTTCTCATTGCGTTGTCAATTGCGTGCTGTCATTATTCTCATCTCCTTGGTGTCATGAGGCACGTGCGGCGGGGACACACTCGCACACCAGGAAGCCGCGCTTGTATTGTAACAAACACACATACGAGCCGAGGAGATTTTCCCTAAGTTGCGCTTACACGCTCCGCTGATGTAAAAATCAATGCGAGGGTCATCAGGTTTCTCCTTCCTGGGCGCAATTTAATCACGGCCCTTTAAAAGGCGGCGTTTGAGCCATTGTTTGGTCAATAAGGCCGCTTTTAGCAACATCTTAAGAGCCGGGAGAAAGCGAGCGCAGGCTACTTAAGACGGGAGGGGCCCATCATGGCGTTTCTGGAAGAACCAGAACCTCTTATTATGTACACAGTTGCATTAAACAAAAAACACACAGTGTTGATCTATCCAGTTCTCCACCAAGCGTGACCCAATACTTTTGTCCATTCTTTGTACTTCTCTTCTTAGAAAGGGTTGTTGACGGTAAATGTCTTGGTAATGGATGGACGTCATAAGAGAGAAGAGGAGCAGGTTTTATTACATTTCTGTAGTCTTACTGTATTAAAAAAAAAAAAGCGTGACTTCTGGTTTATCAGGATTTGACATCGCCTCCCGGGGAATCCCTCGGCCCGGCTGATGCTATCAAGCCCGGCAATAACAATGATTGTGAAAAGGACACGTTGTCGAGACCAGTGTGCAAACAACTGGTCCGGTGAGTCTGGTCATTGAGTTCAGGCTTGCTTGCGTGTGTTGGAATGAGAGGATGCCTACTTCTAGTTAAGTTGGGTCAGTCTACATACTCGCGTGCATATTTTTGTTGGGGGAACATCAAAATTTCCACTCTTGGAAGAACTGTGTTAGAAAAGTGTGACACACAAAGATAGAAAGACAATAGTATGCATATGCGCAAGAGTGTGTCTGTGTGTGTGTGTTATGAATTCTTCTCCTCACTCCTCATAAATCATCTCCATCTTCATGGCGCGCCAGCCCGCCGGCTCACAGCCTGGCCGTGAAGTGAAGATTATCAATTCATGCACGCGTATTAAAACCAATACTGTCATTTTCCTTGTGCTATTAATAACGACGCTGTTTAGCACGGCCTCTGCGACTAAGTCTGCTTTCTACATTCATCTGGGGGAGCTATGACCAATTTCACTGTCACCATCATGCTTGTCATAGACGGAGGTAGAGCGGGTTACCTGCGGACTGCGAACACACACACGAAAGTGCACAGATTTAACAAGCAGACTTGTTGCTAGGTGAGGCAGGGGTCACCTGACTGGGCTCATGCCAGGCTGTTATTAGTCAGGAGGCCTTGCTGGCTGTGTTTATACATGCGAGCAATATCTCATGCACACACACACACACACAGTTGGATCCAACTCCTGCTAACAGTAGGCGGAGGATTACGTGCATGCGGTGCGGGGAAACATAAGAAAAGTGTGAAATTTAAAAGGGGCTTTAAAGTGAGATCTGCTGTGAGGGTCAACTAATCCCCCCGCCCTCGCATACACACACATAGAAGATACACACTTATCAAACACACACTCCATGCGCCGTTGCACCTCCATGCCTGAGTTTGGCGTCCATTGGAAGTGTCGTGAAACGAATGCTAAACTGGTTTACTGAGTGGGAAGACAAGTTGGGCAACCCCAAACACACATGTATGTCCAAAGACGCACGGTTGTGTTCATGACAGCCAGCTGCTTAAAAAGGAATTAAGACTCTGAACGAAAAAGTCCAAATCCTGCTGGCCATGTTGCCACTTTCTGTGGACCGAAAATGAAAATTGCTCAGAGCGCAGGTAGTAACCAGTCACGGCTCGGGGGGCATCATTTGGATGCAATTTTATGGACTGTTTATAATTTTAGAGACAAATGATACTATTTATAGTCACTGAGGAAAGTTCAGGGGGATGTAAAAAAAAAAAAAATCTTCCTGTGGGAACATAACAGAAAATAATTGAGAAACCCTTTACTCTTACTATTATTTTATGTCATATTAATTTCAATAAATTTTTATACAAGAAATTCTACAGACTTGTTTTGAATGACAGAAAAATTGGCTAGCTCCGGCCCATTCGGAATATTCCGGAAAACAAACAGGAAACTGAATGGATGAGTGCTACGCCCCACAGATGTCAGCACGTCTTCGCTTGACACACACACACGCACACCACTTGATTGCAGTTAGGCAAGTGCCCAGTTTTGGTCGCCATGGTAATCCCAATAACAAATTCACAACATGATGTCATTCTCATATTTTACTGTATATAGACGCAGCATCAACATGTTAGTTGTAACCTTTTGGGGCATTTTATCCACATCGCGCACAAACTGTTACAGGAGACATTTTTGAGGCAAATGAAGAGAAAAGCAGGTGTAGCCTCAAGGTGGTGTTTTGTGATCGAAAAGTAAAACAGGTCGGGAAGTTATGAGGCGCTGGAAGGGATGCTGTAGGGCAAACACCTCCGTGTTTAAGGCAAGTCGACACAAGCTGAAGATCGTGTTCAAAGAAAGCATTTTTTTATCAACGTGTGCGCGCAGTTTTAGCAGTGTTGCTAATGATAGCATAATATTGTAGAAGTGTCTCATCTCATTTTCCCTCCATTATGTTGTTAATCAATCTGTCAAAAAAACAATAGATGTTTCTTTTGTTTATGCCGGCGTGCGCGTCTTTTTTTTTTTGTCTTCTAGTATATTACTTATCAAGCAATCACAAATACTGGATACTACTAATATCTTCATGACGATATTCATGGCGGCAAAAAAAAAAAAGTACTGCTTGTAAGTTATTCTTTACCTTGTTATGTGTGTATTTTGATGGTGATTTATGTTCTGGCCAAGTGTGTTTTGCTGTCAATTCATATTTGTCCCTGATGATAAAGTATGACTGATTATCTGGTTTCTTACACTTTGTTAATGTTTGTATTCAACTGCGCGCTACTAAATCCTGTCATGTGCGGCTGCTATTATGCGAATAAATCATCCCCTTTTTCCCGGCAGTATAAAGGTTTAACCGGTTTACTGTTAGTTTGCGAGTTTAATGCGGGAGCAGGAAGCACATGTGGGCAAGGCGTTAATTGCGGTTTGAGGAGCAAACAATGGATGTCATCCGCGCGCTGACGAGCCCACGATAAGAACCCATGCCGAGTCCTCGCCTTCTCCTTTTTACTCTCTTAAATCACCTTGAATGGCAGCCGACGGGAGTGTGCGCGCCGTGGCGAACGGTTATTTTCAGCTCTCCGAGATTTTGAATATGCATATTGCACCTCTGTTGGCGTGCGCCCAAATAGAGCAAATAAGTCCTGCTCAGTGTGTGTGTGTGTGTGTGTGTGTGTTTGGTGAATTTAAATGAGAGGGCTTGCCGCGTAACCTTTTGTATCTCCAATCTGCATCTTTCCACCAGCTCGTTATTAAATTACCTCCCCGATCGGTCACAGCGCCGAGGCAGCTGATGAAAAAGACAATTTCTTGCTTTTAATTGGCCATTTCACGTGCGCCGCACGTACACCTGTGCGCGCCCGTGCATGCGTGCGTAGTACATGTGTGTGTGATGTCATGAGAATAGGACATTATCTTGGCAGTCGCACTCAGTTCCAGTCTCTTTGTAGACCAGGGATGAGAAATTGCTGCAAAAGTCAAACACAATCTGATTTGTTTGGATTCCAAAGTAATTAAATTCCCTCATAGGAAATAATGGGAAAATACTCAAAAAAGAAAAAGAAAGTACTGTAAACTAACTGCCAATTTCCACATTTCGAATTGGGCTGTTTAGAAGTTTAGAATGTGTTTTTAACACAAAAAAATTATAAAGGTATTTTAGTAAAAAAAAAAAATGTTTCCTTATTTTTTGCTTCACATTGTGCTGCTCCTTTTGATACGTACATGAAGTACTTTAGTAAGTTTAGTTCTTCACATTTTTTTTTTTTTACCTTGCCGTGGTACCAAAAGCCAAATATAAAGGCAAAAAGTGGAGCTACGTTGAAGTATGCGCCACAGCTTCCAGGCGTATTACCAAACGCCCCCTCCGAAAATGTTGGTGTTTCTCCAAGTTGTACACACTTTGAAGGCCTTGAAACGTTGAGGTCTCTCTGTATTCTGGAGGCGCATCAACAAAGACCGCATGGCGTTCTTAGTTGTGGCGCAACACATGGACAGCATGTGTGTGTGTGTTTGTGTGTGTGCCCCTGCTGGGACTCCAAACTCCAGGCGCTTTGCTCCCACGACGAGGCTACGGGACTCCATTTTTATTTGGGGTCACCCCCTCTCACCACGTTTTGGGCCAAAATAGCCCAACTATTGTGGCTGCACTTGAATAGTGAGCCTCATTGTGTTGGGTTTTTTTTGCCTTGGGGGAGGCCGTAAACAACGGGCATGTGCGGTTGGCTCGGGGGTCGTGCGAAGGTGAAAGAGGAGCTGGCCGTTTACTCCTCGCCTTCTCATTCGCCGCGGCTTGTTAACGCTCGCAGTGAGAGTGTCTGCTTTCCTTTTTTTTTTTGTCCGTCATTCTGCCTCTCGTTCCCCCGGCTGCTATTATGAGAGGCATTTTCTCCTTTGTTCCAGGCCCCATGGTGCATCTGGCCTCAGATACGGGCACGTCGGGGACAGGAAGCTGGCAGGAGGAGGGAGTGGGCGGGGGAAGGGGGGGTGTCCAGTATGAGTCAAAACCGGACCGCCACTTTCCACCAGAGAAGGGAGGCATGATAAGGAATGATAAAACAGCCCCAGAAAGCAAATACATTAAAAGCTTTTGGTATTGGTGGCAAATTACAGTGATGGAGGCAACGTCTCCAATATTTATATTCTTTTCAAAATTGTAAGCAACATCCGGTTATGATATAAGAAAAGTATTGTGATGTTATCAATATCATTAACAACTCGCATAACGTAAGCTTTGGTATGCTTCCAACGGCAAGATTTCGTGATATCGATATCATTGTGCAAAGCATCACGATACCGTCAAATTTGATATCATCTCCACACAATCTAGGATGAACAAACACTCGGCTTTCGAAGAAGCGCGCCTTGCCAAAAGCTCCTCCGTCTTGCATCAGTGTGTTTGTCGCAGGAAAGAATATAAAAAGGAGGCTTTAAAATATATATGGGAGGGGGGGGGGGGGGTAGGAGGTCAACTGTTAGCCAGCACTGGCCCACGTTTGACCTTCTGTAAAGGGCCCGCAGAGGAGAGGAGTTAGAGGAATGCTCTTCGACGCTCCCATATCTCCCCCAGCGAAACAGGCCCCCATCAGGGAGGGCTGGTTGGGGTGGGGGGGTGTTGGTGATAAAACTCCAGACGTTCCCTCATTTGATGGTGCTCTGCCATGTCAGTCCATTCTCGCATTCCTCCCTTGCTGTCCTCACACCCCGAAAACAGACGCAGAATTCCCCACATTTTATTCCAACAAAGTTCCAAACATAGCCCCCCCCCCCTTTGGAATTCTTGCTAAAGCCAGTTTGACTAAGCAAGATGAAATTTGGTAGACATCTATCATAAGTAGTAAATGGTAGTAAAAAAAAGTTTCTGGAAGCCATGTCTGAAAAGTCAGAAGACATTTGTAGTCTGCCGTTTTGGTTCATTTCCTTGAAAAAATATTTTTAAATTTCAACCAGACACTAAAAATCTGCCGTTTTAGCTGAATTCAGTGCCATTTCCAGGAGGATCTTTCGAAGCGAACCTCTCCCACCAAATGATTTCGAAAATTCAAATTGCAACATGAAACGTGGTAGCCACGTTTATCATAAAAAAAAAAAAAAACCCATGTTTGGCAAATTGGCTCAAAGCCGTCATTGAAAGACAAACAAAATAATCAATTCAGGATTTTTTATCTTGCTACCAAATTTGAAGCATGTACACGAGACAAATAGGCGACACAAAATTACCAGAATGATTTGTTTTTGCGTGTGGGTGGAACACAGCGGCTAAGTTTGATGACTCGTCATAAAACACAAAACGCTAATAACTCAACCCAATAACTCAAAGTGCAGATTTTTTTTTTTCTCCTTATTGGGAGCCTAAACGGCGCCTAATCTTGTGTCATCTCGCGTTTGTTTTTTCTGTTAATTTGCCGGCACTTTTGTATCCAAAAGGAGACACGTCCCTTCGGTAATGAGGGGTCAAACTTTTGTTTTGCTTCTCTGCTCCTGCTGCTCTCCGGGATGGGGCCCTTTAAATGCTCCCTTTTCTTGGGGACTTTTTGTTTCCTTAGTTTTGGCTAATGCTCCCCTTTTAAGACGTGAAATGCAAGAGTCCGTTGGGGGCAACAGCAGGAACACATAAATCAAGTCCCCAAATCCCCGAGAGGCCGAGCTCTCCTCGGGGTCATTGCACTGGTCAAAGGGTCGATTCACCAGGGGTTAGGTCACAGCGGGTCAGTGTGTGTGCGTGCGTGCGTTTTTGTGAGTGAGGCGCTGAGAATGAACAAACAGCAGATTTAAACACAGGCGCTTTTACTAGAGTTTAAATTCTATTTTTATTTATGATTCTCCGGCTGTCACATGACTAGTTCTCCGTCATTGGTTGTAGTTTTCAATTTAAAAGATTAATTTTCTTGATACTGTATGTTCAAGAAGAAACACATTCTATTTTTGCGGGGGAACCATTTCATTTTATAATGATGCAAATGATCATTCAAACTAAACTAAAACAAGCTGTGTAAAAATATAAATTATATTATTATATTAATGCATTGTAAAATCATTGAAATTATTTTTATATCATATATGGAATCTTTTTTTACTGAGTACAATATCCTTTCTGCGGTTACTGCAATACAAAAACAAAATCCCAAAAGATTTATTACTGTGGAATAATTTCATGATAGTTCCTAATAATTTAACCATTCCAATCAATGAATTTGTTCAGTGCCTGGCTGGGAGACGTCATATGTTTCTCCCGCCTCAATTGAAAGGCCCAAATATGTTAATCCTTGACTCGGGATTAACCCCACTTCACTATCAGTCCATTGCTTTGATTCCCCCTTCCCTAAATTTGTCTTTGTTGTTGTCTGCAACGGTTGGGCGTAATAGCGCCACCTGTTGCTTTGCTCCTTTTCCAGTGTTAATTAAACGTTGTGCATTTAAAAAAACAGAAACGTTTTCTAGATGTTCTCAATTTTGACTGTTTCTTACATCGCAATGTGTGTTTTCATCTTGACTTACAAGCTTTTCAAGGTCGCCCCTTTTAATCTTGTTTCCCTCCCTTTCCTCCTCCAGGTTCATCAACGCCAGGAGGAGAATAGTGCAGCCTATGATCGACCAGTCGAACCGCGCAGGCAAGTCCTTTAAAGTTGTTGTGCTCGTTTGGCTTTTTGGCTCCAGACCTCCTTGGGCAACTCGCCCCCGTCAGCTTGTCCCCATTTGTGGCCGTTTTAGGGAGCGGTTATCCCCCCCCCCTCCCCTTTACACGGCTTAGTTTAGGCTGCTGTAAACTTTATTACCTGTAATAGGGGTGAAAGGTCAGGGCGGTATTAGGGGCCGCAGTAAAGTTCAAAGGCATCCAGAGGGGCCGAGATCTTGCTTCTGCTCCAGTTGACCCACTGACGGCCTCAGTGGGAGCTAAGTGGATTTCTATGAGGGCGTCACAATGGGCCAAGCGTTCTCGGGTTGCACTTAGTTGCCCTCCTCGATTTATGACGTGCACACTTTGTGTTCTGCGGCCAGCTGTTTACATTAAAAATGCAACAACGTCCATTTTGGGAAATAAATGTACACCATAAACAAACAAACAAAATCATCCTAATATGTTTCATTGGTTTATTTGGAAACGACAACAACACCTGTTGGAATCTGAAGTAAACAAGGAGATAAAACAGCGAGGGAAAGAAATAGCAGCAGCACCTATTTGTACCTTGGAATAATTAGAGAAAAACTATAAAAAGCCAAAGACAACAACAACACCTGTTAGAACTTGGGTGGCCCACCTGAGAATAGACCACAAAAACAAAGCAAAACACGCACGCACAAAAAGACAATTATATCCTTTTTGAATCTGTTAGAGGACCTTGGAATGTATAAAGAAAGAAAAGAGAGCAAAATTAAAAACCAACAGCGGGGGTGGCAGGAAAATAAGAGTAGCAACAAAAACTCATTGGAATTTGACTGAGGTTTTGTGGAAAAAATACAGGCCAAAAGTCACCCAAAACTTGCTTCCATTATTTCCTATGACGGGAATCAATGTATGGATTCTCCTGCAGCGATTGCTCATGTCTGTCTCCATCCTGCAGACTGGAACTAATTGAAACTGGCTGCTAATGTACACGCTGTCCACAAAGTCGTTTAATGAACTACTGCCTATGTGAATGTGTGTGTGTGTGTGTATATATATACTATTTCCATATTATTTTGAATGCAGTGTGTGTTGCATGTGTGCGCCATTCAAACCTCATTAAAGCCTACCAGGAGCTTAGCGGTATAAAAAGTCCGTTACAAGACAACGGGCTCTCCGCTCCATCTCCCGCTCGTGCGTGCAGTGGTCAACAGATGACCCTGCTTCGGCCACTCCGCCTTAATTACAAGCGCTAATTGATCACTCTGCCCCCCGCCCCACCCCCCCTCCCTGATCTCCTCCATATACACACGCAGTAAGTCAAGGAGCTCCCTATAACCCAGATGGCCAGCCGATGGGGGGCTTCGTCATGGACGGCCAGCAGCACATGGGAATCAGACCACCCGGTGAGGAATTTGATGTTCTCGTTCTGTCGTCGTTCACCTGCCATCGTGCAGCTACTATATACAAAATGCAGATGGCATCTTCAAGATGATGGAGATGCGGCAGCTCCTAAAATAGCATGACTTCATAGCATGACATCATACATAGCATGGCGTCATAGTATGATGTCATTCTTCAGGGTGACAACATTGTAATGTGACATCACAGAGCGATGACATCATCTTCGCTTTGTCGTACGCAACGCCGTGGTCGTGTGCCACGCAACACTCGTCAGGATGACAACGTAGTGTGACATCATAGCATATGACATCATGGGGATGGGGTGTGGACATCGGAGCATGGCAACACACTGACTGGTTTGAATGTGCTGTTTCACAGGACCAATGGGCGGCATGGGTATGAACATGGGCATGGAAGGTCAGTGGCACTACATGTAGCCCCGCCCCCACCCCGGGGGTGAACAATCGCAGCAGTGACGCGAACGTAAGTCTGCCATCTAATACTTACATATATTTTCATTTTTTACTGTTTGCACAAAAAAATTATTGAGGATTATTTTTGCAAAGTCCAAACCCAAAAAAAACAGGTGAGGTTTGGCACTATGTTTTTTTTTTTCAGTTGACAGCAAGTGACAAAATGGCCGCCCAAATATTTCGCTGCTTAACTCGACAAACATAATATTAATGACAATGCCTTGTTTAGTGGAAGCACATAAAATATTGTCAAGAAAATTGTTGACTTGACCCTTTTTTTCCCCCTCCAATCTCTTATTTTCTTTTTTCTCTCTCTACTCACTACCTTCCTTCCTCCCTCCCTCCCTCACTCGCTTGTCTCGGGGCCAAATGGCCTCCCACGTCATTCCGGGACATACTGTACGGGATACGGCGAGCGGTCGCTAGGGTCGTCTCATGTTTAGAAAGCGCACACGAGAGCGTCTGGAAAATTTAAACAGAAAATGTTTTTGTGCACGCCGATGTATACTGTATGTGCATGCGGTAATAGGATTACTGCTGGCACAGGGAAGGGGGGGGTGCAAACTAGTGCAAGAAATGGAGGAGGAGGAGGTAGCCAGCAGGCTATGGAGCTTAACGGGGCCTAATTGACTCGATCCAAATTAAATATGCCGTCAGCGGAGGTGTGACCAATGGATTTGACTTATTCAGTTTACCAAAATGGACGCCATTAACCCCTACGTGGAGTGTGCCGCTATTCCCCCCAAAAAAAACAAAGAGTCTCATCGTGAGGAGATGTACTTACGGATATGCTGTCTAGATTTTGTGTGCGTGCGTGTTGGGCGTGTCCAAGTCAAACGTCCCTCCTCCTCCCTGGTAGCAGCTGCTCGCCTTC
This sequence comes from Syngnathus acus, assembly GCF_901709675.1. Classification (NCBI taxonomy): domain Eukaryota; kingdom Metazoa; phylum Chordata; class Actinopteri; order Syngnathiformes; family Syngnathidae; genus Syngnathus; species Syngnathus acus. Next base: position 2,632,421 of record NC_051100.1, read on the forward strand.
CCAGCAGACCCCGCTTTAAACAGCCTCAATTTGCCTGCTCAATCCCGTAATTGGGCCACCAGAGGAATCCCGGCCCAGTCAAGATGAGCAAGAAACATGGAGGGAGACGGGGAGGGAGAGTCAATGACGAGGGGGGAGGAGGAGGGGGGGGGGGCACGATGGAACGGACCAAAGGGAGGATGAAAAGGGGGGGTGGGAGTCTTACAGCTTCATCAGCTTGTATTGGTGGCGTCTTTTCTAGGTCAATTAAACGATGAAAGTCTTTTGTGAGCAATTAAATTAATAGCGTATGATGATGGAGTGGGGGGGGGGGGTCATTATGTATTCCAAGCGTTTTTCATTAGCTTCTTCTGCTTCTTCTTCGTCGTGGTCTTCATTGCCACATTCAAGCCAATTAGTGTTGCTTGGTGACGGTCCAGTTGGAGCCCCCTCCTTGTGAAACAATACACCTGTCAGCATGCATGAAGTCGGACAAGCCAAGCAGAAGACACCCCCCTCCCCATACACACACGCACGCACGCTCTTTGAACGCCACCGAGGTGACTCGCATGTCACCTTTGGCCCCGTTTGCCATCGCCCCACTCGGGAGCCAAATTTGGTTTTCTTATACAAAATAAAATATGGATGCTTGCTAAAAACCTGTCAGACTTTTGCGAACTTACTCAAACACGCAGTCCTTTCACAAAGTCAAAACCAAGCCATTTCATCCATTGTGCTTTTTAAATAATAGTTTGGGAGTTTAGCATTTGCTGATTTTTCATTTTCCTTGATCCAAACGTGTGTGTGACCGCGTGAGCGATCGGCGCCGGTGAAGCCCCCCCCCCCATCAAATGTCCGTCCCCCATCTCGGCTGGAGACGCTTTTGTCCCCCAGCCCCGGCTGCAATCATTAAGCGCAAATTTGTTAACCCTCGGGCCGAGGGGTCGAGATGCGCCCCCGCCTCCTCCCCGCCATTAACTTCCCTTTCTGTTGGATGAACTTTTACTGTTAACGAAGGGCGTGCCCCCCCCCTGCTCCCTCCGTATTGTCCACGTGAATGCTCGTCCCCGTTGATTCGGCCCCTGCGGAAAACACGGGAAGTCTTAAAGCCTTGCGTATTGATTGACTTATTAGCGAAAAACCTTATTAGCAATTTGTGCTCCTTCAAGCTCTTTATTGGGACTCGGCGTCCATTGACTTCACACGCATCGACTTTCGTAGTCAGCGTGTTCTTGTTAAGCGTGCAAAAGATGGATTTTTCTTTTATTGCCACATTTACATGCTCTGCTTTGGTAGCACAGGTGACCTTTTAAGAACAGGAAAACAGTCTTAAATGGGATTTTACAAAGTGTGAGGCCTTAAATATGTTATGTCGTTCTTAAATCCGACTTTCATAGCTATTAAAAAAAGAAATGCCGCAAATACATTAAATGTTGCCATATGTCAATAGTAACACTACGCTGCGGCCAAGGCTTTGCCAGCGCTTTTTGAATTCACCCCTTACACAACAAAAAATACCACCATTACAAAGAAAAAGAAAACTTTTTTGTCATGAAAAAAAATCCACTGCTTGGCAAAAAAAAATACCCAAGAAAAAAAATATTTGTATATATAATTTTTATTTTTTAACTACTTATTTTTAATCAAAAATTCACTTATATTCTCCGAAATTTAAGACTATAGTATTTCTACATATAAAAAGCTATTTTTCTCCTTTCAAATTTTAATGTTGCAGTTTCACAAATCAAACTTTGTCAGATTGTCTCATGGAACGTAATATTATCATCCAACCAAACCTCCTTGACACGATTTTCAAATCCCTTACAATCGTTAGCATTAGCATTGATTGGCATTATTAACCGTCTCTTTTTGTGTGTGTGTTCAGAACCGCAGGCCACAGCAGGAGGTCCTGTCACACAGAGGCGTCCGTACGGATTTACGGGGACGGGATCCCCTTCGTCCCGACCGCAAAGCCGACCATCTTCCTTCCTGCACACTTCCGATACCCCTTCCACTTGTTTATTATCACCCGGCCTGACTTCAAGGCTCCATGTTGAGCCCGACTCCCCCAAAAGTCCAGACAGACCACGCCCCCGCCCCAGTTTGTGGCCGCCACCATTCGGACCCTGTTGAGACTTTCCGTGGCGCTCCTCGAAAAAAAAAAAAAACTCTGACGGATGAGCAGGACCACGGCGGGAGACGGGTGTGAGAAATAGCCAATGTCTATAAAATTGACTGGACACTTAAGAAACCAAAAAAGAAGGTGCCCACTTCACGAGAAAAATCAAGAGAAATAAGGCTGGGGGGAAAAGACATGAAAAGTATATGGAAGCAAGCAAATATACTGTCAAGTGGTGGCAAACCATGCTGGACTCTCACAACAACTATTGTAAATGCTATTGTATTGTTCTGCATATTATGTTGTTTCTAATAGAGTTCTTTTTTTTTTAAAAGGCCTCAACTCATTTTTCCCTGCTTCCATTCTTTAAACATCTTTATACACTTAAGACACTCATGTGCAGAACTATATCAGGGCAGGTATCCATCTTCCATCTAAAAAACACAAATACGTATATTGAGAAACGATATAGTCGTGGCCAGAGAGTGTAAAAAAAGGGGTGGCCATGGCTACACCTGGCCACCATGTAGCTACGCCCCTGGATTCTAGTGAGGATGAATGGATGGATGACATTCCTCCTATCACTTTATGCATCTTTTCTTAGAAGGAATTCCGCAAAAATACTTTAAGATTCTTGTTTGACTTATATCTGTATTTTTGGAGGGGGTGGCAATTTATTCAAGACAAAGGGCATCTGTCTTGAATAAATTGCCACCCCCTTCAAAAATATGACTATTCATCCAATACCACCTTTTCCCTGAAGAAAGATGGGCTTTAGAAAAGGAAAACATACATTTCTCAAAAATTGTTTTCATGGAATAAAATTTCCCAAAAAGTAAAACTTGCTTTTCCACGAAAAAAAAAACGGGACTTTTTTTGCTCCCAAACATTCAGTATTTTCCAAGAAAGTTTTTGTTCCTTTGGGGGATAAAAGACACTTTTTCAATTTAGCTGACTACTTGCCCTTTCTCATAATTATTTTTTTTTTTTTTTAAATCTCACAAAAGTAAACAGGTTGGTTCTTCCATTGAGACGCTGCACTTTAAGCACCACGTGCCGAACTTCATTGCCACTTTCAAGTACTTGCACGTACCTGCGCCTTCCAAATGTTTGGACTGCTTTTGAGTGGGCACGTTCGTTTTTAAAAATCCCAAGAACAGATCGGCAGTGCTTGGCGTTGCGAGCAGTTTGAGGGTCATTAGTGGGGCGTTTTGCTTGGAGCGGAGGAGACTGTGAAGGAAAAATTCTATAAGGCCGTGTTGGAGCGCCCCCTATAGGGAGGTTGTGGCAATGTTCAAGCGCGGAGCAGAAACGTGCACTCGGATGAGAACTCTGTCAATTAAAATACATTTATCAGAAGAATAATGCAACTTTCTCTGACACGTACGAAAAGTCTCCCTTTGCAGTAATGTATTAGCAAATACAAGGTATTTAATTCTTAAGTTCAAAATTAAAAGGCAGAAAAAATTATTTTAATCACCTTGATTACTGATGCATAGTTTTTTGCAATATATATTTTGTGTAATTGGAACATTATTTCATATTTATTTTTGCAGCAATGTAATTTTTAAACATTATATGGTAGTTCAGTCTTCGCCAATATTGCATTTTTTATTGGCCTCACGCCATTTTTTAAAGTTATTTTCTATACTTGCCATTAACAAATGTTCAGTTGAAATAAACAGTGAGGAAATATCTTGCGCAGGAGCTCTTAATAATAATGTCAAAATAAAGAGCGTCACACATTGCTGACCTACATTTCAGCGTGATTGACATTCTCCTTTCAAAGTCGTCTTTTTTTATGAAACACTTGCACGTTGTATTTTTTAATACATTATCACTTATTTTTCTGTTTCATCTAACAAAACTTTTTGTTTTTTACTTGCACGTATATGCGAGGCATTGTGCGATCCGTGGTCACTCCATTAGGTACACCTGCTCAATCGAACTGAAAAACTCGGCCTAAAACATTGAATGGCCTTTTGGAGACAGACGCAAAACAAAAATGCTAACTTTTTGTACAATCTAGGAAAAAATCTTGAATGATAATGTACTTTTATAAAATAATAATAAACTATTTTTGGTCCCAAAGTAATATTTAAATAATAACTTGCAAATTAAAAAATAAGCCTGATTTCTTATGAATAATACCCAATCTTTCTTTTGTTCCACATTTCGAAGATGGGTTCATGAGAGTCTTCTATGCAGGTGTGCTCTTGTGAAAATCTTTTCATCACCATAAATGTGAATTGCTGATGCCAATCACTGCTTGCCAATGTGCAAGTGATTCCCACGCGTGAGCAAAACACGTTGTGGATACTGCAATTTTTTTTTTTTTTTTTTGGCCAAAGGTCAGGCGGGCGGCAGCTGCCTTTGAAACAAAAGGAGCAGGCAGAAAAGGCAAAGGAAGCCGTGGGCCGGGTGGGGGCCATTTTAGATGTCATCTGTCTCCTTGGCGATGGCCGGAGGGGTGGGGGGGTGTCCCTCCGAAGCCCCTCGGGTTCGACCGGGAATTGTTTGCGAGGTGGCTCGTTTATCAGCGTCACCTCATAATGATGGGCCCTCGCTGCTCCTTATTGATGTGTGTGACTGCGTTACTTCATCAGGCCGGGATCGATGGAGTGCGCAGTGGGCGGGGTCACGCCAAATTCAAGCTGGGAATTTGAGATTGCGAGCCACCACGTCTTTAGGTTGTAAGTTCAAATCAGGGTTTCTATTTAAACAATGCTCCAGGTGACAATGAGTTTTGTGGTATGGTTAAATACAATTTGGTGTCGATCTAAAGTAATGGTTTCAGGTTTGGATAGTGAAGCAGCTGATGTGGCTGTAGAAACTGTCAAAGATATAAACGTGCTCACGTCCCGGGTTTGGCAACTGGGTGCACAGTGGCGCCATTGAGCGCAGGCCGGCCGGAGGCCTCCCAAAGTAAACAGCGAGGGGGCACGTCTGGTGTGGGGAGGGGGATCTCAACTCCAGCACCACACTGACAAAGCTAGCCCTCCAGCATTGGCTGGTTTATGTACATTTGCGAACTGAATACACAACACAACACTGATGACCAAAATTGGCAAAGTCAAACAAGAGCAAAACACAAGGTGACGTTATACAAAATGGATGACAAGTGTTGATCATTTTCAAGTATGATGATTCACAAGAATCAAGCTAACGAGCTCACAAGCGCGCTCAAAATCAGTACGCCTTGGTCAGTGTTGTGTCGGTCCTCACAAGACACAAATTTGAATTTGGAAGGTGTGCTCGTTTTTTCTTCACTTTTGTTCTTTTTATTGTACACTTGGATTTTTCTTTTAAAATATGGTGTCGAATTCTATTTCCACATTACACTGACTTTCAGCACAGGGTTCGAATTTGCACAGGAAAACCTTGCCCTTGCTCTACTGTGACATCAAAGTGTCTTTAATAGGGAACAACTGGCCCTTGTTAACGTTTCCTTGTTAAATGAATTAATGACGTAGTTTTGGATTTACGTTTGACGCCGCACTGGTCTTTTGTCGAGCGTCTTTCAGCTTCGGTGTAGGGAAGGGAAGGCAGAGGCGCTGGCTGTGTGGCGTTCTGCTCTGCGTGGCATTATTTATGGAGCATGGACAGTTTATGCCGAGCGATGCAGTCAGTCAATGAGAGTAAGGAAGGGGGAGCCCAGGCAGCCGGGGTAAGGAGGGTGGAGGGGGGGGTGGGGTGTTTTCCATGAAGGAAGCTGTGTTGTGGAATAACACACTGTGATAAAGATGTTTCCCCTGCGACGTAAAACAGCAGGGAGTACCAACGGCCACTTTCTCTTCCAACTGACTGTGAGCCAACGCTTGTGTTGCCTTATATGCTCGCTCGCTCGCTCGCTCTCTCTTCCTCGCAGTTACATCATCATGGCATCTGTGTCATCATTTGTCTTGGACAATTAATTCAGCAGTCAGTGGATGGATGGATGGATGGATGGATGGATGGATGGATGGATGGATGGATGGATGGATGGATGGATGGATGGATGGATGGATGGATGGATGGATGGATGGATGGATGGATGGATGGATGGATGGATGGATGGATGGATGGAGGAGAGGCCTTCATTGTTCCTCGAGACAACTGAAGGCTTCAAGATAGGGTTAGGCTTTCGAGTTTAGTTTGTCAATCTCAGGTAAGGCTTTAAAATTGAGGCTCAAAACCAATGTCAAGGCTTCAGATGTCTTAGTTTCCAAACTTGGGTTAGCCTTTCGTATTTGAGATTCGAGATGGAGAGACATTAAAAGAGATGAGATGGTCATACGTGGCGACATAAAGCTTCACTTGCTCTTGTCCATGCTTTCTTTATCCGTCTTGTAAAAAGATTTTCTTCTTCTTCGTCTTCCTCGGTGACCCTGAGCCAAGCTTCATCTCTGCGAGCGTCGCCGTTCGTCCTTGGCGTCCTGAGCGGCGTTAACGGCGGCGGTGAGTTGTGGCCGCGCCGTTAAAAGTGCGCTGCGGCCACAGTCAATGTTTATGTGCACCAATCAAAGGCAATGTGTTGATGTTATATGGTATTATGGACAAGGAGGCTGTGTAAAACACGACGTGACGCGGTGGGGAGGGGGGGGGCTTTATGGGCCATTGAGCTTTGGAGAAAAATGAAGTGTTGGGCTGGAAGAGCAAACGTGCGGATGAGACAGTTTGACGCTCAGGGTGCAGACTCATCAACGGACAAGGGATTTATTGGAGGATTTATTTGGGCTAGGGGATTTATTTGTGACAAATTTCCGTCTTTCACAGCATGGAGCAGTCGCTCAAAGTCTTAAGTCTGTCATAAGTTGGAAAATACATCATTTGTGCATAGAGGCATGGATGTAATAACTGAGGTCTGTAGTTGGTACTTTAAAAGTTATCAAAAAAGTTGTGATATTAAAAAATATCTAAATGTAAAATCAAAACAACCTTCCTTTTTTGCATTTTTTCCCCCTATTTTTTTTTATTATTTATTGTAAACCTTTTTCGAATCTTATGCTAAAGTCAATGCAAGAATTCAAAGTAGGACGGTTGAGCTACTTGAGTTGACAACGAGCAGTCAAGACAAGTAAGCGTAGCCCACCAAAAGTGCCTTGTCACTCCGGAGAGCTGGCAACCCGGAGGACAAGCTCAATATTGTTCATGGCGCCCGTATGGTATGGATAGAAAGTTGGCAGTTTCGCTTTGTGGCTGTCAAGCGGGAAGAAGGATTGCACACATTGCGGCGTGAGTCTCTGTGGCGCTCTGAAAAATATCCAATTCACAGCAAATTGGACCGCACTTCCTCCTTAAATTGCCTGTTGAATTTCCTTGTGATAATCTGTGAGATAATCGCGCTCTCTTAGGCGGTCTGGTTGGAACTTTACAGCTCGCAGATTAAACCGAATAAAGTGCCTAAGAAAAATATCAATAAAATTGTTGCAGCTAGGTGGCAAAACTAAAATTCTACATATTTTACAGTGATTCCACAAAATTGGCCCATTGGCATTATTCACTTTAGTGATGTGCATTCCAGTTCTTTTAAGTGAACTGACTCTTTAGAATCAGTTCACTCAAAAGATTCGTTCAAACCCTAACCCTCAACCAGTAGATGTCAGTAATGCACATTGAAGCTGGTACCACCTCGCCGTAAAACAAAACGAAGAAGAAAATGACGTAACTTCCTGTTTACGAACGAGTCGTGAATTGCATTTCCCGTTCACCAACGGAACGGGAAAGTAAGTGAACGAGTCAGTGATTTGCATTTCCAGTTCATCGCGAGAACGGATCGGTGAGGAAGGAATCCTGACTTTCCCGTTCGCGAACGAGTTAATGGGTCAACTGCCTTCCTTCCCGTGCATCAACGGATCAGTCAGAGAACGTGTTGCGTCTCCCTCCTGGCGTGAACTGTGTAAGCCAGAATGTGGATTTACGATTTGCCAAGGAAAGAAAGTACCACTCACTGAAACACCACTTCTTTTATGCACGTTTTCTCCAAGCTAACGGTTAACTTTATTGCATGCAAAAACGGGCAGATTATGCTTCTCTTTGGGTAATCTTTATCAAAGTCAAAGTCTGCTTTATTGTCAATCTCTTCACATGCCAAGACACACAAAGAAATCGAAATTACGTGTTATTTTATAACACTTAAAATAACGTGTATGCATATATACGCCTACATATTGTTATCCAATATATCTACTGCAATTTCACATTAGATTGCTGGTTTGAAATGTACTTTTATTATTATTATTTTAATAAACATTAAAACCTATTAAACCTTGTCTGGTGTTTTATTCCTTGTTTTTACTTTATATGACAATATGTATATGTGTTTTACGTTGTGTAATATGTGTTGGTGTCCCCCAAAATAAAGAGCAAGTAGTCAAAGGGATCATCAACACAGCACAGAAGATCATTGGCTGCCCTCTCCCCACACTGGAAGACCTACACAGAACCCGCTGTCTCAAAAAAACACAGAACATTCTGAAGGACACTTCCCACCCTGGCCACTCCCTTTTCGAACTGTTGCCATCAGGCAGACGCTACAGATTAATTAGGTCGAGGACTAGCAGATTCGCCAACAGTTTTTACCCTACAGCGGTAGTCACATTGAATGCAGCTAAACGTAAATGATTATGTCTGTGTATGTTCTTCTGTGGGTTTTTGTCTTGTTTTTTTATCTTTTTATTCTATTTATTCTACATATTTTTTATCGCATGCGCGGATCGGTTGGCACTTTTTAAATTTCGTTGTACATGTGACAATGACAATAAAGATCTATTCTATTCTATTCTAATACACATTCTTGACACGTACAAAAAATGCATAAAGTTATAAGGTACACCTGAAAATGGTGGTGTACCTAATGGAGTGTCCGTGTGACGTCACAGATCAACCAGCCAATCAGGAGGTGAGGGTGGGTGTGGCAGTTTTCACTTTCAGTTCAGCTTTGGCCATGATTTTTCCCTAATGAAGTGGCCTGTTATTAGGTACACCTGAAAATGGCGGCGTACCTAAAGGAGTGTCCGTGTGATGTCACAGATCAAACAGCCAATCAGAAAGTGGGGGTGAGGGCGGGTGTGGCACTTTTCACTTTCACTTAAGCTTTGGCCACGATTTTTCCCTAATGAACTGGCCTGTTATTAGGTACACCTGAAAAATGTGAATCTTGGAAATCATGTTGGAATGCGGCCCCGAGGACTAGAGCTTGACACCTGTGACCTTTGACCATGATATTTCCCTAATAAAGTGGCCTGTTATTAGGTACACTTGAAAATGGCGGTGTACCTAATGGAGTGTCCGTGTGATGCCCTCGTTAAGCGCACCTGCGTGAAAAGTTTTAGCTCCTGCGGAACGTGAAAGGGGCTAAAACTTTTCACGCAGGTGCGCTTAACGAGGGTCACTTGGAAAACATGTTGGAACGCGGCCCCGAGGACTAGAGCTTGACACCTGTGACCTTTGACCATGATATTTCCCTAATAAAGTGGCCTGTTATTAGGTACACTTGAAAATGGCGGTGTACCTAATGGAGTGTCCATGTGATGCCCTCGTTAAGCGCACCTGCGTGAAAAGTTTTAGCTCCTGCGGAACGTGAAAGGGGCTAAAACTTTTCACGCAGGTGCGCTTAACGAGGGTCACTTGGAAAACATGTTGGAACGCGGCCCCGAGGACTAGAGCTTGACACCTGTGACCTTTGACCATGATATTTCCCTAATAAAGTGGCCTGTTATTAGGTACACTTGAAAATGGCGGTGTACCTAATGGAGTGTCCGTGTGATGCCCTCGTTAAGCGCACCTGCGTGAAAAGTTTTAGCTCCTGCGGAACGTGAAAGGGGCTAAAACTTTTCACGCAGGTGCGCTTAACGAGGGTCACTTGGAAAACATGTTGGAACGCGGCCCCGAGGACTAGAGCTTGACACCTGTGACCTCTGACCATGATATTTCCCTAATAAAGTGGCCTGTTATTAGGTACACTTGAAAATGGCGGTGTACCTAATGGAGTGTCCGTGTGATGCCCTCGTTAAGCGCACCTGCGTGAAAAGTTTTAGCTCCTGCGGAACGTGAAAGGGGCTAAAACTTTTCACGCAGGTGCGCTTAACGAGGGTCACTTGGAAAACATGTTGGAACGCGGCCCCGAGGACTAGAGCTTGACACCTGTGACCTTTGACCATGATATTTCCCTAATAAAGTGGCCTGTTATTAGGTACACTTGAAAATGGCGGTGTACCTAATGGAGTGTCCATGTGATGCCCTCGTTAAGTGCACCTGCGTGAAAAGTTTTAGCTCCTGCGGAACGTGAAAGGGGCTAAAACTTTTCACGCAGGTGCGCTTAACGAGGGTCACTTGGAAAACATGTTGGAACGCGGCCCCGAGGACTAGAGCTTGACACTTGTGACCTTTGACCATGATATTTCCCTAATAAAGTGGCCTGTTATTAGGTACACTTGAAAATGGCGGTGTACCTAATGGAGTGTCCATGTGATGCCCTCGTTAAGTGCACCTGCGTGAAAAGTTTTAGCTCCTGCGGAACGTGAAAGGGGCTAAAACTTTTCACGCAGGTGCGCTTAACGAGGGTCACTTGGAAAACATGTTGGAACGCGGCCCCGAGGACTAGAGCTTGACACCTGTGACCTTTGACTATGATATTTCCCTAATAAAGTGGCCTGTTATTAGGTACACTTGAAAATGGCGGTGTACCTAATGGAGTGTCCATGTGATGCCCTCGTTAAGCGCACCTGCGTGAAAAGTTTTAGCTCCTGCGGAACGTGAAAGGGGCTAAAACTTTTCACGCAGGTGCGCTTAACGAGGGTCACTTGGAAAACATGTTGGAATGCGGCCCCGAGGACTAGAGCTTGACACCTGTGACCTTTGACTATGATATTTCCCTAATAAAGTGGCCTGTTATTAGGTACACTTGAAAATGGCGGTGTACCTAATGGAGTGTCCGTGTGATGCCCTCGTTAAGCGCACCTGCGTGAAAAGTTTTAGCTCCTGCGGAACGTGAAAGGGGCTAAAACTTTTCACGCAGGTGCGCTTAACGAGGGTCACTTGGAAAACATGTTGGAACGCGGCCCCGAGGACTAGAGCTTGACACCTGTGACCTTTGACTATGATATTTCCCTAATAAAGTGGCCTGTTATTAGGTACACTTGAAAATGGCGGTGTACCTAATGGAGTGTCCATGTGATGCCCTCGTTAAGCGCACCTGCGTGAAAAGTTTTAGCTCCTGCGGAACGTGAAAGGGGCTAAAACTTTTCACGCAGGTGCGCTTAACGAGGGTCACTTGGAAAACATGTTGGAACGCAGCCCCGAGGACTTGAGCTTGACACCTGTGACCTTTGACCATGATATTTCCCTAATAAAGTGGCCTGTTATTAGGTACACTTGAAAATGGCGGTGTACCTAATGGAGTGTCCATGTGATGTCACAGATCAAACAGCCTGGCCACTTTATTATCTTGGAAAACATGTTAGAATGCGGCCCCAAGGACTAGAGCTTGACACCTGTGACCTTTGACCATGATATTTCCTTAATAAAGTGGCCTGTTATTAGGTACACTTGAAAATGGCGGTGTACCTAATGGAGTGTCCAAATGACGTCACATTCCACCCCGCCCCCTAGGTAGTGGCCGTGATCCATTGGTTTGCCCCGCCAAATTGGGGGCGGGGCCACCTAATGTATTTACACATAAATACCTGCATTTGTTTGCATTTGCATACAAAGCAAGGTTCTAATTCTAAAAGTACATATAAGTTTATGCTCGCACCAGGGATCGAACCAATCCCTTTCGGAGCAAGAGCCCGTGTCATTAACCAGTCGGCAATGTCGACCTGGAAGCCTGCGACCGTTTGCACTCTTTTGTACTGGTAATGTGCATTCCAGTACAAGTGAACTGAAGCTTTAGAATCGGTTCACACAAAAGAATCGTTCACCCAATCGTTCGCTACACTTATTTATTTATTCATTTATTTATTTTTACCTCGTGTAGTGTACCTATTGAAGTGTCCATAAAGTGTACATAATCACAGGCCACTTCATTAGGGAAAAAGCTTAAGTCAAAGTGAAAAGTGGCACACCCGCCCTCACGATGATAAAAACAAGGATTAAAACACCAGACAAGTTTTAACATAAATGTTTATTAAAATAATAATGATAAAAGTAAATTTCAAACCAGCAATCTAATGTGAAATTGCAGTAGATCTATTGGATAACAATATTTAGGCGTATACATGCATACACGTTATTTAAAAACTACTACAAGTGTGATAAAATCAAGACTACCCAAAGAGAAGCATAATCTCCCCGTTGTTGCATAACGGCGCATCCCTTCATGCACTAAAGTTAGCCGTTAGCTTGGAGAAAACGAACATAAAAGAAGTGTTGTTTCAGTGAGTGGTACTTTCTTTCCTTGGCAAATCGTAAATCGACATTCTGGCTTACACAGTTCACGCCAGGAGGGAGACGCAACATGTTCACTGACTGATCCGTTGATGCACGGGAAGGAAGGCAGTTCACCCATTAACTCGTTCGCGAACGGGAAAGTCAGGATTCCTTCCCTCACTGATCCGTTCTCGCGATGAACTGGAAATGCAAATCACTGACTCGTTCTCTCACATATCCGTTCGGTTGGTGAACGGGAAATACAATTCACGACTCGTTCGTAAACAGGAAGTTACGTAATCTTCTTCTTCGTTTTGTTTTACGGCGAGGTGGCACCAGCTTCAATGCGCATTACCGACACCTACTGGTTGAAGTCATGTGAACGGAAAAAAGAACGAATCACTTCCTAAAGTGATTCGTTCACTCTCGTTCACTGAAAGCATTCATTCGTTTGAACGAATCGTTCACTCACGAGCCAACACTAATTCACCTGTATTTTTCACACAGAATGTTGCAAAAGATGTTTCACACGGCAACACGGCATGAACCAATCTGTGGCCAGAATTAGGTTGAGGCCCATGGCAAGAAATAGCTCGGACAGTGAGCACATTGTCTCTGACAGCAGCGACTATAAAAGCCTTCAAAAAGGTTCTTGGACTTTGTATGTTTTGACAGGCACGACCAAGGTGTGAGGGAGTGCTCCACAAAAACGTTGCTGAACATCGCTGACACGGCGAATGATGACATCAAAGCGGATCAAATCATTGCAGGATTTGATATCAGCACATCGGGGGGGCTGGCGAGCCAGATAAAATACGTCGCAGTTTGTTTGCTAAAAGCATGAAATATATCTGGGAAATTTCAAGCAGAGGGAAAAGTGCACACATCCATCACGGCTTGTTGCTTCTCCCTTATGACTTCTTGCGCTTATCGCCTGTTCCACATTTCATCAAACGGCACATTCCTCAGCAACGGTTTATGTTGTTGACTTTTATCAGACCCTTTTAGGACATGTAAAAGGAGTTTTGCGCTTATCCCGTAGATGAGAAAAAGATGGGCAGAAAGGGAATACAGTGGCACAAAGTTGAATGGAAGTCAGCTTGACCTCTTCTCAAGCACAGAAGAAGACAACATGAAGGCAACTGAAATTCTTGTCGCTCGCCCAACATTCTGTGTTGGTCACTTTCACACAGTCCAATGACACAGGACAGTGTGAAAGGGTCTTAAGATGGACAAAACACTTTGGTTGACAACCGCTCCATGTCAGTTCCTTTCAGACAGTCCAGCGACACAAAGATGGGCAGTTTTGGGGTCTTCCTTTTCATGGCAACAATATCCCACTTGGCCAGATTCTGTGTGAAAGGCACAAACAAATACAGTAAATACGACAATATGCTATTTTGTACCAAAAGAGGCATACAACTAACTTTTTATAAATATGTTCATCATCACATTAAGTGTATCCAGAACTGTGTGGTCCATCATCCAAACCCTTTTGTCTCCAAGGAAAGTAGATACGATTTCCCTCCTTTTTTCATTTTTCCACACTCCCCCCATACAGTGCGAGCCACAGAACTAAATCCACCCAAGGTGCTTCCAGACAGAACGCCGTATGTCATGTCAGCGCCGGAGCCCGACGCTAGCTCAGGAGGACAGACGGATGCGAGTAGACTTGGAGGAGGTTGCGCGCCGAAGGGATTTGCTGCGGCCTATTTCATGTAAGGCAACGGCGCTGTCTCGGGAGTTGGGCCGTCTCGTGGGAGCCACATGTGGACTGCGGTGCTTGGACTGTCACTGAGGTGATGAACACCAACTTAAAGAAGAAACTAAATAGCCTCACTTTGAGTCTTTCATGTATTCACGTCGTTGTACTGTTAAGTGCTAGCAGAAGCTGTTAGCGCTAAGATTCTCCAGTATTGCAGTTACTGATGGTGTTCCACAAGTGTCTATCCTCGGACGACGGCTTTTTATTCTTTGTGTAAATTGTATTAGCAAGAGCAACTCCTGTGTTATATTTCATTTTTTATGCAGATGATAAATTCCAGATACAGTATTTCTAAATGAGCATTTTCTAAGTAGTTTTTGCATTACTCTAATTAAAAACAAGTTTACCATTCAATAAACAAAATGAAAAATCTCTGATGGCAAATGTGAACTAAACGCTTGCTTTTTTTGCTCAACTTAAAGAGAACTATCAATCAAACATTCTCACTTAACATCTCTAAGTGTCTATTCACTGACCGTACAGCAAAAAAGTGCAAAAACGCTTTGAATTCACGAGTGAGCGGCCTACTAGGCCGATCAGATGGCGTGCGGCAGATGATGGAACACTTATTGTGATACTTGACACTTGGAGTTGCAACAAAAGAGAAGAAGAAAAAAACCCATTTGAAAGCATCCTTGGCAGCCGCGTTGGAAAACGTGTTTCCTGTTTGCGACCGCCAGTCAAGAGAGGATTTGGAAAACCACAATAAAAGTTTTGATTCAGGGCTGAAAGCTTTTTTTCCCCAACAGAGTCAGAGCAGCACCAGTGTCACGCCGGCTTTGCAAGTTTTGAATCACCTGTAAAGTCCCTGAAATTTGTCATTGGGTTTTTTTTTCCTTTTGCAATCTAAAACAGTTCTCAGGCGTGTTACATTTATAAAAGTGACTTTTTAATATCTTGTACACAAATAGAAATAAAATCTGCCCAACTATCAAGTGTGAAGTTTTACACAGTACTCAATTTTGCAAATTAGCCAAAGTGTGACATAACAATTCAGCAAAGCATGTCCCAATCACAGATTTTGTCAACTAAGAAGATTTAAAAAAAAAAACAAGGCTGTTTTAATTTCACACTTGATGCTTGGGCAGAGCCAACTATTCGGATACAAGCTATTACAAAAGTCAGTGTGACATGACATCTCCCCGGACGTAAACAAGCACACGGTGCAACTGGAGGCCGCATTCAAAAATGAAAGAACTTGAAAGCTCTTCACTTGAAATAAAAGTCATATTTGGCATTTCTTCCCATGAACTATGATTCTGTTTCCCCCTCGCGCCTTTTCAATAAATCACGTGATGACCAAAAGTGTTGTGAGCTTCAAACTACGAGGAATGGTAGACGCGAGATCAGATGTCTTCGATGGAGCTAATACGCACGGCATGCTGATGACTTTTGTAGAAATGAAGACGAATGGCGACGTCGCCGCAGCGCTCTGGTCACCCAAACACATGTGGCTGATATTGGCGAGGGTGCAGGGGAGTGATTAAAAAAAAAAAAAGCAGAGGAGGTCACGGAGAGGCTACCAGCACATGGAAAAACAGTTAGAAAAAGGAAAAAGACTTTATAGTGTTAAGTTCCAATTTTGTGTTTGTCCAATTACACAAATTAAATAATTTTTTTCTGCAACAAGTTGTTCCTTTTTTCTCTCTCTGTATGTTAAAACATGTTCGGCCTAATGGCAAAGAGCTAATGTGTTTTATTTAGCTACTTTTGTTCTTTTCGTTTCAGTTTGACGAACTGATCATCGAGATAAAATCTAATCGTTGTTTGTGTTGATGGCTTCCAATATATCTCCTCATCACTGACTCGTGTTGTTATCGTTGGCAAAATATCGAGTCGACGTCGTAAGTTACACCCAGGTTCCCAGTAAACAACGTCTCTTTTTAACGTTAAATCGTAAAAATGACATGTACGTCGTTCGCTAGCAAACTAGTGGTGAGACACATGGGTTCGAGTGGAGTACCTTTCCCCCCAATTCTTTTGCGCTTCTTCCTTCTCGACGACTAAATCAAAACATTTGCCGAAGTGTCGGGGTGAGGCGGAGGACAGCGCGCCTTGTAAAACATATGCACTTAATATCCAGCTCATAAAACTTGTACAATTAAAAGCTATTTTGGAAAACAGAGAAAGGGAGAGAAATATTTATGCGTCTGGCGCTGGATAAAGGTGGTTTTATCTCAGGGCAGCGAGGGCCCGCTGGGGCACAGGTAACAACTGTCAACAGGCCATGGAAGGGTGCTGAAACGCTGTGGGGGCTCGCGGCGGGGTCCTGCCAGATGTGAGGGCGTGTTTTCCTCTTTTTAACTCTTAGGTAGGCTTCATTTTCCAAGCAGTGATTTACTGGAACGGACGCCAACTTGATTGCGTACACAAACTGATGTGGAAACTGAAATGCTAAGCCCCATGCTGTGGGAGGAGTTAACCAAATGAATTGAATTCGCACGCACAATGTGATGAATCAAACTGTGCTGGCTGATTTTGCATTTCTAAATAGCACAGTTGACAGTCAGGTAGTAACACGCTCGATTTGCTCTGTTTCGATTTCGACAAAGAAATAGGCTTGGCCAGTCATTTTATTGTCCTGTCTTTCTATTGGACCAGCGGCGCCAAGTATCATGGTCTAGGTACTTGACAATGGGGTTTGATTATTTTATAATTATGTAATTCATTGTTTTAAAGTATTATAGTTGGGTTGTATTAAAAGTTAAACATTCCCATTTAATGTATTTGTTCATTTGGCCTTCATGCTCCCAAATAAAAAAATAAACAAACGGATAAATGGATAAATAAATAAATAAATAAATAAATAAATAAAATAAAATAAAATAAATAAATAAATAAATAAATAAATAAATAAATGAATGAATGAATGAATGAATGAATGAATGAATGAATGAATGAATGAATGAATGAATGAATAAATAAATAAATAAGACACGCCCGCTCCAAGCCAAGCAAAAAAAAAAACATTAAAGTTCAAGTGTCATCGCAGCTCCTGACGGAGAGCTTGTCTTATTTTGTTTTTAAAGTGTCTGTCCAGTCAGGTTGATGGAAAAGCTGCGAAAAGCAATTCTAAACGTGAGAATGTGCAGAGCCCTCGCAGTCGTCGTCGTAGCGGACGGCAAACATCGTAAATCTGGCCGCGCTCTCTGTTTACGTTGCGTTGACCTCGCCGTGCCCTCCGGGCCGAGCTCGGCGTGATCCTCCGGGCTGTTGACGTACGCAACGTGCGTGCGCGTGCTTGCTTGCCGTCTTGAGACTTCACTGTCAATAGGTGTGCATTTCAACTGGAAGTCATAAACCTATGAAGACATCAAGTTACTAAACATTATACCCTCATCCAAAACTCACCTTGTCTCAAGAATTTGACAACAAAGATAACACCGGAGTAGAAAAGTGACCCAAACTATTTAAGTGCCAAACAACCCAATTTTTTGGAATATTAATATTTTTAAATAAATCGGGTTATTCTTTGACCAAACTGTTTTCAGGAAATATACCGCTGCCTTGTTACTTCAAATGATATATCAATATATATACAATATATTGAAATAATATATACAAATACTTCAAAATGCTGCAGCATATATATTCCCTTTTGCAGTCATATCATTTTTTGTGGTATTTACAACTCCAAATTCTCCAGAGTACATGTAAGCTAGTCTCTTATGTGCATGTATGCGGCAGATACAACTGAGGGACCATTATGCTTTTTGGAATAATAACGTCGGGGGGGACGCACAGCCTCTTCTTGTTGTAATAAACCCCATGCACACACACACACAGGGCCGCACACACGTCCAAAATGCC
Organism: Syngnathus acus; assembly: GCF_901709675.1. Lineage (NCBI taxonomy): Eukaryota > Metazoa > Chordata > Actinopteri > Syngnathiformes > Syngnathidae > Syngnathus > Syngnathus acus. The sequence goes on from NC_051100.1 coordinate 2,650,444, forward strand.
GTAAAAATTTACGGGCTGAACATTCCTGCGGGGTCAAGCAATTTATCAAATGCTGCACATTCTGGTTTCAATTACACAGGCCATTGTTGCGCACGCTCGTTTTTAGCAGGTTCATTCGGCCCGGTTGGTCGGGTCACTCGGAACCGCCGGCCGCCATCTTCCCATCCTCATCCGAAAGTCACTTGTCTCGTTTTCTTTTTCTGTTTGCGATTCTGATCTCATCCCCCTTCCTTTCTTTCTCTCTCTCTGTGGTAGAGTGGTGATAAATCCGCATTTTATTGCCGAAGAATTCCTCTCTCCCGGCAGGGCTGACAGCTCCCCACCGTGGGGGACGCGGCCGGGTCCAAACCCGATCCCCTCCCCATCCTCCATCACTCCATCCCTGCCTCCATCTGGCCCTGATTAGGGGGAGAGAGTGGAAGGGTGGCAGGGCGTGGCCGAGCGGAGGAGGAGGAAGAGGAGGATGCGGCGTCCACAACATGTTGTCGCTATGGAGGTTGAGAGAAAACCAAGGACAAGGTGAAGACAAGCGCGGTCGCATCGGGAGGTCCGGATGAATGATACTAAGCGCTGGTTGGAGCTTTTAAAGTGGAAGTGACACGCGGGATGTAAAAAATGATTGGGACAAATAAGTAAACACTCACGCTCGCCTACTTCGCTTTTATGGCCGTGAGATCAAAAGCGGCGACGGATACGAGGGAGAAGCCACGCGACGCAAGACAGAGGCGAGAAAATGAGGAATGGACCATTAGGAAATAGTGGGGGTGAAAGCAAAAAATTAATTTGAATATAAAATAGAAATACGCTTGCTGTGGAAAAAAAAAAATCCACAATTATTAAAGGACTCAACTTATTTGAACTATGAGATCTTTATAAGCAAAGTTACAAGAAAAAAAATCAATATCATAAAGCGGCCGAGTGTTCCTCTGCTCCTGCATTCCCTTTGTTGTCGTCAAAGATGAGTTTGTAAAATAAAGATGATCAAACCGGGCTGCCAGACACACTTTCGATTAAATCTTTACGACGTGTGAAAGGTTAGCAGACGTGAGCTTGCCTTTGCTAATTCCGCCGTACAGCTGAAACGTGATAATGACCTCATTTGGACTCGGTGTGTGTGCGCGTGTGTGCGTGTGTGTGTGTGTGCGTGCTGGCAGCCATCGTGTGCCACGCAGGCCCGTGTAATAAACACAAGTGCTTTGGACAAGCTGGTCCAGCACATGAAATCCTCCGTAATGTACTTTGGCAGCCTCATCTCCACATTAGTGGAGTAACTGTGTGGTCAATTCAAATGGTGTAAAAGTTATTGTGTGATCAAATCATCAGAGATTCTGTCTTTACAAATAGAATAATGCTCTTTTTTTACTGGGAGGTTTTATATATATATATATATATATATATATAAAACAATGTTTATTACTGTTCAACTGCACCACACCATATAGCGCTGTTCCTAATATTCTGACTGTCAATTTCTTTTTTCACATTTTAGAATAACCAAGCAAAACATGCAGTTTATCCTCCGATGTGTTTGTGTGGAATTTGCAGAATTTTCTATTTGGGTGAACACTTCCAATCTCAGTTCATCAACTGTCACATTTACCCGACGATTCCTTTCATTTAAATGTAAACTCTTGTCTAATTGAGATTCACTCAGAGGGAAAAAAAAAAACGTAGTATGATTTCTATTCATTATTACACGTCCATTTATCTACGAGAGGAGACGCGACGGGGAGGACGGGGGTATAACTCTGAGGAATAACAATACCATTAAAAAGCCTGCGCGGCAAGTATCAATCATGCTTGCCGTTAATGTCCCTCCAAGCCTATTCACGCGCCCCCCCCCACCCTCTCTCTCCTTTCTTAATGTCCACCCATCTGTGTGTGTGTGTGTGTGTGTTACATTCAAAGCCCTCTAATCAACAATCGCTGCATCTGGGCCAGATAATGAATGGCATTGTTTATCACCTCTCTCCTGCGCTAGGTGATAAATGCATTTAATGCCGTCATCTGAATAGGAAATGAGAGCGGTGCTTTTCGGCTTCTTCTTTTTTTAAATCTCAAGGAATGATCGTGTTAATAACATTTTCGCCGTGGTGATGATGATGATGATGTTATCAGGAGGCCCGCCGAGGCAATAAAAGCGACGGGCATGGCAAATGAGTTTATAGAGCAATTGAGTTTGATTTAGTGGCTAAATGATGACAAATTTAGCAAATATCCGACAAGAACAACTCGTAAGACGTTCTACAGAATTGCAAGAGTGAAGTAGTTTGTAGAAGTTATTTTGTTTGTTTGTTGCCACTCCAAATTCCAAATATTTTATGGCTTTAATCGCAACATTGGTTAAATTTGTGTGTATTTTCAGTATCCCAAAACAAAAATACTATTTTGTTTATATCCCAGTGGAATAACAGAGGCCCCGTGTTAGAACCCTGCGGGACGCCTCAGTGGAATACAGACACAAGCAGCTCTCTCGACAGTTTTCAAGCGGTCCCTTCTGGCCCTTTAACTGGGAAAAAAGCCCCCGCAGCCCAAACTACCTCCCTCCCTTTTCTTTATCAGTATCAGACACAATCATTGATAAAGACAAGCTTTCTGATAGCTTCTCCACAAGTGATTTGCTGCTCATACCAGCTCCTTATAATGCACACGTGTGTTGGGAGACAACGAGGTTTCTTACCCTCTCTTTCAAGTTAAACACAACTGAACTGCACTTCAGAGAGCATGCGGAGTACAATTTAAGAATCACTGATATTGATATACGGTATAGATGGCATCAAAATGATAGATAGATAGATGGATCTTCAACTCCATCTGAAAAATGGGCAGAATAAAACAGTGATGCCTGCTCAAATTTGATCAATGTCACGAGTAAAGTGCTTCATGATGGTTTTAATTTAAGGCTCAGACACTCAGAAGACGCTGCCTTAACTCTTCTGTCCCATCACTACCCTCCCTTCTCCCTCCTCCTCTTCTTCCACGCCAGCTGGGCTTCGGCAGGCTGATGCCGGGTCCCGCTAGGTGCCACTGACAGCTGAATTATACCACAGGCCGCAACGCTTGATTATCAGCGGAGAAGTCATCAGGGCGTCCCGCCGCCTCGCACCCCCAGCCTGTCTTCCCCAGCGCGCCTCCCCTGTGTCACCCCTCGTCAAGACAGGGGCGCCTCCTCTTGACAGGTAATCTCAACAATAACAATTACCGCCATTACTGGTGTCATACACAAGTGGCGCACCCGCAACAAAAGGCCTTTCTAATTCAGCGTGCAGACACCAACAGGTAACAAGGTATCAGCGCAGAGGGGCACTACCAAGCTAAATTGAAATGCAAATAATTGATGGCGTTTGCACAGATATGTTCAGAGCTCAAATAAGATATTTTGGTTCCTAAACTTACTAAAATAATCATCATTTACATGTACCGTATACTAAGAACATTAAACTTCAAAAAAACTTAAAATGAATTAATTAGATTATAAATTTAGAAAAACAGTTATATCTTTTCACACAACCGGAATAATTTTTTTTTTTTAAACAAAATCAATTTAAAAGGCAAAAAATGGCTACCACAAGATAAATACACACAGCTACACTGATTTGAATTGTTTTCTTAATAATGTTAATGAACACACTTTGTTGTGCTGGTGCCAACATTTGGAAAAAAATAGCAAAAAAATCAAAATAGCAGGCCTCTAAAAAATGAGACAGACCCCAATTAAAAATCACAATAAAACATGATAAAAACACAATCTAAAACAGGCAGATAAGCACATTGCTAGATTTTTTTTTTTTTTTCAACACAATTTTTTTCAAATGAGTTGTTTGCTTTTTATGGTTACGTGTATTTTAAAGGCATTTCATTTAGTGTAGAAATCAAAAAGCACATTTGTAAAACCACTCACTGTAAATTATCATAAGCATTTATTGAGAATCCCTAATTTATTAGCATTTTACTGGATAAAATTCTAATTGACAGTGAGGTTTTGGGGAAGCTTATGTTAGTATTGTCAGGTATTGATGATGCCATTTGATCAGAGAATTTTATTGATTTTTTTTTTTTACTAGGCAACTGTAAATCACAGATGGAACGGATAACAAGTGAGAACATCAAATAATATCATAAGGGACAGACGGGGGAAGTTAATTGAGAACACAAAAAAGATGGCATTTATTGCAAAATACAATGCCAAATTACGAGGAGGAAATACGGCGTTTTAGGATTTACTTATTTTCGTGACTTGGTTGCGTCTTGCCATGCACGCAACGACGTTCGACTTATAAATACTCAGCTTTAATTCGGCGCCTAAATAAACCCAAATCACGCAAGCGTAGTGGAGCGGAAGCGCAAAGTAAACAAGGCCCGCGGCGTCAAATAGTCAAAGGAGAGACCCTAATGAGAAGACGTGGGCTTCAATTAACACGCGTCACAGCCCACAACATCAAATGTCACTCTCATTCGGCTGCCGAACACAAACAAAACACTCGACTCGGACCGACTGGGTTGTCTCGAAGAAGGACGGCCTGGATGTGGAAATGAGTCGGAGAAAAACTGCAACCATCGCAGCTTCTTTTTCCCTTCCGTTTTTGTTGTTATTTCACTACGTTTTTCGTTGCAGTTGTATTTTTGTGCAGCGTCTTGCAAAAAAAAAAAAATCATGATTAAAAAAAAAAAACGTGCAAAAATTGCTGCGCGTGTTATAAATAAAAGCACGGATTCGACATTTTGGCATTTACAAAAAAAAAAGATTTGCAAAAAAATTAAATAAATGCAACACCGGAAATATACATGGATAAAAAGCATGATATCCTATTCGTGTTGATCATTGTAAATGAAAATATCAATTATATAAATTGCGAAATGAGCCTAAATTCAATGTTTTATCAAATAAGTATTTTACGAAATAATGAACACCTTACAGGGCTTACAATGTTGAGCATGTTCAATGTAAAGCACAAATAATGTGATCACTATAAATATATAAATATATTCTCCACCCTATCCAAAAATATACTTTAAATAAAAATAGAGAAGCTAAAACAAAACAATTATTTTGAATTGTTAAATCGGTTTGAAATAACTACGGTTCAGTGTGCACAAAAATACAAAACAAGCTTTCAAACCACTAAACAAAAATAGGCCATAATAATAAAATCATTTTTTCACAATTGTTTTAAATGTCATTTTTATTCAAGTAAAAACAGTTCATACAACTTACATAAAAACAACATAAAAAACAAATTCACTTCTACTGAATTCATTTATTCTTTTTTGCCATCCATGTGAAAATAAAAAAGGCAGTAATTTGAAATCAATCAAATCTACCTAGCAACAACATTTTCCTGCTCAAATGCAGGCTGAAAAAAAGAACATTTTAGTCTTAATGTTGCTGTTCTCCTGACCTGAGCCGCTCGTCTTCCTTGGCTGGCGTTTTTCTGGCCCTCCAGTCTGTCTGGGCTCCTTTTTTTTTTTTTTTTTTTTTTTTTTTTTTAGATCTTGCGCATATCATTTACATTTTTCAGCACCTTGACGAGGCCTGGCTGTCACATCGTCGCTGCCGCTGGACCGCTAGCTTCTCCGCGGACGATTGCCGCTGGCAGAAACAAAAGGCCGAGGAAAAGTGCAGCGAGGAGAGAGAGGGAGGATAAATGAGGCCTCTGTGTACCCCCCAACCCCCACACACTACGCTCCCCCCCCCCTCGACAAGCAGCCTGGCCCTATACGTGACTCTTGAACCAGGCTGCGTTTTGTGTTAAGCAGCACCCCTCTCATGACAGATCTGCGGCGGGGTCGGCGGTCAAAGTTGAGGACCGGGTCGTGGTGGTGGTGGGGGGGTTGTACTCTGCAAACTCTCCACCCGCATGCCTTCCCCCCCCCCCAACACCACCACAAATTTCTTTCTGGCATTACGTCACTCAGCTGACCCTTCAAAACAAAGCACATTGCCGAATGTTTACGTATTTGCGGGCATTTTTCTCGCGGCCGTTAAAAGCTGGGCGAAAAGCAATAATTCACACGCCGACTCGATGTAAACACGCCGTCGAGGCTGGGAGGATGAGAGCTAGCGCTTGCTAAAGCTAGGCTCAACACTTTGGAAGTTGTTTGCGTTTAAAAGCTTGACTGCTGAGTTGACGACAGACGATACCGCAAATTTGATGCCATTCCAAGGAACGGGTGTCACCAATGTTTGGTTAAGATGAGAAATAAAAACCTTCGTTTCATCATCACTACAGCATGTCAATATAATCAAAATTGGTTCGGAACTTTTCAACACTTGCTCAGAATGATGATTTTCAAGTGGATGTGAATTTGTGATAGCATACATTTGAATACTGATGCGATACCAGCAAACTTTACAAAAATTTCGGTATTAATATATATTCAGTAAAAGAAGCTTGGCAATATATCAATTCGTTAATCATTACAACTTGCGAATGAATTGTACACACAGCATCACTTCACAATGTGAAAATCAATTCTGGTACACAATTCATCATTATAGGTTGTAAATATATCTCAGACATGTATCATGCACTTCAGTATGTCATTTCTTTTGAAAACAAAAATGTTATGGGAAAATGTACTTTTGACTTTTGGATTGTTAGGAATGTACCCTTTTTTTTTTACAATAGTTAATTAAACAAAGTATTGTGGTTTTGCCTCGCACACATGCTCACAAACACACACAAACACACTTTGATATAAACAAAGGTGGAGACAAACCACATGAAGCGGAACACCGCCGACCACAAGCAGAAAGACGGAGGGAACGTGTGATGGAGTTGGACTTGAGGATCAAACAATAAACAGTCCATTAAGTGTGTGGTGGTAGTGGGGAAACAAGGTGGGTGGGAGGAGGGGGTGATATCAGGGGGGGGGGGGGCAGCGGAGGAATGATGGGAGTTTATTTAAAGCACAGTGACCCCGTGGCCGATGGCTGCCTCAGTGCAGGGATGAATAAAACTTTAATGGCTCATAAAACACAGCGACCCCCCTCCCACTAAGTCCCCCACCACACACCCCTTTGTGTGCGACTTTGCTGCGTTTATTCCCGCCGGCCAATCAGGTGTCTCGATTCTCCAAACAGCAGCAATGAGGAGGAGGGGAATGATGGTGGGGGGTGTCATGTGAAAAGTTTGGGGAAGTACGCCTGTTAGTGTTCAACTTCAGTACGTCTAATAATCCACAAACTGCTTTTTAAATGCTGTGAAATAATGTCACAGTTCTCATACAACTGTTGTTTTGATTGTAAAAAAAGATATACTTGTGATTGCCAATACCAATGTAGATTTGATCTTTAGCTCTGGCTCATAGGCTTGTTGTAAATCACATTTTGGTTAGGCTTCCCTAGGCCTCATTAGTAGCAGAAGTCATATTTGCAGGAGTCACGTTGATAGTGGTTAAGGATTGCGTATCATTGGTCAACGCCAAAGCGGTTCTTGGATTTGTTTTTAGATTTTTGTGCAACGTGAGAGCTCAGTGTCATCAAGTGAGAAAGAGAAACAGGATAGATGATCATTTCTTCCAGTCAGAATTATTATGGACTAGGATGCTAATGCTAAGCTAGGCTAAATGGCTTTCGAGCTCAGTATTTCAACTGAGGGACAAACTGGATTCCTCCATTCCCCGAGAATACGCAAGACAGGAAATGAGGACAACACACGAAGTCGAGATTGAAAAGTAGAGCGATGAAGAATCGAGCGAGTTTTCACATATGCGAGGAAATCACACACAACCTTTCCACCTCTTTTGACAGAAAACTGTGAAGGTTCAAAGTGTCGGCAGCGGTCAAATCAAACCTATGTGAAGAGAAGAAAAGCCAAAAGCCCGTTTGCCTCTTTGGAAACAACCTGGGATGGTCTAAAACACTTTGGACGGGTAAACAAGATACGGAAATGTAGAACGTCGGGAAAAAGTTCTTATTGACACACAACTGCGGTCAAGTAGTAGCAAAAATGGATTTTATGTTGCGAGGGTGGTACAGTATATATTTAAAATATTTATATCCTTATATTATTGTTGCCAAAGTCATACTTTTGCCATTTGGCCACTGGGGGCAGTATTATCATAAAGTTATGCAGACGCAAACGAAGAAGAGTTTCACAACTACTTTAAAAGAGTCAATCTATTTGTAATTCTATGTTTGTGTTAGCATAGTGATATAATATGATATAATATTTCTGCTCAACTCCATCTAAAACCGAGGAACCCCTTGCACAGGACTTGTATTGGTGTGGTCCAGTAACGCGTTCACGACAAATGGGATGCGATGGACTTGGCCCCGGCAAAACCAGTGAATCATTGCGGGACTTCCTGCGCTAAATTACACGTAATCATCGAGTCATTTAAAAGACTTGATCAAAGGTGTGAAAAGTGGCTAAGAGTAGGAGCGGAGTCACCACGCTTGACAGCCTGGCAACGGTTTAGAGCAACTATCCCAGACCAACATCCAAAATCTTGACATCATCTCCCGCACTGACATCACTCCACGTGTGATCTGGGCAAGGCGGGAAAAGCTTTCGCCGGCCATTATCGTGTCATCAAAGCATCTGAAAGAAAAAAACAAAAACGCCGCTCCCCGGAGGCCCGCACTCGCCCAATTATCGCTCTGTTATGTCAAGTGCATTTGAGCCCAAAATTGCTGCAAGTTGGATGGTTCAAAGCTATCGGGTTGCCGTGTGAAAACACAGCGACCGTGACATCACTGCCACTCAAGCGCACATTAACGCACACGCAGTTGTTCTCAAGGTGACGGAATGACAGTATATGGAACTATCAACTTGGCTTTATTGTCATAATAAAAGATGGCGGTGCAATACTGTGGGATTCGGTATCAATCTGATATCAAGCTAACATCGCCATTAACTGATAATGACACGTTTTAATAATTATGGTAGTTGCAGCATCAAATTGTTAAATCTGAAGGGATTTTTTCTTACTTATTGATAACATTTGTCACCAAATTTTTCAAAACATGCAAGTTATAGATGATTTTTTTGCGCAGATTCTGAATCTGCCCTCATTTTTTTTTTTAGCACAAAATAATAAAATGAATGCAAATAATACTACAACTAATAATGTCGTTCAAATAAGGGATGAAATAACATTCTCCAGGTGAAATACAAAATAGCCCTCAGGCATGACTGTCACCCTGATCACTTGCTCATTAAACTTGTCCTTTAGCAACACAATACACTAAAGCGCTCTTTAGCGTCTTCACACCAACACACACTGGGCTTTGTGATTACAGGGTGTGAGAAGTTTGTCAGCCCAGTGAAGGCGTCTTCTTTTTTTCTCCCCGAGATGGTTGGGACCATTACACACGACCCCTGACCCTGGCGGGCACCCTGAGGTGAAATAGTGCAGGCCTGCTCTCACTCAGCCGAATCCAGTAACAGCGAGGCAGGCGCTCGTGTGTGTGAGAGAGAGAGAGATAGGAAAAGAGAGAGAGACAGAAATCTCCAAGAATGATTTGGCTTGGTGACTTTGACTTTTCTTTTATTTTCTGTCCCTGATGTTTTTCTATTTATGGCCATGACCAGGAATGGGCGCAATATACAGTAACCAATTGTTCAACATTTTTTTAATTTATTGTAAATAATAAAATTAAAAGAAATGAGTAAAACTCTGGATTGATTTGATTGGTGAAAGTAAAAATGACATACAGTCCAGCACATAGTAAAAATAAGAAGGTAGACTCACTTAGAGGCTTACTTACTATTTCATGCCAGATTTTTTGAAAAACTCTCCAGCTGCTCCAAAACGCTGTCGCTTTGCGTACTTGACGAGAGCCCTAGAAGATGACATCATAAACAAATTGAAATTATTTGTTGTTTTGGTCCACCACTAATTGACTTTTTTTTCTAGATGAAGTATTTAGAAAACAAATATAATCAATCAATATAATCACACTGTGCCTGGACTTGTTATGTTGACATTGACGTACACTAAAGCGACACAAACGTACAAATAGAGCGGACGTGAGAACCAAACACGAGTGGTCATCTGAGATCCAGTCACAGATAATTTGAGCGACGGTTAATTAGCGACTGTCCACTCCACTACTTAACATGTGACCACTCATGCGTGGACCACCATGCTAATTATGGCTTAGCCTAGCCTCCACACAAAGGTGGATGACTTTACTGGCCATGTGCAAATATTCTCAATTCATCATCATGGCTGCTTTGCTCTTCTGGCAGCAATTAAAGCAAGAGCAATTCATTCATGGCACCACGCTAATGTTTTAAGTGGTTATATAATGTTCCCTTTAGCTGTAATTTGTTTTTGTACTCAATAGTTATGTTTGTTTTGGTGCTGTTTTGAAATGAAATACGCAAGAGTTGAGCTCATTTCCTTCGAAATGAACGCAGCCAAAAAAGTTGACAAACACACACAAAACTGTGTACAGTCATCATGTGAAGGAAAAGTAAGAAAATAAGTGTCGACGATTGATTGATATGCAAATAGAGGTCAAGTCAAGTCTGCATCCGCCGGCGCCCACGCGCTCAACGCTTTTGTTTTGGTGTGCAGTCACACGCAAACAATGAGGGATGCTGGGGGGGGGGGGGGGGCAAGCCTCCTTCCCACCAACAGAAGATTGGGGTTGGGGGGGTGATCTCTCTCTCTCTCTCTCTCTCTCTCTCTCTCTCTCTCTCTCTCTCTCCAAGTCCAACCAAAGCAAACGTGTGTTGAAGTGAGCCGGAATTGTCTCATCTGGCGCAAAACGTTCGCCGTCACCATGAAAGCCGCTCGGAGAAAACCTCAACATCTCACAGCGATTTAGAAACCGGTCGAGGACAAGTGAGGTCATCGCTCGGCGGTGCCAACTTGGCTTCAACGTGACGCTTGCCATTAAATACACATCCACGCATTAAACTATACACACAGAAAATGTGCACTTCCCGCACAGCCATGCAAATAAACACACATGTGCATATGACACATGAATACATACAATTTTCCTGAGATCATAGATCATTATCTCCATTTCCATGAACGCACACACAGAGAACGGTTACACATGGTTACACATAGACATATACAGAAATATGAAACATTTAATATTTAAGATTTTTGGCCCGACCCGTTTCAGGAGACAAATTTGGTCTTAACGCACTTTAGCCCGCAAGATCATTTTAGAACGCTAACAAGCGTCATCATTGTAAAGAATTTAAAAGCAGCTTGAGGGAGCCAAGAAAACTGTCAAAACATTTGCAGCATTTGTTCTACGTCAAAGTTAGAACGACACTTGAGGTAGAAGGCAAGATTTATTTTGCGCTTGAGTGCTAACCATAATTTTCGGACACTGTTTATTGCGATTATGTAGCGTTCCGTTCCAGTTTTGCCCATTTACACTAACAATGCTACGCTTCATGCTAGCATTGGCTCACGACTGTCTCGAGGAGTTTGTCTAGAGAGGTGATAATTATGAACCTAAGATGATTTTTAAGGTTTCACTTTCATTAAATATGACACTTAAGCTACATCAAAGTATTTAGAATTGTTCATCTTGACAGTTATGTTAACCCCCGAAAAGAAATTTGACAGTGGCCTTGACACCTTCAAGGCCTGGAATGTACTCAAATTATAAATAAATCCTGCAAAAAGGAGGTGACATCTTTAAAAATTGATCTTGGAGAGATTTCAGCCACGCACACACACATACATGCACGTCAGATTAATTGATTGATGTTATGTTTAGCGAAATGTTAAATATACATTTGCACATGTGCTCACGGCGTTTAGAGAAAAATAATCAAGCCGGCGCTGGGGATCTTACCTTGCGGTCAGTCAGAAGGAGGAGGGTTCCGTTTTGGGAAGAATAACGTCATATTTTTGGCGTTGACATCCCGATGGAGGCGTGAAGGGGTTAGGGTGAAGGCTGGGTCAAAGAACACACAAAGGGCACCATGAACATTAAGGACTTTCTTAACACAAATTCAAAAAGAGAAGCTCGGAGTTGTACTTGAAAAAGTGCTGCATCTCTGCTCAACCGGTTTTGTCTCGACTTGTTTGCGGAACTTTAGTCGACAGTCTTTGAAACACACCGAAGGTACGATCGCAACCCGAGATGCTTCCAGATGCCGTTTAATTAAAACGCCGACACTTTATTCACAACATCTGATCCGTACACATGCATGAAATCCACCGGTGGAAGGAAATGTGCATATGTGTCACGGACATCCCAGCTGCAAAAGCGCAACGTTGACATTTGCGTGTTTTCAACTTGTCTCGGGGCGCAAAGGCTAATGACCTCTATATGCCTGCATGTGTGTGTTGCGTTCAAAGGCGTGTTGAGGGGCGAAAGGTGTTCCCCTTGCTGACGCCACGCACACTTGTAGAGACACCCTGGCACGGGAGATGAGAGTGCCACCTCGCCCCTGACAGGATTCGACACCCGTCATGCACATCAACACACACCTGTATAAAACACACACGCATAAATGTCTAAATGAACATCGCACAAAAGCAACCCACCCCGCCCGCCAAATTGGTCGCATCTTCACGCACTTGCTGAAAGACACACACAACATTGTCTGCCACCTCAGCGCCTGTTGACAGCCTGCTGTCAAGCGCACACATACACACACACACACACACACACACACACACACACACACACACACACACACACACACACACACACACACACACACACACACACACACACACACACACACACACACACACACACACACACACACATCTTGAATTTTCTGTGCATCTTTTTCAAAAGTTTACACAAGTTTTAGCTACATCATAACAAAGGCGGACCAGAACCACACAAAAAAAAAAAAACAGATCAAAATATCAAAAGGATCCAGAGGGCTGTTATGTAAATGTGGTAAGAATAAGGTCATATTATATATTATAATGGAAGTGCCCTCTTGGCTTCCATCTTGGAAGAAAAAAAAAACATTGTAATGTGACATTCAGAGAAGTGGGACGATGGTTGCCCACCAGAATGAGGCCACGAGAAACGACAATCCTGTTCATGCTAAGCCTAGCTAAGTAAAGGGCTGGCTGATGAATTGTTGATTAATTCAAGTTTTTTTTTTTATCCAGATGAACATTGTAACCAACCAAATAATTTGATTATATTTTATTTGAAGGCTATATTGCTCAGCTCTACCAAGCGGGCTAACTTTGGTACACCCTCCGCCTTCTTTCACATTATTAATCAAATCAGCACTCCCTCGGCTGTTTAATTTATTACCTAGAGATAGAACTCGATGAAATCCAATATTTTAATTGAATGTTTAGATGGCGCGCAGCTTCGGTGATAAATTTCCACTAGCACTCTGCGCTGCCATATCATATTCCTAGCTTCTAATTACATTTGCATAAATGATGCTGGTCGTGATGATTGCCGCAGGGTTGGCCTGGATCGTGTGGTTATTTAAAAAAAAAAAAAAAAAGCAGAGGGGAAGTTATCATAAGTGTTGATATCAACCTAGTGTGACCTATTGTATGAGATCAATGAAAAACAAATGGAGCTCCTCTTAATAATGTCAGACGAAGCTAATGTAAAAAACACTGCGCTTTATAACGTGGTGACCTTTACTTGTTGTGCCTCATTTGTCATAGTTAGCGTCAAGGCAACTCAATAAAGCGACGCTTGTTGCTAATACCCTTGAAAACTCCAAATATGTTTAAAATTGATTTTAAGATGAAGTGTAAGCTCAGCGGTCACTTTGTTAGGTACACCTGCACACTCTAAAGCAAACAGAAGAACTTCCGGTCAAAAACAAAATGTCTGCCAAACAACGAGCAGGCGCTACTTACATTCATTTTGATGTATACAAACACAATAAAATCGAATGTATACATCTTTGGAACTCAAAATTTGATCATATGCGTACGGAACTAAACAAAATATTATTTTTTTCATGAATTTGTATTATCACACTAAAGCCCCTCATTGCATAACAAGAATTTTTGGCCTAGAATTACAAACTACATGAGATAACCCCAAGTGGATAATGTGCCTAAATTTGATCATACAATTCACAAATACATATATAAAAGGAATAAATGTGTATGCAAACCAATATGATATAATAAAAGTTTATATTTAAGGAGAAAAGGGCAGTTCATGAGTTTGTACATGATAGCAACAGCTTGTGCCACCCGCTGAGCCTCATGACAGACTTATGAGTGATGGCGGCGGGTAAGGCGATGCCTGGGAACAGTCCGAAGACATTTGCGGTGTTGTGTACACGCCGCGTCACGGCTCTCGAGTGGGCGCTAACCGCCGCAGCGGGCGGCCTGTGGGAACCATGTGTTTTGGAAGAGGAAGAGGAGATGATGAACACACAGATGAGCGATATGGAACGCGGCCACCATTCCATTTCTAAAAGTTTGGAATTTTGCCTTTTGAAATCGAAAAAATTAGTTCTGTATAAAATCGGAGTGTATTAGTTTTCTCGAACTACAAAAATATTTGAAGTGGATTTTTAAATCAAGACAAATCTCACAAGGAAATAGGGAAGGGTTACTTTTCCTCGCCTGTGAGAGACGTGCTGCTTCTTCACTCAGTCGGAGAGGGTCGTTAATTCATCCGCAGCGGAAATATCTGCTCCGATGTCTTCTTCACCACTTTGGAATGTTCTCCTGCTCGCCCGCAGACGCTCCATTTCCTCCTCCTCCTCCTCTTTCTTCATCCTCTCCTTGGCTCTCTCACGCTGTGAAAAGTAAGTGAGAGAAATGATGACGTCCGATGTACCGGAGGAGAGCGACACTGTAGGTAGCAATAAGAAGCCATGTTGGAAAGACGCTGACGGGCCGTTACACAGCAGCCCGCCAAGTGGACCCGCTGTTTTAAATACGAGCGTGTCTGCTTAGAGTGATTGAGAAGGACCCCTACCGCAAGGCCCTCACTTCTGTGCGGCTCATCAATATATCACTATTTTATTTTATCTTTGGGTTTACTCTTTATAGGCTCACTTTATTCACACTCACAAATGATTTTTTTTCTCAGTATTTTATTTTATCATCGTTACTCCTCGGAAGGGAACTGCTTCAAAGTATTGGCTCAAATTTAATGTTTTTTTTTTGTGGCTTTTCATGGTGTGCTGCAATTATTAAAAATAGTATTTATTTTATACTATTTTATTGGAATATATTTGTTTTATTTGAGTTTTTATGTAAACAGTTTTACATGTTTTATCATTATTATTTTTTTTATTCAAGACATCATGTTTCTTTTACTTTATTTTACATCTTTTATATTGGCAGTTTATTTTGTTATATTTCATTCTAGTTTAGCTTTTATTTTAGTTTATTTAAATTGTTGTGATTCAGTGTATTGGTGTGTTTACATTTATAGGATATTTATTTAAATCTTTTGACTCTTCTACTTTCATTTCTTTTCTTTTTTTTATTGCCTTGTGAAATTTTATTACATTCATTATTCATTCATTTAAATGTAATTAAAATGTCATTTATGGCATTGATGCTGTCCAATAAAAAGCCATTTCTGTTGTAAAAATCAAATATCAGTTGTATGGATATTCAACAATTATATGTACTGTAAGATTTATTTGTTCATGTATTATCATCACACCATTCTCTGTCTTTCTTTTCCCATTTTTTTCAGTTTTGTTTCATGATGGTTAGCATGAATGAATATGGATGTGACCTCTTTCTCCATAATGCTCGACTACACACACACACACACACACACACACACACACACACACACACACACACACACACACACACACACACACACACACACACACACACACACACACACACACACACACACACACGTAGATACACGCACACACATGTACGCTAATTATGATTCACACATACATGCATATGCTTTCTCTCCTGACATTTCCCATACATTGAGTTTGACAAATTAAAAATGTCCACATATCTCACCAGTTTACTACATTAATAACCAGCAGGCCCAGATTTGGTCAATTTAATTGCCCTCGCCATATCTTGACGGATTAATTAGAGAATAGCGATGTAGTGCTAATTTTCCGCAGTTCCTTAGCGACACGTAAGAGACGTTTGCTTTTATGAACAAAAATATGATTGCGCTCAACCTCAATTATGCGTATTAGTGTGGATAATCACGGAGATGAGGAGAACTTGTTGGCGAGTTTAAGACCACAGATACGATTGTTATTTTCAGTGGAGATAATCATACAATGAAATAAATGAAGTGCTGCCACCATGAGAGAAAAATGGGCTTGCAGGGGGATCAGGTAAAAATAAATAAATGGCTTATCACCGTATATACATATATAAATGTTCAATTTTGTTTTCAGGAACACGAGGCTTTGAAGAATCACATAACACAGCCCAGATGATTGCTAACACCGCCATCTCAGTCACATCTTTGTCAGTGGTACTTTCCCAGTTGGAACATTCCAAAAAAAAAAAAAAAAAACGTCGAATGAGTGTTATGTGGAGGAGGCCTGCAACATGAGGGAGGGAGGGAGTGGTGTAATTACACATTGTTGCTATCAGCGCCCTTGAACTCTGCTGTTTGTCAAGCCGGTCCAACAATGTAGCCTCTGTGCGATAACGGCCGGCGAGATTCGCGCAAGGACGTCGGAGGCCTCGCCGGGGGAAACAAAATGGTGTCGGCTGGCGGTTGAAAAAATGAGCCGGGCATGTCTTGTCAGGCTGCGAATGTTGTTTGTATACACGTGTGAGAGGTTGAGTCTATGATGGGGTCCAAACTCAGACAAGAATCTCACAAAAAAAAAAAACTCTATATCACAAATGTAAATCATGTCCATGCAATGTGATCTGAAGGGTTGACGATGGTGAGATTTAAAAGATGCTCTTGTCCCTTGCTCGCTCGGCTTTTAACGGCTGGCATCCTCCTCCGCCTCACACTCGGGGAAAGTTCAAAACCCAAATTCCTCTGGCCACCATTTGTTTTCTTTTCCATTGATCACCGAGCAGCTGCTGACGGATTCTCTCACACGCGCACACACACACACGGCCGCAGTCTTCCTCATATGCCGTCGTCGTCCTCATCACTATGTGTAACACGGCCTTCATCCTTCTTTGTCTCGCCCGGTAATAAACGAGACTTGCTCGTAATTGGCCGGCCCGAGACGACATCATCACTCATTCAAGTGTCCGATAATGACACGCACACGCGCACTGGCGCGCGCATGCAGATCCATATCATTGATCTGCGCTTCCCCCACCCGTCCTGTCTTTCAGAAGAAACGAGAGGCTAGAGGACGTTGGAGATTTCTCGAGCCACGTCATGTCTCGGTTAGGACAAATGCACTTGCTGCAAACCCTACTTTTAAAACCTTGACCCAGATTAGAAACTGTCATCTGAAAAGTAAGTAATTTATAGATATACTGTAAATATATATTCTTCCGACTCATATTTTTGTTTGTACAAAATAGTATGTTGGCGTAGTATATTTGTGCGGTACGTTTGCGCGGTCCGCCTTGAGGCAGGCTCATCCCAGTGGCCAAGTAAAGATTGATGTTGCTCATCTTCGGGAATGGCCTCGTAAAAAAGAAAGCACTGCATTGGACGGGGAGGGCTGGCTCTGCCTTGCCGCCGTCGTCTTTTCTCAATGTTCATTCATGCCTCCTCCTTGCTGCCGTGATATACAGTAGGCCACGTCCTGGCTCGAAGCCACGTCGTCTTTATACACCATGTGAGCTCTATAGTGAGATCCCCGTCCGAGTCCTTGACAACCCACAATGCATTTCTCCGTCGACACGCCATGCTAGTTCCTCGCCAACTATTCACTGTCTTTTACTCCATGGTCTCCTTCTTGCTGCCCTTAGTCTCCTCTCAGATGTAAAATTGCCCAGATTTGATACATTTCTATAAAAGACAACAATATACACACAAGCTATTTTAACTTAATGTTGTGCTTTAGATCTGGACTGTCCACAATCTCATTCCTGCTGTCCACAGTGTTCACTTGGCTGTTTATTTGCTGCATTCACTCTCCACTAAGACATATAATTGCCCCCGTCGTAACTTTTGAGCACAACAATAAACATGAACGCTCACATCCAATTACCGTGTTATTGGTCCTAGTTTTTGGACACTACTGCCTTCTACTCCATAGTCTCCACTTTGCTGCAGTCGCCCTTGATCTGCTCGCCGATATAAAATAGTCTCATCAGCATTTGAGGATACGCGGCTAGAAATGCCAATCGTAAACACATACGCTAGCTGTTAGCTAAGTCTGTCACTGTGCCTCAACTGCTGTAACAGCCCTTAGTCTCCATACGGATACAATTTCCACAGGGACAGCAGACCTTCATTTTTCATTGCTGTTTGTTTGTGTTTGTCATATTGACCGATGTGTTCAATGTTTTTCACAGATTGACATCAAAGTGTGTTCCAAGCAGGAATTATTTCATTTTTCATGCCGAGACAATTTTTTCCACAGCACTTTGATGCCGACTATAAATGGTCACCATGGCGATACGTTCAATATGTCCAACGAGGCCCCTCCGGATAGCTCGCGAGAATTACCATGTTGGAGAGCAAAGACGGATCGAGCGAGGGAGCATAATAATATCCAGTGGTCTGCTTTTCCCCAAACGGAACGCCCGGACCGCTTATTTCCCATGGTGCCCTTGGCGGGGCAGTCACACCGTTTGCGCTCCCAGCACATCCTCACTTAATTTCGCATTCTTTAATATTGCATGAAGCTCATTTAAAGGCGGTGGAACACGCACATGCACACACACACACACGCACGACGCTACAATGGTTCCAACGTAATTCTCCCACCACCAAGCGCTCTCAAGAGTGTATTTTAGGATGGAGCAGTGGCTTGTGGATTGATGTGGTTACAATCGGTGTCTGAGCATGCGTGTGTTTGTGCGTGTGCAAAACTGGCACGTGTGTGTGTATAAATGTGTCAGTGCATGTGTGTTAATGGAAGCATATAGTTCCACAAAAAGACATCAGCAAGCATCTTGCCGCCGTTCTCTAACGTCATCAATCACTTCTAGTTCTATTGTCTTCAATACTGAGGAAAGGAAAGTCAAAGTAGGGTTTCAAATTAGGCTAGAAAAAAGAGTTAGGGTTTGACATAAAGATTGCAACTAACAACTCACATTCACCAATGATTTACTCTTATAATAATGTTAACATGCTAACAATTCTAACATATAGCCTAGCATGCTGTGCCCAAACACAATAGCATAGCTCAATGCTAACTCCGCAACAAGTAATCGTAATAAAAGCCCTCAAAAGTCGAAATAAGAGAACCAAACTTTTTTTTCCCCTCAGCCGTTTTTACAAGTTAAGCGGATTGTGTGCAGCCATATTGATTTTATTTTCTCGCGCGTTCGGGCCGTGGCGCCGACAAAATGAGGTCTGGCCCGGAGGTTTATGTCCTCGCCGCCGTTAGACGGAAACGTGAGCCGAGGCTTCGGCCGGCCTTTTATTGTAAACGCGCTCCCTGTAGATGGTCGGAAAGTGTCTGTTTTCCTGCCGATAGGAGGGGAATTAAATATGAAGGCTATCAGCGGATGGGCAGGAAGACTCCAAACGAGTGCTCAGGGACAGTTTCCCATTATTGTCATCTATTATGGCCGACAGATAGTCATTCTGCACGTCCATTACGGCATTGGTGGCAGGCGGAAGGCCTTTTTTTCTGGAAAAGCAGTTAAGTGCGAGAAAAAGCAGCATCGGGGCCAAGTTGGCTGAAACGATTGATAAACATTCATAATTTATGCAGAAAATGAGACAATACGGCCGAGTGGCGCAGTGCTGCACTCATGCCAGGATGTCACCAAATAAACAGCTGCTTTCCGCTACATTAAACTGTACTCAAACACACGCGTGTTGCTCAGAGTGTTTGACTTTACTTGCTGAAAGGCAGGGGATTCAAAGTAAGGTTTCAAGCCGGGGTTAGGTTTCCAAACAAAATCTTATTTAATTTCTTACGTAATTCATTAATTAATTGTATCTCCATTTTCTAATGTAGGTTTAAGTTTGGATAAATCAGGGATTTATTTGGGTTGTTTTTAAATTGGGGTTTTAAGGCCAAATTGGGAGATCAAATCAGGGTTTTAAGTCATAGTTGGGGTTTGAAATCAGGGTGCAAAGTCTAGGAAATGTTTGAGATTACTGTTTCAAGTTTGGGTTTGATATGAGGGTTTTCAAAATGGAGTTGGGGCTTCAAATTGAGTTTTCAAGACAGATTACAGTTTTGAGTAAGAGTTGTGGTTTTAAGTCAATGTTAGGGTTTCAAATTATGGTATCGAGTTAGGGATGGGATTTGAAATGATCTTTTCTAGCCTGTCGAACCATCCACCGTGACCTCCGAGTGTTGCCAGGCGATGACTAAACTAAGCAGAGCAGCTGCTTTACTCCCACATTTTACTTCTCTTGTGTGGTTCAGTGTTGGACTTGGCTTCTTGGAAACACTGTGAATCCACACCTAGCGCCAGGAGAACCAAAACCGGCAGGATGCTTCCTGGTCCACAAGCTCCAGCTGTCTTCCTCTGCTAGCTTAATAACTACTAGCTTAGTGACTAGCCTAGCTTCCCGCTGCCACTGTGGTGCGAGTGTGAATAATGGAGCCGCTGGCTGTAAATGTCAGGCCTTTAAATCAACACAGTGCAGCCAGCAGAGAAGACAAGTCTTCATCACAGTTTCAAGTACGCTGACTTTATTTACTTACTGTGTGTATATGTGTGTCGTTATAAATCACGACGCGAAACACACCGATATGCACAGAACAAGGGCAAGACGGCTCGGCTTGTTTGTTTTTTTTAAACTAGGTTTAGGATTTCAAATTAAGGGGTAAAATGAGGACTAGGGTTTCAAGTTAGGGTTTGAAACCTGATTTAGGGATTCCAATGAGTTCTTCCTGTCCTGCGATGACGGGTTTTAATCCGAATGCGCCTCACAAACACGTGCTGTGAAGTGTGAAGAGCAGCACGTGCGTGTTCAACTGTCAAGTAGAGCTTTGACGCCGAGCCCATGCCGAGAGAACGCACAATGCTTGGCCCGCGTTGGACTTTCCCAGGGAGCTGACTTTTCCCCACGGAGGAAACAGCATCAGCTGCTGACATTCCGGAGCTCACCTAGCGTCGCATAGCCACTAGGCTGGCCCTGAGCCTTGCTTTCAACCCTTTGGGTTGAAGCGGCCTTGCCAGACAGACAGGTTGGCAAAATAATAATAATAATAATAATAATTGGAAGAGTGGCCTGAGGGGGTGAAGCAATCGGCGTGTTTGAGTGACACAGCAGATTCTCAAGTGTCGTTTGGCTGGAGGAAATGTGAGGGAAGTCGAAGAAAAAGCTTGACAGCAGACATGAGGCTCAGTCAGGGGAAATGTCAATCAGCAACATGAAAACTAGACATGCACACTTTTTTTTGTAAACTGTACAAAGTATACAAACCAAAAAATGGACGCCTGCCTGAAATTAATGCCTGGTTACAAATGTAATAAAACATTACAAAAGTATACCAAAAATATGTTATTTATTTTAATTTTTTTGTATAATTATGAAGGATTATATTGTTAAAAATCAAAACCAATATTACAAAAAATAGCATTATTTTCCTATTTAAAAAATTCCCAATTGTAAATTTAAGTACATTTCATCCCACCATACGTGGAAGTAATACAGCAAGAGTGTATTTTGCAGGTAGATGTGGTCTGGTTGTGTGTGTTGATGGTGGGGGGCGGGGGTGTGGAGGGGACAAAATGGAGAATGTTTTGAATTATACATTCCTGCCATGAGTGACAAATGGAGAGAAGGATTCGTCATAAATCACAAGCAGCCCAACACAAAGTGCTTGCTCGGCAGCAGCCTGAAATTTAGTGTTTGCTTCGTCTGCAAACGCCACGATTGTGCCTGTGCGTGCGCGCAAGCGTGCGTGTGTGTGTGTGTGCGCTGACGTAGTAGTGCTCAGCAAAGTTAGCCAATTAGCCGGCTAACATACAGTTCATTTTTGTGGCTTTTAACAATCTTTTCCTTCCTTCCTTCCTTCCTTCCTTCCTTCCTTCCTTCCTTCCTTCCTTCCTTCCTTCCTTCCTTCCATATTAAGCTTGTTAAGTGCATGCAAAGCGATGAGCAACTGCGTCAAGCATACAGACATCTGCATTCCATATAATCTCATATTTATTTCATATAGATAAGCAAACCCAAAGAAGACAGTCTTTGTATATTGGAGACGTGGAGATTCCGAAGAGACGCATCGGGGATCAACGGGAGTGTTGACTAAGCATCTGCGAGTAAATAAATAACCTCAACCGCATGCGTGGATCTTCCCGGCTTCAACCAGGAGGCCGCCCGCTATCAAACATTTTGTTTGGTGCGGCGCTAATATCAGCGTTTTTCCTTCTTCTTTTACGTTACCTGTAATGGCATTCTTATTGATCGGCTGCTTAATGGTCGGCCTCATATACTGGATGGTGTTCATTTAAAGTAGAAATGAATAATGGCCGTCTGAAGCAAAGCCATAAAACCTCGCATGTATGTGCGTGCGTGTCCATGTGTGTGCGTTTTCATCGTCATTGAGATGTGGAAGCGGAAAGAAGGGGAAAAGGGATGGAGTTTTTCATTTGCAGAATATCGTGAGGTTGGGAAGGAGCGGGGGGTGGGAAGACTTTAAGAACGTGGGCAATAAAAACTAATTTACCCTCGCAAACAGAATTTGTACTAAAGTATTTCTGCAAACGCAAAGCATTTCGCCTCCGAACGCTCGTTCATCACTTCTATGCGTTGGCAAACAACTCCCCCCCCCCCCACTGCCTGCCTCCCCTCCTTCGTCCTGCTCCCTCTTAGGTCATCAACCGGAGAAACCACAACAAAAGGGGATCGGGCGGGTAGTGGCGGGGGGCCGGCGTTGGCGCGGTGACCTTGGCTGTGACATCATGTGGCGGCAGAAAGAAATGAAGCCATTAGGCCGAGGCAGCGCTCGGCCATAAATCAGACTGTTTCCAATAAGCTGCCTTAATGGTCATCCATCACCCCCGCCAGCCTGCGCCCTCCGCGCCCAACCGCCTGGGGAACGGCCGCTGGGACGCGGGGAATGGGGTCGGGTAATAACGGCGGGGAGCTGCGCGGGGGCGGGCTCTGTCCAGGTAGACTCTACGGGATACGCTCGGAGAGGGAAAACACGGCCGTGGTTAGACGGCAGAATGAAGGATGAGGTCGAAAATGGGAGGCGAGGGGGATCGAGAGGTGAGCCGAAATGGAGGGATGGGGGTAGTAGAAGAGGCGACCGTGCAAAAACTGCCATTGAGAAACAAAAGTAAGACATGAGGAATATGACTTCCTTTAAATGTTTAGCCTAAAAACCCATCCGTCTATCCAGCTGTTCATCTGCACATCCATCTTTTAGTCGATTCAGATGGACAGCCGCAATTCTATGGTTGGCTGGATGGATGATGGATGGACGGACAGAAAAAAAAACACTACTGTAAGAAGCATCAACCTTCAAGCGGGTTGACAGTTGGATGATGGATGGACAGATGACTAATAATTGAAGAAAGCAGTCGGACGGATGGACGGATTGGATGGATGTCAGAAAATGCCGCGCCACTGGCTTAGGAAACGGCCGTTACACAACAACAACAGAAAATTCATCTCTGTGACTTTTTCCTCAGGTTTTCCACTCGTTACCATTTTGGTGGCTTCCAAACCCAATGACAGCATTTTATAAATGGTGGCGTTTAACGACATGAGCTAACACTCGTTCCGACAATTAGAGGGAAATTGCCGCAGTTAGTCAAAGTGCATCGAAGGAGGAGAAGAAGAAGATCACACGGAAACATTGGCGGTGCAGCCAAACCCGGGCGTCGCGGTCGCCAAGCGGGACCTCGGGAATGACTTCACACGCTGCGTTTCAGCACATACACTTTGCGTCGAAAGCTTTTTGGGCTAAGCGAGCTGCATCCGGATCCTTCACAGCAGGACTGGGAAAAAGTTGATGCTCGAGGGCCAAGTTGGATTTGTAATGCCAAACATTTGGCTTGGTCAATGAAAGAGATCATGATAAAGTAACAATTCATTCCTGTGTTTTAAAGTAATTTGTGTAATCATTATAAATTATCCAATGTTTTTTTTACTCTATTATCTGCAACATATTGCTGATTCAGTTATTTCATTAAAACATTATGAGTGAAAAAAACTATATGTGAAATTATTATTGATTTCTAGTATATTATTTAGAATGGTTTGTTCAGTCTAAATAATATACTTCCAAATAAAAAGGTTCCAGAAAATGTAAGAAATGTATCTAAAATATTAATATCATTTCAATAAATTCATTTTATAATTTTATGTTAATATTTACAGTAAAGAGACCAACTAATTATTTGACAGTATTGTCTGTTTTTATGTATAAATTCATTTAGTTGACTTTTTTTTAATTATTAACAATAAATGAAAGAATTCCTCCACAAAATAACCTAATCTGTACTTTTGTGCAGCACTGCACCACTGTGGATGTGTATGTACCTTTCCAACATGTCTGAAAACACAGAAAAATAATGTGCGAAAAAGTCTGCCGATACAGAACACTGGCCAAATGATTTTTTGTGAGCCTTAGCTGGGGTATGATCCATCATGCAAAATGAGCCCTCAAATTGGGATTATGGACGCAAAAAAATGTTATAATAAATATTATATTATACATCAGCCTACTCTTGCCTTTGTGACATTGAGAGGTTACCTGTGTGATGTGAAAACGACCCTTTTTGAAGGACACACTCTTGCACACGTACACACACACCGGGGACCCAAGGTGGCCCCTCTCAGCTGGTACCAAGCCCCATATGCTTCACAGACTCCCGTTATTATTGTTGTTTGGCTCATTTGACATGTGGACCCATGACAGTGTCCAGAACCCCTTCTGAGCTGCATGTGTGTGCAGCCACACTGTTCAGCCAAGATGGCGCAATAATGAGCAAGATGGTGACTTTAGCATAATTCATGTCAAATGTTGATTCGTGTGACATTCAACTTTAATATACTGATCGTCTCAGATGAGACAATAACACATGACAAATAAAGTCACCAACAACTTTCTTTTGAACTTTTGTACTTAAATTAATCAAAGATGATCTTTTATATGATTGATACATCTGGATCCAATATTGGTGTCACTGTTGGATTTAATGCCAATTTTGATTATTAAATCGGGTTTCACATGCAATATTTTTCACCAAGTGTTTTGATGATCACATAATGTCTCAATTGTGGTACCCTCAATATTTTGGTATTTTTGTGACGCATCTGTGTGTATCATTATTGATATTAGAATTATTCCAAAAAATAGCACAGCAGGAGTTTCTCTGCAATTCCCACCTCGAGTTTGGGCTGTCATCAGTGCAGGAACGTATTGTGGGAGACATCATCAGCTATCCACTTGAGGCCTGGCTGGCGGACATTGTGCAGGCGTGGTGCGGAAAAACAGGAAAAGGGGAAGGCTTGCCTGTTAAAAAGCCAGAATGACATTTATATGAATATTTACATTTGTTCACAGCTGTTCCTTGCGGAGTAGTAGCACTCCCCAGCTAGTAGAAAGGTCACAGCGCAGTTTTTACTAGCTTAGCATGCATATAAAAATCTTTGTTTGGATCAAATGCTTCTCCTTCCTCTTCTAATGTAATCTCACAAACGGCAGTTCAAATGAGGTTTATATAAGGAGGGGTTATGGTGGGGTAATCGCTGGTAAGCGCATGTTTATTTACAATTAGATGGAATGCTAACATGCTAACAGTTGGTATGCTAATGTGTGCAACTTGGGCAGAGAAAGAACAGAGGTTAATATCGATATTAGACCTTGCTATGTCTCTCATCATTTCAGATGGAAAGTGCTAAAATGCTAACATGCTAGTTGTTAATGTGCAAGCAGGTCGCTAATGCATAAAATAGTGCAACATGAGTGAGGAAAGCACTATGAATGGGAAACAAAAATGCTAACATGCTAGCAATTAAATGATGCAGATATAATATTATGACCCAAATCCCACCTTTCTTCAAATGTAGGCATCATTCAGCCTTGGAAAGCGCACCACCCCCTCAACAAGCCTCCTTCTTTCTCTCTTTTCTCAAAATGGCTCCATAAATCACGAGGCTAGATGTAATCTGCAGTGTCCAGAATGTGAGGGGCGAGGCCGGCCAGCATAATGCGAGCAGTCCTCCATTGTCATTCAGCTGCATGCAGCAGCAGCAGCCCGAGTCTGATAAGAGTGCGCTGAGAGAGGGCCATAAATCACGAGCTGTGCCAACGCTTACTCCTCTCATCTCAGCGTGGGATTGGGGGGTATGGTCACACACACACATGGAAATGTGTGACAGGACCAGATTGGTCTTCAAAGTTGCTTGTGACCTTCACCAAATCAACACTGCACTGCGTCCATTCATAATAATGACGAGGTTGCACTTAAAATATGTCGAATTTTTCGGGGATTATTTTTACACACCTATATTATTCTAATATTGAAAGGTGTCTTTCTATTCGTATATTTATTGCTGTTATTTGATAAGTGGATTTAAATATTTGATTAAATTCAAATGCTATCATTTCAAAGCATAGGTCACGATTTTGAGTCTACGTTCACTTTTCAATCAGATGACTTCCCAATTGGAATACATCTTGAGTCGCTCTTCATCACCAAAGAGCAACCAATAATGATTTTTGTGTCAGCTCTCACTCTCAAGCCTCCATTCAGTTGGCCTTATTCATATGCTAAAGGCCTTAGCGCACCAGCGCGGCCCCTTTGGCTGGGCCCACTGTGAGCTCCGTGTTAACACGTGTAATCCCCCATTAACGCCCGGATGAGACAACGTATCCCACATTCCCGCTCACTCGTACCCCCTCTTGGGATTAGCCCGGGGGGCTGCTGGCTAGCAATGTTCTGTAGACCCCCCCCACCCACCACCATCGGCACCCTCCTCCACATCCCTGGAGTTTGACTTTGGGATCAAGGAGGCTAAGTGTGTTTGCCTGGAGGATTTCACTGATTATGTGCTATGAGAGGCTGTTTACCAGATTTGCATTCATTGAGAGCCAAAAGGGCTTGTTTGGATTTGCACATTATACTATACAACAACAGTAAACAGAAAAATCACTTCAGCGTTTTATCGAGCGGCACACATCATGACATCAGCGAATCCTTCGCATGTTGCCGTGGTTCCATCACGTCTGCAGGAGGGGCTTTTTTTTTTTTTTTACATCCCAGTCTGAGGCCTCGCTGGCTCGCACATTTTGTACTCGGGAGGATTTTCAAAGGCAACACAAGTGCGAGAAATGTTTGCGACATTGTGGCGAGCTGCTTTTTATATCTGTTCCCAAAAAATAAAAGTCACGTTTCTTGAAAATCAGCAAATTCCTTGTGCTCTCCGGGAATGTGAATTGGTTGAAAACTGAGGACAATTACAAGAAGAATAAAAATCCGGGGGAGCGGGGGGGGGGGTGACTAGGAAAATAAACATCTCGTCTAACAAATGTTCTTTACATAACACACGTCCTGTGAAGTCCAGCCAGCATTCTGCCCTCCTCCTGATAATTCGTGCCTGACCAGTTTTGGAGTTTGCACCTTGGCCCATTGTGTCATAATTCCATTTGACCCAATGATAAGTGACTCCAAAAATCTTTGACGTCTGTAGCAAAGTTTAATGAGAAGCCATTGCAGCATTTTGGGATAGATTTCCACATAGGGTTAAGAAGGAATGCAAAAGATGACTTTCCTGAAGATTGGAACTCGCCCAGCACAACCATAATAAACATCGGACTTCAGAAAAGTGTGAAGATGAACGTTGACTGATACAATATTTACCAGCAGGTGGCGACCCGGGCTATTTTATTTGCAAAAACGATTTCACCTCTCCTGTATGCAATATACTGTATGCAGATTCAAACTATTACAATTATCAGCTGCTAAATGACAAAGTAAGGTAGGCGTTAACAAACATGCAAACCCAATCTGCAATAATGATGCTATTTATTCTAAAACGGCACAGGACTGCAGTTGGGTGATCATTTTGTGACTTCAGATCAGTAGGACTCTCATCTCAGTTGACTTTGGGTGCTTATTCTTACATGGATGCTTTTAAAACACAATGTGAGAGGAAGTAGAAGGTAGTGTGAGACAAATGTGCTAACCACTAAACCACCACGTTTCCCCCCCCCCCCAGACAATTGTTATGTGAGGAAAATCAAAATGACACACACAGCTCTGTGAAGTCAAGGGTGTCTCGTTTACAAGTTGATGATGAACATTCGGAGAATGTTTTTTCTTCCTCTTTTAGTGCATGTCGTCTCTTTTTATTTGGAAAAGAGCATATCAGGATGCACTGAGCTTGACTTTGAGTTGTAGTGAATGATCAGAAAAGCTCAATGGAAATAGCTACGATCACAGCGTTCCCTCACCTTTCTACCAGCGAGCCAGCGAGTGAGTGATACATTCCATGACCCCCTGCGTAGGTGAATTCCGCACATGAGAGTTTTGCTCTCCCTGCCCCCTCATTTGAGTCAGAACGGCAATACCGGAATATTTGCCTAGCTAATGTAGTAGCGGCAGACAAAAGAGAATTTTCAAACATGGACACCTATCTTAGCCTGACCGAGGATGAAGCAACATGGATGCATTTCAAATGGGACCAAAGACATCCTTTCTTTGAATTAGT
Organism: Syngnathus acus; assembly: GCF_901709675.1. Lineage (NCBI taxonomy): Eukaryota > Metazoa > Chordata > Actinopteri > Syngnathiformes > Syngnathidae > Syngnathus > Syngnathus acus. The sequence goes on from NC_051100.1 coordinate 2,679,068, forward strand.
AGCTTCACTGCTTGATTTTGCAGTTCTCTGTCCGTCCGTCCTTTATTTACACGTAAATGTGTGTAGTAATTGTTACGCGTAACCACACCCGCGCCGAATGGGCAAATACAAAGGAGCGATCGCACACAGAAGCAGAAGCAGAAGCAGGGTTAAGGTGCGGGTGGGGCCTGCATATTTTGCAGTCTGACCTGCAGGCTTTACCTTCAGGCAGATAAGAAAAGAGTTGGATTAAGACGGTGGGGGTGGCACTCAGGTTTGCTCGAGTTTGTTGAAGGAAATGCTACTTCAGAAGGTACACACTTTGCTTTAAGGGAAAAGGAAGGTGAAGGAATAGGGTCAAAAGACACAAAACCCGCCGAGCCACAATAACAGATACGCTCACATCTCTTTGGATAAAGTATATAAGCAGACAAGTATATTCATGGAGTCAACCAATAAAGAAGACATAACTAGACATTCTTTGATATAAGATAATAACAGAGGTTGCTACAACTTCACGATTCAATATGTATTTCTGTGCACTGCAAAATAAATGTCTTTTGATATGTTGCCTAAATAGCTTAATGACCCTTAAGGAACTGTGTAATGCACGCCTGATGTTTTTTCTCTAAATCATGGACACGGCCAGAGTCGTCTTGACCGTTCAGTACTTGATTATATCTTGTGTTTTGATTAAACGTCATAAGTCGCCTAATGCGGGACGCCAGCTTTTCGATGACTACTGAACGCTCTGCACAGAGGGAAATATTTTGCCTAACAAAGAAAAGATATGGTGGGAAGCATGATTAAACTAAGAATATAATGATGTGAGCAAAGACATGGAGTATCAAAAGAACTAACTTTGCATAGTCAGGGAACAGTAATAGATGAATGATGTGACAGCCAAAAAGCTCACATAAATTCGTACAAAATGACAAAATTGAAAGAATGAGGTACGACAGTATATGTGCAAGGATGGAGGAGAATGTTTACAGGAAGGTCACTTGGAGATAAAAATCAGCTGGTGCCAGAGGGAGACAGCCAAGGACTCGGCCAAAGATGATCACCAAGGCCGAAAGACGGGATGGAAGACAACAGCCCCCACACACACACATCGAATCGCCCATAATCAGCACCCACTCCCATGGAATCAAAATCTCCTGCGAACTTGCCACACCCCCTGACTCATCACCCATCAAACTCGGCCCACACTGGCATGTGCAACTGAATATAAGCTGACCAAAGAACCTTGAACGTTCCCTTTTCGGAATGGAGACTTTCTGCTCTTGAGCATGGTCGCACGGAAGGCCCAGCGCCGTATTGTACTTTCCTGAAAACAGAGCTTTCTTAACAAGAATTGTGATTGAACTCAACCAACCTGTGTATGTCTAATTTCTGCTTCAGTGTCTTTGCATTTTCCTAAATCTGAAGAAATTAAACGAGCACGCAGTGAGTAAATTGGATAACAGGTGATTGGCAATGGCTTTTGCCGTGAGGCGCAGATAGCGCGCTCCCTAAATTGTGGACCAAATCCAACAAATGGTGACCATCCGACGTGATTTCTTCAGAAGGGAAAGTGCTTGCTCCAGGAAGGATTCTTCCATCTCCGCTCTTGCTCAACAATATTGCAGTCCGATCAACACAAAAGGTAAGGGGGAACCTTTTTGTTTCAATAAAATCTCCCAGTTCAGCAATATTGTGGAGTGAAAGCGGAGTAAAATTAAAATTAAATATTAATAATTTTAGCTCTGTGTTCAGGAATTGTGGTTGTATGTATATACTACATTTATGCTTGTATGGGAACTGGTGAAAAAGTGACGTTTTGTGGAAAAGAAAAGGAGAAAGGTGGTGAGGACTTCGTCTGATCAGCGAAGGAAACTCACACCATGGAACTTGTGGGATGCCAATGGCTAGCATATGGGCACCGGAGTGGCCTCAATAGTAGACGCTTAGGGACTTTGTACTGTTGCCTAAGGCCAGGGTCGATTGGATCGGCCAGGCCACCAATACGAGTCAGGGACTCGTGGAAAAAAAAAAAAAAAAAAAAAAGGTGAAGGCATCGCTGATATAGCAGGACGGATGCCTGGCGACCTCAATAGTGCGACCTTAGAGACTTATATTGTTGTCTAGGGCGAAGGGTAACTGGGTTAACCAGGTCGCTACATAATTGTTGAAGTGTGACTATGATGATATTGTGTGGAAAGCAGGCTTGGCTGTCAGATGGGACAGCGACGCAGCTGGAGAAGTGAGTGATTAGTTGTGGTGGTGCTGTTCATGGGGTGGAAGTGATGATTTGTGGTTCATGAAGAACAATAAGTTGATTTGTATAAAATTGTTGATTTTTTATTTGTCATGTGAGTTGGAGTCAGAAAAATGGCTTAAAAAGAATTTGATAAAGAATGTATATATATAATTAGCATGAAGGTTATATCCCATTGTGTGGTGGGGTTAAACTGTAACCATTTTTGTTTTCAAAAGGGTGCGGCTCTAAAGTTTGGGCCAAACGGTCAGGTGGGCACAAATGCATATTCTGGACAGAGGTGGGGGGTTGCATTGTGCGACGTGGTGGAGGCGAGGCTCTCCACACTTCGGTTGCCCCCCCCTTGTCATCAACTGGGAAGATTGTCATGTCTATGTTGTGGGCCCGTGTGTTATCTATGTTTGTCTTTGTGTATCAGTTTGTTATAAATGATGGAATTGGGTTAAAATGGTGCACGAAAACGGTGTGCTAGACAATGGTTTATCAGATTTGCATTGTTAAATGTAAAAATGAGAAATTATAGAATAATCTGAGGGTTGTGGGCAGAAACTGGTCCAACGAGGAGAGTGCCCAACCCTCATAAAAAATGTGAGAGTAAGAGAGAACATACATTGTAGAATTGAATAAAATTAAATTGTGATTGCAGATGTTACATTTAGGAGGAATTATTGATCGATTAGGACATTAGACTATACAAGGTGGTTACATGTAAGAATAACTCAAAGATTTGAATCACTTGGAGTTAAAAATAACAAAGAAAAACGACTTTGCAAGGGGTACTTTTTATTAAAAGAACACCAAGTAAATTATTAAGTAGGGGGCATTCGTGATTGGGATTCAATTAAAGGAAATTCCAAAAAGGAAATTTTGCAAAATTGTACCGCAATGTTGAAAGTGAAAATGTGAAATTTTAATCTAGAAAGTGAAAGAAGGTGAATTGGAAAGTGAAAGAAGGTGAATTGGAGGAATTATGTGGAAGAAAATGAGAAATATTGAATGTGCCATGAAGAATGAATGGTGAAATATTGGCTTAAAATTTGTAAATTTTTCAAAAAACGTAAATATTTAGAATATTTGGCATAAATATTTGGAATGTGTTAAAAGTGGAATGAAGTGAACAATGATGATCATGACCGCAAAAATATTTCTAATTGGTTTTGATAGGTACAAAGGGGGAACGTGGAAGAAGGTTTTCAAAATTTGTGATATAGCGTGACTCCATTATCAAGAGTAAGCATTTCTTTTTAATTTTAAGAATTGGCATCAACAAAAATGAGAACGATAATCTTCAAGGTGATAGCGTAAGTGGCAGGAGGAAGCTGTGTATATTGTTTTTATACATTATTTTTGGTATCATTATTTTTTAGGAGGGTCAGTTATGCTCGTGAGGAGATGAATGAAGGAACAAGGTAACAGTAAAAGGGAGTGCCCTATAAATTGTTGGTTCTTTGCCAGAGGTAGTTATTTGGAGGGATGAATTTAAACTGAAAGCAAAATGGAACTGTTTAGTGGAAGAAATATGGGAAGGTGGAAATATTGAAGTTACAGCTCAACACAAAGTGTTAAATAGTCTAAGTGTGAGATGTGAGCAAACTAAATGGGGAGTTAAATCATGTTCCAGCATTATGCATATTGGCAAACGATGAGAGGACAGGAGACCAGACAATTAGATATTAATTTTGGATTTAAAATAAAAAAGGGAAATTTTAATTGAGGAGAAAATTTTGCGTCGGGACGGTTCCTTTTTACAATTTAATATTGTATGTTTTATGTGTGTGTTGTGGGATGACAGTTTGTCTGTAATGGTGTATGAATGTCAAGTCTGTGCTTGTGGTGTGGTGTTTGTGTATTGTGAATGGTTAACATAATTCAAGGCTGGGGTGATGTGATCACATTCCTCTCACCTGAAAAATGTAAAGATACTACAGATTTGGAAAAGCACGATTGATCAGGACTAATTTTAGACTAAATATGGGTTTAGGATTACTCAGGGGCACCATCGACAACAAAACTGTGCGATGGAGAAGGCCCATTTCAGTAATATGGTCAGACAAGACAGAACTAGTATCGAACATCAAGACTTTGGACGATTTGACGTGTGACGACTTTGAGCTCACCCGACGGGGTGACGGACTAGGTGGACAGTGACCAAATGTTTGACGCTTGAGCTTGCTTGCGACAAGAGCACGCTCTGCTTTGTTTTTCTGTGTGACTTGATTTTTATTTTTTTGCAGCAACAGCCATCAGCCAAGTAGCGGATTGCGCGCTGCTTGCGTAACTTGTTTTCGTTCTTGCAGGTTGTCGATTGCGTTCGTGGAAAGTTTGTGTTGAATTTACAAGAATATGTTAACCCTTGCCCTTTTGGTTTTTAGGATGAACTTGTTGATGACATGGTTTTCAGGACATGATCCGCAGGCGCCAGGATTCATTTTATGACTGTTTTTATTTTGATACTTGATGTCTGGTTTTGTGTGTACAAATGTCCGCTGTCAGCAGGGCTATAAGCTCACTGACAGGAGTGCGATGATTTTTGTTTGTATTGCCGAGTGTGTGGTGGACAGTCAAGTTTTAAGGACTTGGAATGACGGTCCCGGGGCCCAGATGGGAGCTAGAGGTTCCGCGGGCCTGGCTACAATGAGTGTGGTGATGAGAGGGGACGCTTTGCAGGTTCCTTTTGATACGTAATGACACATTGGGTGAATGTGTCAAAAGGGGGAGTGGTAAAATAGAAATGGGTGAGTAGGTGTAAAATAGAAATGGGTGAGTAGGCGAGTAGGTGTAAAATAGAAATGGGTGAGTAGGTTTCAATTTGTAATTGTGATATACAGTTTTTTTCCAAATTCACTTGTTTTTAAGTTTTAACAGGACATGCCAGAATTCAACTAGCAGTGATGGAAGGAGCAGAGGAAGACCAGTGACATCTGGTTGTGGTGTGGTGACAACAAATTATATGATCGCTTGCCGAAGGATGCATCAGGTATCTGTGCCCTCGTGTCTTTGATAATGCCTGTAGTGGTTGTCCCCATTGAAATACAGAATCTCAATTGGAACATGGAGTCCCCACTGGCGGGGCTCCTGAAGCGAGCCAAAAGAGACGTTTTCCCCCATGGTTGAGCGACAACGATCCAACATATATTGACGCTATAGGAGTGCCCCGGGGTGTGCCAGAATAGTATAAACTCGTTAATCAAGTGTTTTCGGGATTCGAAAGCATTTTCCTATGGATCACCCTCAATAAAAATGTTGACCGTATTAATTACGTTCATTACAATGTCCAACGATTGGGTAATTATACAGCTGAATCATTTGCAGCGGTCCATGAACAATTGGCTGCGACGTCATTGATGTCGTTCCAAAATAAAATTGCGTTGGACATGCTATTGGCTAAGGAACATGGTGTGTGCGGAATGTTTGGTCACCTATATGTTGAACAGAGGGTGTGTTTTACCGAAGTCAAATTCCTTGTTTGGCACGCTCAAACATGGCGAATAAAAACTCTTGAATCTTGAATCTTGAAAGGAATGTGCAGGCTACAATGAATTTGTTCTCTACAAAGTATTGTGGAACAGGATGTCCAGACAGGGAGGATATCTCAAGGCCGGTGAGGAACAACTCGTCTTTGTGGTCCAGACACCTGTGCTGAGCAGGGGAAAAACCCAAACGAGGAGGAGACGACCATCGACCATCGACCAATCACCACACAATATTTTGCATGCTTGAATATTCATATTGTGTTTCTTTAAAACTGGGCAAAACATGTGTTGTCTCTTGATGGTCACAAGAACACACGATCTTAGTGTGAGGGACCCGGGGGACCCAGGCACCTGTATTAGCTTGCTTTGTCAGGATTAAACAATTGGTAAATTCGGCCTAATTGATCTCCTGGTCTTCTCTTTGACAGAACGAACTCGCAAAATTGTTAGGTGTACCAGTGTGTGGATTAGGACGTAACGATTATACAGCACATGTGTTATTTTGCTCAAATGTTGGGTTTGTATTAACAATTGTCTCGATGAAGTTATCATACCGTAGAACTGAATGACCTCATTGCTTAAAAAAAAATAAAAAGTTTCAGTTTCTTCACCGGCTGGCACGTAAAAAAAACAAACATTAACTTTGCAAGTTGCAAATGTCTCACACAGACTTGCTAAAACGGAAAGAAGAGCACCATTTTTTCTTTGCTTTTGTGTTTCAACTTGGTGATTACAATATTATGAACAACTTGATGTTTGGACTAAAATACATGTCAGGAAGGTGTGTGCAGGTCCATAATGACCAACTACACTAGCTAGCCAATGATTCTTAATTCTTGATTCTTCCGCCTAGCTTTGAAGCAAAAGAAGGGCAATGCAGCGGAAGTGACAAGTTTCAATTGAATTCAAAAGGAATGGGCCGATAAACACGAAAGGCTCTGGATTTATTTTCCATTTCATCTCTTTTACTTAAATGTGTATGGAAGCCATTTCTTACAAATGTTTTACTCCCTAATATTTATTTATTTGTGTGTTTCTTCAAGCAGTGTTTTTTTTTTTTAACCTTGTCTTTGTGTATTCCTCCTCATTAATAAACGTTTGTGTTTTCCATTCTTGTACTGTTTGTCTGTTTACCTTGTGCGGGAACATTTATCTCCATTCCCTTTGCGTTGTGTAACACGGTTCATGGGAGGCTGTTGTACAGTCCAGTCTGATAAGTGCAAGGACACAGTGCTTGTTTGAGTGTGATGAAGATAGAGAGAATATTTTCACTGGGCCAATTCCACATAGGATAAGAATAAACCGCCGCTTTTTTGACATTCAGATCTTCATTCGAACAAATTCAACAATAAGTTGATCCCGTTTTTTTTCCTTGAATCAAATCTTGGTCAAAGCTGACATCAAGATGGGTCAAGCTCACAGAACCATAGACGTCTTTTAGCCCGACGTCTATAATTGGTCTAGCCCAAATCTAGACGACAAAATTCAATCCATCAAATATGAAATCTTAACATCTAGAATAGCTGTAAGTTTGCTTTCACAGGTGGAGCAGACTAAAAGGACCCATTCCTCTGAGAAATGTGTGGGAAGTTCTAACCATAGCCATTCCTGAGACGAGATAAAGGATGTTCTTTCTGGAGGCCATCATGTCAGATAGTCTACATCAGGGGTCACCAACTCCGGTCCTCAAGGGCGCCAATCCAGCCTGTTTTAGGTGCAGCCCTACAACAACACACTTGATTCAAATAATCAGGATCGCTATCAGCCTTAATAGAGCTTGCTGATGAGCTGATCGTTTGAATCAGGTGTGTTGTTGTAGGGCTGCACCTAAAACAGGCTGGATTGGCGCCCTTGAGGACCGGAGTTGGTGACCCCTGGTCTACATTGTTATTCAAAACTATTTCTCATACATTGGATCTGCCCGAACCAACAAACTCTCTGATCAGCAAAAACGAATCAATGTCGACAGCTGTTGCTGGGAACGAACTAGGAGGAGAAGTTGCAGTTCCCCTTGGGGGTAATGCTAACTTTCTTCATGTGTTCCACCAATCGAAACGGGATTTTTCTTCAAATGTGAAGAAATGTTCAAGGCCTACAAATGGAGCAAACATTGTAATGTGACGCTGCCTCGCTGCCACTTAACTTTGCTCCGCCTCCTTTTGTAACTCCTCTTATCTTTCATCAAGGCCTCCCTCCCTCCCTTCATAGCTATCCCGCATCTTTCACTTGTTAAGTGGTGGCAAACGTAACTGGAGCATTTACACCACAAATACACCATTTATTTGATCGTCAGCATTTCAAAGAGTGCTTTTGTGGATCATAGCGGGCAGATGAGGGCCGCCACGTTTGCGGTGTGGGGGGGAACTTTGGCCGTCGTTCTTCAGGTGAGCTTCAATTACATGCTGATTTTTTTTTTAGGTTTTTTTTCCCAACGTATCAGAAGGTACATTTCTTTTCCCGATTCATTTGTTCTAAAAATCCACTTTGTAGATGGCATTTATATTAGCGCTTGCCTTTCGGTAAATTGATTTAGTCGCCGTAAATTCGCCGGATATTTCACCTTTGGAGCGAGGTGATTTTTTTCATACATCTTTCGATTGTCTGTTTGATTGACCTGATTATATTTAACATTCGGATGGACTCAAACTAGCAAGACGTTGAAAGACGTTTGAAAGTGCGTGTCTTCGAACGTAGCAAAAGGGCCTCGCCCGCCCGCCCCGCCCGCCCGCCCCGCCTTGACAGGTTAACGCTCGCCTTCTTTAATCTTGTCACCATTGAATTTGAAAGACTCGTCTATATTTTTTTGATATTTATTGCAATATGAAATCATCCAAACGATTGCGGAATAAATAGGCCAAGCTCCTGTTTCAGTATTGCATATCAGACACGCATTTGGCGTTTTAGATGATTGCCTTTTTTTCGCGGCGTAACTGCGTAATTAAAAACAAATCGTGGCCATTTTGACCTTAGCATTGCAGTCAAGTATGAGGAACGACTTGAACCGACAAACTAACCGTTGAAACAAAGTGATCGATGAGTCAAGCTTCAAAGTGAAGACTAAATTGCAATGTCCGATTTGCTCGCATGCACAGCTCACACTCCCTGTTGATGTTCTTTTAGGCTTGGGCCGTAGTTTCTGCTGAAGAGCAATCATGCGTGCCTGGCTTTCAGTCAGACATGAAGTTTTTCACTGTGACCAGAAAGCACTTAGGAAGGGGCACCGTGTTGGGCAAAGGTAAGAGCAATCACAAAGTTGATTGTCATTTGGCTTTTGTTGATTGTCATTTGTCTGCGTCATTGTTTCTTATGCTTATGACATGAATCCAAATCTTTCAAAGAGGAAAGGGCTCAAATGTTGAAATGCGTTTCATGACTGATACTCTGAGGTCAAAACAAGCTCAAGGCTCACCTAATGATCTTTCCTGCACGCACTAAATGTCCCCAAGCCTGTTTTGCAAAGCCTTTCTTTTCAAAGCATGTCAACAGCTGCAAGGATAGAGCACAGGTTTTTTTGTTTGCTGTTTTTCCTCCTCTCTTAACGCAACAACACTGCCTGGATAGTATTGTAAAGGTACATTTTCAAGGATATTCCCACCGAGGACAAATTGGTTTACTTACTTTCTTAATGCAATGACACAACAAAACATTGTCATTTCTTTTGGCTGTTCTAGTGGACTTCTCAGACTGCTCAGGTCGCACAAGATTTCCTTTTACAAGTGAAGACTTGCGTTTCTCCGTCCAAACTGATGGTGTCATGAAGGTGAGCTATTTTGTTTCATTTCTAATGCTGCTTGTTTTATCACCATAACTGGAGCCTTGTATGAATGAAACACAATCAATCTCTAACTAAGGAAGTAGATGGTGGACTGCTTGTCCAGCGCACTGAAATGTATTATATAATAAAAAACAAAAAGCTAAACAATGTGCTGGCCTTGTGTGTGTGTGTATATATATATACCGTAATTTTCGGACTATAAGTCGCACCGGAGTATAAGTCGCACCAGCCATAAAATGCCCAAAAAAGTGAAAAAAAACATATATAAGTCGCTCCGGAGTATAAGTCGCATTTTGGGGGGCAATTTATTCGACAAAATCCAACACCAAGAACAGTCATGAACGAGCAACAACAGGCTAAACGATAGCTATGCTAACGTGACATAAACACAAACTAAGAGCTGAGAACGGCCCTGACGTAAAATTCAGAGTTATTCAAAAAACTATTACATAAATAACACGTTAATAAAACCATCTGCGTCACTCCAATTCATTAAATCCATCAATCGTCCTTTGTCAACAATGCGTGCGCGCCGCTGACGGCTCTTGCACTTACAAATATTCCACAGGCCCATATAACGATATATAAATTATATATCAAATAACTATTATATAAGCAATAATGTTATCAAACCATCTGTGCACTCTAAATCATTAAATCCATCGATCAAATTCCTCGTCCTTTGTCAACATCGCCGCGCGTGCGCCCTGACGTCAGCCTCGTCGTTATTCCACAGATCTACTATATAACTATATTGTAGCGTTAACAAAGTTCAAGGAAAGACGTGGGTTTGGTAAACGGCTCTTTATTTAACAAAACAAACTTACAGGCGTGTGGCGGCGTGGACTTCCAGCCACGGAAGTGGAAGAGAGCTCCATAGCATAAGACCGGGCGTGCGTAAAAGCCACGACCGAGCCCCATCCACCGTCCTCGGACAGCCACCCGGCTGAGCGCCGGCCCTCGACTTCCTACTCTACCGAGCTGTCTTTCAGCTCCGTGGATGGAAGTCGAGGGCCGGCACTCATTGTTGACAAAGGACGATTGATGGATTTAATGAATTGGAGTGACGCAGATGGTTTCGCGCTGCTGTCGTCACTTGAAATTCAAATTACAGTAATCCCTTGCTACATTGCGGTTCGTTTATCGCGGTTTCATTTTTTTTTTTTTTTTGGAAATTTTTTGAAAAAAAAAACACATATAAGTCGCTCCTGAGTATAAGTCGCCCCCCACCCAAACTATGAAAGAAAACGCGACTTATAGTCCGAAAATTACGGTATATATATTTTTTCCCCTTTTCATTCAGGTCAACAGGCCGGTGTCTCTTCATAAAGGTCAAATTGACTTTTTGATGCACACCTGGGACTCTCAAGGGCGCAAGATGACCATTCCTGTCAGGCTATTATATCATTCAGAGGTAGGATGAGATCGCAGCAGCCCCAACACATCTTTTCCAAAAATATGCAGGACAGTACTAGGTATTTTCATGTGGCGTTCTCCTACCCTTCTCATTAGTGCTCAACTATATTTGCTTCAAGTCCAAAATGATGCTAATGCAGTGTAAGGTTGATTGTATGACTCGACTTTGGATGGTCAGCTGTTCATTTAAGCCTGAAAATAACTGAATTGCGCATTTGCGGCCTCTTGTGGACTTTGAGAGTCATCTAAATGAAGTTGGAGAAGGGGGAAATATCTAGCATAGCGGCCCTCGAGCATCTACCTTGGTGTCCAAAGGTGTGCTGTGGCACAAGTGTTCATTTCCTGCTCCCGTTGTGTGATTTTAGAGAACTGATGATGCTGAAGTGCCAGTCTTGCAATTCCCCCAGTCTAATGGAGGATTACGGAGGAGAAAGAGAGAGTGGGTGATTCCACACATTCACGTTGTAGAGAATGACCGAGGTCCCTATCCCTTCAAAGTATCTCAAGTAAGGCCCGTTTTTTGAGTTTTGGATTGTGCATACAGAACTTAAGTAATACTTGGAATGCAAAAACACAGAAAGCCAGCCAGCTAGCCTCCCTTCTCCTCCCTTCTGTGTAGATTCGGTCCACTGAAGACAAAAATAAGTGGATCTTTTATAACATCACTGGTCCAGGAGCTGATCAGCCTCCTGTTGGTCTTTTCACCATGGACAGAAACACCGGGAATCTTTACCTCACACAACCGCTGGACAGGGAAAAGCAGGCCAGGTACTTGGTGAGTGAGGTCCTCTTTTGGAGAAATCCATGCTTAAAATGTCTACTGCTGTACACACTCCTACCATTGTCCATCTGTGTGCAGTTTAAACTCTTCGCCATGGCAGATGGTTCTGGAGACGCTGAGGAGCCCACGGAAATTATTGTCGAAGTCATTGATCAAAATGACAACAACCCTGTTTTTGAAAATGATACCTTCTTTGGAGAAGTGGCTGAGGCATCACCAAGAGGTACCTGCTAACAAATGGATTTCTTTATTCAACACACCATAATAAAAAAAGATTGCACGAGAAGGTATGTTTGAAGACGGGATTTAAAAAAAAATATATATATATATATATATTATACTGTGTAGTAGGGCAAGTTCAGCGGCTGACTGTAGATAAAAGATGATCACCTCCCCTCGATACACAATCATTCATTTGAAATTCAAACGACCTGCTGGTTGTCATAGCATAGATTTGTCATTTTTCACTTGCCAGGTTTTGAGGTCATCAAGGTGACCGCCACGGATGCGGATCAGGAAGACAATGACAATTCTGATATCCGTTACCGTATTGTGAGTCAAGATCCCGAGTTTCCTGCGGCAAATCTTTTTGCCATTAATCCAATGACTGGCGGCATCCGAATCAATGCCGGCGGCTTAGACAGAGAGGTGAGGCCTTTTTTTTTTTTTCTCCCCCCCCTTTTTTTGCACCTGCATCCTATGTGTGGCAAAACCATTTTTATTGGCACTACAGGTCAAATCTTAATGGTCTGTTGTCAGTGCACCATGCAGACAAGGAAATAGTTTTTGTAAACTTGAACAAAAGCCTCCCATAAAGTCTCTCCTTCTTTCTGAACAGAAATATCCCAGGTACACTTTAGAAGTGGAGGCAGCTGACATGGAGGGTAAGGGGCTGACTGGAAAGGCCAAAGTTATTCTCACTGTGACTGATAGCAACGACAATGCGCCAAAATTCACCCAGAACTCGGTGAGTACCCGTTTCGTTCATTTTGCTCCTGAATTGTCCCAGGATTTTTAGTTTCACCTCTTAATTTCCGCAGTACGATGCATCCGTGGAAGAAAATAGAGTGGACGTTATAGTCTTAAAGATGACCGTAACCGATGGTGATGAACCACATTCTCCATCCTGGAATGCAAAGTTCAAGATTATTAGTGGTGACCCCAAAAAACTGTTCTCTGTGGAAACCGGAAGCAACAAGAACGAGGGAATCATTACGACTGTCAAGGTATCAAATCGAGTCCTTTTTTCACAGCACAATGTAGTGACCTGGACAGGATTGGAATCTCTTTTTCTGAACAACGCAGGGTCTGGACTTTGAGCAGAACAGCAAACATGCCTTGTTGGTTGTAGTGGAGAATGAAGCTCCCTTTGCTATTCCCCTGCCCACCTCCACGGCCACTGTGATTGTAAACGTGCTTGACGTTAACGAATCCCCGGTCTTTGATCCGGTGGAGAAATCGGTGTCGGAACTCGTAGACCTTCCCGTCGACGCCGACGTGGTGCAGTACACCGCTTCGGATCTAGACATTCCACGCAAGTAGACGGTCATGTGAGACGACTTGTTTCTTTTACCGGCAAGTGTATGCATTTTGCATTGAAGCTGAAATAAACATCTCGTCTAACAAATGTTCTTTACATAACACACCTCCTGTGAAGTCCAGCCAGCCTTCTGCCCTCCTCCTGATAATTCGTGCCTGACCAGTTTTGGAGTTTGCACCTTGAACAAGGCAGCAGACACTCCGACGCATTCCTGTCCTTTGTTCCTGGCGAGCCTGTAACATAATTTTAGAATGATGTGATTGCAGTTAACTATGGAAGAAGTCCTTGAAAGGACTTTTTTTTTTTTAGGGTCCTCAGGTCGTGGTAGGGACGAACTTCCTGCCTGTTTAAAAAATCAAAACAATCTATTTGTGGGGCACAAAGGAATTTGCCCCAGTTTGTTGTATTGTTCGATGCGTCGCATATCGTGACGGTTATGTAAGTTGACGGCGCGAAGCGTGCCGGCTTTGACTTCTCATTTTCTTCACACCCCCCTCAGGCTTTTCATTTTGATGCTTAGCGTGTGGCGCTTGCATCCAATAACAAACCTGGTGAGGGGCAGGGTGGCACCCCGGCACTATTAATACGCCACCATGCATCTGTCATCTCGAGGCCTCCCTCCTATCACCTTTTCGCTCAGGTGGACACACGCGGATCTTTGGCAGAGGTCACTTGGGCTGACGCCAGCGGACGTAGGGAGTAAACTGACAAAATATCCAAATGCTCATTAAAATGAAGGCAGCTGGGTGCTTTGAAATCAACAAGGGAGAGTCATTTGGTCACTTGGATGGCTAATTTACAGCAATCTAGTCAAAGCCCAGAAGCCAAGAATCAGCATTTCTTATAAAAAAATATTAAACACAAAAAAAATCACACTTTAAAAAAAAAATAATAATAATAACCAAAATAAATAAATGAGCTATTTACGTGTAAGTCAAATGAAAACAATATTTCAAACTGCTAATAAATGTCTGAATATAAAATTTGTTATTATTATATAGTATTTAAAGCAGAATCATTATTGCCTTCTAAATAACAAACCGCAATCAACTTTCAAAAGTCACGACTTGAACACGTGTGTGCCAAAATCGAAAATAAAAGTGTACAAACATTCCCCATTTATGACGATAAACATTTTGGACAACTGTCCGCTTCGTTAACATCGGGCTGCCTTTTAATTGATCTTCATTTCCCTCCATTACGATTATAATTAAACACCGGAAAGCTGTCGGAGCGAGCGGCCATCTGTCGGTGTTGATAACGTGCAAGTGGGCACACGCTGTGGCGCTTTTCTGCCAACGAGGCCAACGCACCTCCAAATGGCCCATGTGGGAATTGGTTTGCTGTGAATTCTTCACTGTTTTGTGTCAACGACCAAATGTTTCAACATTGCAACATTCCACACATGTGAGGGAGGACTTGTGTATTTTTATCCTTTTGATTCTCCCAAATTATCTTTGGCACATTTGTGTACTAGGCGTCAGATTGCCGTTGATCGTATGCTAGGTTAGAAAAGAAATGACCTCACCGTTCCAATACGAGAAAGGAATTTTTTCCAAGGAACGGCAAACAACTGAATTCCTATATTGGCTCTCATTAGTCACTCGGCACAACTCAGAAAATGGCTTTGTTGCACATTCGAGACGTCAATAGTCATCCGGTGGGAAGGCAGCGAAGGAAGCTCATAAAATGGCCGACTTTACCATGTTGATTTTCATCCGATTATGTCACGGCGTTAGATTTATAGTCATTGCTTTTTCTTATTTTTCAAATCGTGTCAGCTCAAACCGAGTTATGAACTTAATCAATGGGCCCCTGCTTGCTCTCTCGCATCGAGCCTTTTAATGCTTGTCCGAGGTCGCCGAGTTTTATTGACCCGATAACCCGCTATGGAAATGGCGGCGTGTATTTGACTAGCAGAAAATATGAAGGCACTTGATAACCCCCTGCCGGTTAAACGCATCGTAAACGGGAAGCGGCGTGAAATGAATCACTTCCGGAAGCGTTCCCACCATCGCTTGACGGAGCCGAGATGGGCCCGACCGAGTGTGATGGATGAGGTGGAAATCTCAATCGCCGGCATTCCTTCCATTTAGGCTGCGTTGCTTCACCTGCGGATCTGCGGCGGCCATCACCAAGCACCTACTTCATCTACTGAGCTTTCGCTGCCTTTTACATACGACAAACGAGTTGACGCGTTAAAGAGACTTTTCCACGATGAAGTGAGAAAACCCAACAAGACAATTCTATCATTGCACAAGCCAAAAATGTCAACTCAAATTCTTTTTTTTTTTTATGCACTAACAAACCACACCATCCATCAATTTTGCTTGTCCTTGGCCTACTCCTGTTGAATTTGGTCAGGAGAAGTGAAGTACAGTCTTGGAGTACTGGGCACCAGCCAATCACAGGACAAATATAGAAAGAAGAAAAAAAAAAACATTCACACTATGAACTTGATTCCCAAACACTGATCTGCTATGGTGAGGATTTTGCATCTCATAAATATATTCATAAGGCTTGTGAAAGGAGCTACATAGAGGAGAAGTGGGACAAAAGAGCCAAAAGTTACAACTGGATTTAAATATGAAGTTGGAAACGACCAGATCAGGTTTTAATACATTTGCATCAACACGGCCAGAGGTCTAAATTACGGAAAAAATTAACGAATGTTGGTGTGGACGCGGCTGGACGGTTTGGAGAGAGTCCAGCCTGGTACATGAGCACATATGGCTTTACCTTACATCATGACTTCCATTAAGTCATTAAGGGCCTGGCCCGACCTGAGCGAGGGCCTGTTAGTTAGTCACATTAAAGAGTTAATACTTTCTGTCTCCCTGAGCCCACGGACTGACAAGACGCTCCGTGCCGCATAATTAGGAAAATTGCTCTTGTAGTAATGGTCTCATTTCTTCCATCTCGCTATGACCGGAGCAAACTGCAAGAAGATGTCCCCTATTAACACCCGCCGCCAAGGCGGGCAAACTTTTGTGATCAAGGGCTGCGTTATACATTGGATGGACTGGCCAAATCATTTGTAAATGAAAAAAAAATTTGAAAAATTATGGAAAAAAAAAGGCAGTTTTAAATATGAAAAATAACATTTAAATTGAAAGTAAAGAATTAAAATGTTTTAAATGTATTTTTTAATGGTCACTGTGACGAGACTTCTATTGTGTGCCCTGGCCACAATTAACTGAGCAAGCTGCAGTAATATCGGTCAATTTGTTTTGCAAAGGATAAAGAATTTGTGACTGCGAGTGTTATTATATTGTCTTTCTAAATGTGTTGCACAACCATTAGTGTTCAAATGTCCATTGCTGTTATAACACTGCAAAATTGATGCTATTTGTTAGCCCAGGCTTGATTAAATTAATGCAAGAAATAATTTGGGACTCTTGATAATAAAGGACCAGATAAAAAAAAAAAAAAAGAGCGGGCCGCAAGTGACCCCCAGGCCACACTTTTCCCACCCCTGCACTGGAGCCTTCTAATGGGCCTAATGAGCGACGCCATGGCCTGCTCCCCTCGCAGATCTTTACCATATTTGAGGAGCCCTTTGATGGAGCAGCTATCATTTGAAACTTTTCAAGGGGGTGTTAATGCTATATGTGAGGAGAGGGAACGGATGGGGTGAGGGCAGGGGGGGGGGGGCAATTTAGGAAGAATGAAGGATGGTGAGACCATTGGGGCGCTGAGCTTTCATCTTGTCCCAGTCCGCCATCCCTTCATCTACCCCCCAACTCCTCTCGCCAAATTCAATTGAAAGCAGATGGAGCCGGGGCCTGGACTGTGCGTTGTGTCAGGTTGTCATGGAGTATTAGCTATCATTGGACATCCAAACAGCATGGAAGAAAAGGAAAACGCATCAAGAGACAAAGATAGGGAGCGTTTGCATGGCACAGCTGGCACAGCCAGGTGACGAATACCAAGCGACACGGAGACAGCCTAGCATCAGGGAGCGTCGGGATGGGGCTGAGGTTTCATAACGGATAACGCACCCCCCACTTCACTGAATCTGAATACAAACCCAATAATCACGTAATTAACTTCTGCATGTGGCAGTGTAAGAAAACAAACCACAGACCTCCCCTGTTCTTTGTCAACCATCTCAATTTGGACAAGGAAGCCGATGTGTCTCGACTACAATTTAAATACAAAAAGAAGGAAACGTTTCTTATTTTATCTTACAGTTTAGCAATTTTCGATTCGCTGAATAGGGGCGATGAGAAATTAATAAGCAAAGTATGTCCAAGAAAACTTAAGAGGACCTCAGGTTGAGCCGAGGTGTATCCCGTGAAAAACAGATGTACTCGTCTGAGGCTATTTTCACCCCAAAAGTTATTCGAGTATTCAATGAATAAAAATCCTTTAGAAATTAAGACTAACACAAGCGTACAGCGCTGACATTCAAGCATTCGTCTTCCCGACCATCATCGTCCCACTTAACCTCTGGCGGGGCGGGGGACAGAGATTCAAGTTTGACTGGTAACAGCGATACGGTGTCATTGCAGGTGTCATTAGCCCTGCTCGTAATTGACAGAAGCATTAACAGGTCATTAACACATAAGCTTAGACTTATATTTGAACCTTTTAATGAGGCAATCAGTCAACATTAATAGATTAGTTATCATGCTTAATGTGCCAGGTGTCTTTGCCTGTCCCCGCAGGGCAGGGCATCATAAGGAAAATCACGGCAATGCTTTTGCTTGAGGAGGTTGCGCAAATAACGAGGTCGATGCGGGCGAATGTAAGGAGAAAGAGCGCATACAGGCGTCCATTAGCTTAGCATGAATACAAATAGAAACTTTTGTCCTTGTCCTAATGTGTAGTGCTCAGGACGGCTTTTGCACTTGGGAAATTCACAGCTTCACAAATTTGGACCTTTCCCATTCCATGTTGGTACATTTCACACACTTGTGAAAGGGAAAATAATTTTTTTCAGTGAATAACGATATTTTCCACCAATTGGCTCATTTGCTGTCCAACCATTCAGCTACTTAAAACTCCACAAGCAACCCCCCCCCCCCCCCCCCCCCCTACCTCCAGTGCTGCATACTGATCCCTGCGAGCTGGAGCCTTTCCTTGTTTACATCAGGCCACAATTAATCTCCCGGAATGTCTCCTCCCCTCGGCCGCGACGGCTGATTGATGGCGGCCGGCTCGGGCCTGGCGCGTCGGAGTCGCTCAGAAACTCGGGTTTCAGGATACGCGAGCGGGTCAGTGCTTTCAGAAGCGACCAGTTGTGGCCGGCGAATGAGCCGAGGCGTCTCTGATGTGAAAAGCAGGTATCCATCCAAGCCGCATGACCCCCCCCCCCCATTCTCGGTTGCTAACATTTCCACCCGAATTCTACTGCCTGCCTGCCCAGTGGGTTGATGGATGATATTTTGCAGCTCAGAAGCACATTGTTTTCTTTAGCACAGCAGGCTATTCTGTTTGCGGAGGCCTGGCCCGTGAAATATGGAGAAGATCCATCAGTGGCCTCCGTTAAAGCCTCCCAGATTGATAGCTCCGACCGTCTGATCCCGTAAGTCCGACACAGGCAACCGAGCGACATAAATCTGCTTGAGTGCTAATAGATGATAAAATTCAGCATGTCATTCAAAATTCCAAGGTGGATTTGTGAGTGTTAGTATTAGGCTAGCAAGAAATAGGAGTGCCGCAGCAAAGTGGAGACTGTGGGCTCAAGGAGCATGGTGTTGTTACATCAACGTGTTGCCACACAAAAGGCAGCTGAACTTGTGACCCTCCCCGGGGTCTTGGGGTGTGAGGCCCAGCGGGAGGAGGGTCCTGGGGGTTCTGCTATCACTGAGCTGATCCACTCCATGCTTCCAGATTTCTGTTTACTGTGCAAAACAATTAGTAGCAATACTTCATCCTTACTTCTCATGCTTATCTTAATTTATTTTTTTAATCAATCTCATTTAACAAAGTCACAAATCGTCATCTACAATGTCACATGGCACTTACATTTGAATGTCTACGGCGGGGATAAAAATAATTAAAATGGGAATTAATTACCAGCACACACATTGGTACAAGTTGAATAATTGGGGCATGATTGAAAGTTATAATAATTAGGATTGTGTAATTAATGGGACATTTCATGTGACCCTAATAGTTCAACGTGTTGAATAAAAAGCACTTTTTAATCATTAGAGGCGGAAAAATGTGACATTTGACAAATTATGCACATCAACGTGCACTCACATTTTTGCCCCAACCCCCCCCTCCCAGTTTATTAACATTACGTATATTTTTTAAGACAAATGTCAACTATTTTCCTGCTTGTGGCTTTTTTTGCGTGAGAAATCATCTCAAAGAATACATTTTGATGTTTGCTTTTTGCATGAAAAAAAATGTCATCACAAATTTTGGGTGTTAAGACTAAAAAACAAAAACACACCAGAAGTAAAGAAAGGATGAAGAAGAAGAGGAGGGGGGGAAGAAAAGTGGATGTTAGCAGAGAGAAATGGTTGTCAGGGTGTCAGCACCCCCTGCTGGTTTTGGCTACTGGACTGTTTCGGATGCTCATGAGTACCCGCTCCCATCTCAGGTCAAAATGATGACGTCAACTCACACTTCTAATTAACGTGCTTTCACTATTCTTATTTTTGCAAATTGCTATTTGAACAATAACCATATAATCAAGCAAAATTAAAAACAATCAATTCAATCTGTGATAGATTGCTACATTTATGAGCAGGGAAAAAAAAATCTTTTTACAGCTACTGGAAGCTGATTTGCATACAAAGGCTCAGCACGGCCACTCGTTAGCCTTAATGGCAAGAGCCCCCAATTTAGCAACACGAGGGTGTCCAATCAAAAGCGAGATGTCACCGACATGACTGACACGCGGCCCTGACCCGGGCCCATGTGCGGAAGAAGGCTGACACCTCCGGGAGTGGGGCGGTGGAGGGGGGTTACACGGTGTGGCGTCGTTATCCCAGAAAGGGCTCCTCTCTCCGGGTTATCAGCCTTCTGTCACGACCCCCCACCGCCACCTCCAGTAAGCCTCCAGCATGAAGGCTGTTGTGTTGTTTCATTATCGCGGTGCTTCACGTAGCAGCGCCATCATTATCCATCAGGCTTAATGAGACTATCCCGCCTGCCGTAAAGGTCAGGCAATTACTGCTGCAGCAGTTTTTCCGCCTCTGACATACGCACGCACACACACGTATTGACGCTGTTTGATGACTCCTTTACACATAAAAAAGAAATAAGTCATTAGTGCTCCACCTCTAGTTTAAAATGTAAATATACAAATCTCAAAAGATTTTATTATTAAATTAGCCTTTTTGTTCGATTGGGCCACTTACTGTACTTTACCTTGACAAGTTTACCAGCGTTCTTTCTCAGCTATAACGCCACAAGATCCTCGCTTGCATTTTGACTATCGTTAGCCTCCGACTATAGCTCCAACATGAATTTCCCAAATTACAATATCATTAGCTTCTACAGTTGCTTCCAATATTAGCTTCTAAAGTTAACGTCAACCATAGCCAATAAGGTTACAGATAAGTAAAGTGTTAGCTTGCCGTATTAGCTTGTATTGAGTAAGGTGTCAATTTTTGTAAACAGTAAAAAACAATCCCAGTAAATATCTATCACCTACCTATTATTATTTCATCATACAATATCTTGTCTTCAAGTAGACGGGTTTAAAAAAAAAAAAAAAAAGCTGAGGCAGCCTCAGGCAATGGCAGAACAGCTTTTTATGCACCGGAGCGAGCGCAGTTACCCTGTTTTAACAGCGGGATTAATGGGGTGGCAAAAGTGGCCATAAATTGATAATATAACCATTGAACGTACTTGGCGGGACAATTAAGATAACATGGCGGGAAATGGTGGCGCACGCATCATCATGCGTGGCCTCGTTGCTGGGCACAATCGGTGTGGGGGGGGGGACGCGCTGAAGGGTAAGAATAAAAATTTGCAGGGCGTAAAAGTTTAGGGGTTCACCGCCCTCCACTAGCGTGTAGCATTAGCACCATTGGTGAGAGGTTAGAGGCAGCAAAGAATCAATAACGTTGGTCCTTGCCGAGCTTCCATTATTCATTGACAAACTCACCGACAATATGCTGTTTTTGTCCTCGAGACTGACTTTTTTTTGGACAAAAATAGTGCTTTACTACAATTTTGTGGTATCTATAGGTATTTATAAACTTTGTATAGCATTGAAGGTATCCAAATGTTAATTTTAGCACCCATTTACATGTATTAATTGGTGATTGTGCCTTCTAAACACTGCTTAGTCCAGTGCGATATACAGAGGTCAACCGTCATTGATTATGTGGAGGCGGCAGCGTTGCTCCTGAATGCTCAACTTCACTTAAATGCACTCTCACATGTCAATGGATTAAATAAAGAGAAGTTTAAACATTCTTCTCATTGGTATTTATTTGAAAAAGGACAGACAAAAGCCTCAATCACACTCAAGTGGAGGCAATATTCCATTACAAAAATATTAAGACATCGCCTAATTTTAAAAAATACAACAATGTAAAACATTTGATGTCATAAAAAGTTGGAACCAAATAATTATGTATTAGGAGTATTAAAATGAGAATTGAGTTTGAAATCGCATGATTCTGGATGCTCTGAGACAAATATACATATAAATAAACATTTTTCTGAATATGCTACAGGCTAATAAAGGGAGCGTCGCCCCACCTCTTAACGAGCGTATACGCG
Organism: Syngnathus acus; assembly: GCF_901709675.1. Classification (NCBI taxonomy): domain Eukaryota; kingdom Metazoa; phylum Chordata; class Actinopteri; order Syngnathiformes; family Syngnathidae; genus Syngnathus; species Syngnathus acus. Next base: position 2,700,989 of record NC_051100.1, read on the forward strand.
GCAGGGGTGCGTCTGTGGAAGTAAAACAAAAGGCCTAATGAGAGTGTGAAGAACGATGGCGGCGCATCTCTAATGAAGATAAAAAACGTCACTCCGACGTCTAACGATGATGCATGACACCGTGCTAATTAGCAGCCTGCCCCGCAATTAATAGCTCATAAAATATCACTTCATGCACACTTTCCATACACACGTATGCTGCTCATTGCCTGAGCTTGTTAATACTGTATGTATGTTGAGATTTGATTCTCTGATATTTTTATTCCTGGTTGGGTTAACCTTCATAAAAGATAAATGGACCTCGGACAGTTTCCTGGGGAACACCACTCCAAATTGAAAAAGATTCACTCAATTGAACTGGACCATTTGGTAGAAAAGCGGCTTTAAATTACAAAGCATATCGCCGTATGTGTGTGCGAGGGTCCGTGTGGGTGGTGATTGTCGGGTGGGCCCTGAATGGCACCTGTCAGCCTGTTGATTAACGAGGCCCTCTGCCCTTCAACCCCTACCAACGCCACACCTGTCACTCACATAAGATACATTCATCTTGGTCGGCCTCTTGTCAGGTCAGAGCTGCTTCTAGTGTGTGTGTGTGTGTGTGTGTGTGTGTGTGTGTGTTTGTGTGTTTGTGTGAGGGGGTGCTGTGTGCATGTGTAGATTAAAGGCATGTGTGCAATGTGAAGTTGTTACAAACAACACTAGACTTGACAGTAAGAGTAAAATATATCTATATATAAAAAATACCCCAAAAAGTCATAATTTGTTGAGAAATGTGGGCAAAAAGGTGGTTGCACGAACATTTTCTCGTGTGTGTGTGTGTGTCGTGTGAGAACAGATGGAGACGGTGTTGCAAGCTAGCAACACCATTGTTCCGCAGCCAATCACGGGCTGCTGCTGCATGTGAGGAAGCCAATCAAAAGAGCCACAAGCTCATTTAGAGAATAATAAAAAAAATAGGGCCATTCATCATTCAATCACGCCGCTGTCAACGCCAGCCACACAGACACACACACGACAGAATATGTAAAAGTAACTCATTAAGTGCACTTGGTGTGAAAACAATAGAAGAGGCTACATGAGTGAAAAACAGGATACATTTGTAACTAGCATTCCTCCTGACAGCAGAAATGATCGGGCAGACCTCCACCAAGACTCAAAAGTCGCGCCGCATTTTCTAAAAATCAATCATTAACGACAGAACCCAATTATAAGACAGTCAATACTGTTCCGCCCCAGTCCTGCGGGGGGCGATAATGGTTAACTGCCAATAGAAGGATCCATTGTTTTGTTTTTGTAAATCGTTTTGTTACGGTGAAATAAAGATGCATTGTATTATATTTTTAAAAACATTTATGGGATTGTAGATGTTTGATGTTCCGACGCTAAGTGGCTGCACGTTAGCATTGCTAACCTCAAACATTTTAGGTTTTTACACATTGCTGTGGAAGATCGGCGGTCCCTCCTCCACCTAACACCGCCCACCACCACGCTTCCCGCTCCCCTACCAGGCAAGAAAATGATCCCCGCTAAATAATTTATCAAGATAAATGATAATTGCTGCCATTTTTTATGTGGTGCGCACTCCTTAATGAGCGCCATCAATTAGCCACCAATGCAGCTGACAGAAGACGGAGGAGGAGAATCAAGAGAACCCGAATCAGGAGCACCAGCCTTAATTTGCACGAATCGAAGGACGAAGGTGCATTATCATAATAAGAATTTACTGTATATTATTATAAACCGATTATTCAGGAAAAGTTTGAAGTCCGTCTTCTCTTTAATACAAGAGATAGGATTACGGGATACGATTCTCTCATCCAGAACTGAATGCACCTGGATCTACTTGAGTGTAAAATTTTATATTGTACGGTCTCGCTATAGTGCAGACGTTCCCTGTGTTGCGATATTATCGTTGCCGAACGGCCTTGAATACATTATCGGTAACATATGCGCACACACACGAGTACAGTAATTGTGGATGGCTCACACTTCATCCAATTGTCCCTCCGTTGCTGTCAGACATCAAAGATGTGGGGGGGAGGCTCCTCTGAGGCCGCCCGATTGAAACCTGGCAATGGCAACAAACATCTGCTTCAAACAAAAAGACATCTGCATATTTCACATTTGTTTTTCATAAATGAACCAGAAAAGCCTGCCAAAAATCCGGCCCGGGAGCCTTGAGTCGCCGCGTAAAGTTGAGAAGCTGGGAGAGTTGCAAATGAGCATGAGGAGAGAAGATGAGTTAGACTACAACTTTGAGGTATTTCTTATTGTGTGGTACTGTATGGCGGGAGGGGCATAGGATGATAGCACAGCATTCTACCAAGGATTTACTTTTTTCCATCACAGCGCCATCTTCTGGTGGGTCACTGCCCCACCATAAATGTAAAATGTATAAAGTTTCGTGCTATATTGAGCAGATCAAGGCCATTGTGACAACAGTATGTTATGAATCTGATTTTGCTTTTACAATGATGTCAAATGTGTTGTTTTCTTTTTCTTTTTTTTCGCAGCCTCACACACTCCCCTCAAAAAATCAAATAACATGTTAAAAAATGCATGGCATGAGGTGCCAGGCTTCCTTTGTGGAGCGAATGCGGCGACGACAGGGGAGCGATGTAATTACATCAAACATGGCAACCGGCGCAGGTGCTAATATATGCTAATGAGTCATTTCCCGGGCTCCGCAATCTGGACACGAATGTATTTAAAGAGAGAAGCAGCAAAACAAGCCCAGCAGCACTTTTCTTCTTTTTTTTTTTAACACACGGGTACTCATGGTGATTGGCTGTAAACATTTTACAAATGCTAATCAGATAAGTAGTGGAGGCCCTCCGTGTACAATTGTTTCCAATATTTCGATGTTTAAATTATAATTCTTTTCTCACCAGATTAAGGAGGGACATTTTCTTGACGAATTATAATAACTTCCTTGATAGATGTAATTCAATTTAAGAGGTTGGAAAAGGGGGGGTTTTAATGTGTGCGCAATTTGGTGGAAATTGCATTGCTTTTTGTTTGTTTGTTTTGTCTAATTTACAAAGCGAAATGACGCCTTATGGTCCACTTAAGTCCCCGACTACAGGCTACTCCGCTTTTCCCCCCGTAAAGGGACCAAGGGATGGCGGCAACAAAAACTCTAGCATCGCGTACGTGAAAAGTGGCCGCTCCAGTGCCATATGCTCGGCGGGATGATAAAAGCCGGCCGGCGGAGGGTCCTCCATCAAAAGGCGGTGTATGAAAATATCAACATCACAGCGGGTACAAGACTTCTGCTACTGGGGCCAAATTTAGATCAAACGCAGCTTAGACAGGAAGGGGAGGGGGGGGGGGTCAAGTTGGGGTGTACATTTCTACATGGAAATGTGTTCATATTCATAATCACAACATGTAATTTATTTACCCACAACCAATTTGTTCATATCCTTTGGAAGTCAACTCGTACTGAAAATAATTCTACCCATAGTGTACAGTACCGGCGTGCATTTGGCAAAATGTGGATGCAAATGAATTTGGCAAAACGTGGATGCAAATTAGCGTTTTGATGTTGTCCTTACTCGAGTGTGTGCGTCGACTCGATTGCCGCGAATGAGTTTAAAATTGCGAGATGGAGCTGCAGGACTGACGGGAGGAATCGTAATCCACAAACTTGTTGTCAAACTAAACATCAAGCAAATAGGATGAGGTGTTGTGTATTTAAAACAACTTTGCCTTAGGAATGAATGCCCTTAAAAAGCAAAGACAGGTGAGCTTATAAATCACAGCTCCTGATGTCATGTATCACTGTTAGCGCTCACCTGGCATATTTCATCCTCCTCAGCTGCCGGCTCTCCCGAGAGGAGGTCGTGCGCCGCTGCCATCTGGCCCGCTTCCTGTCATCATTAACCCGGGAGGGGTCGCCTCTGCAGGGGGGCGGGGGGGGTGGGTGCTGCCGTACACCGCGCATGCACACATCGCCCAGGAAAGGGGGAAAAAAACTGAAAAGGAAAACAAAGGGCAACATTTTGAAAAATGCGCCAGGAAAGTGTCGAGCATGTCAGTTCAGCGAGCATCAAAAGAATAAATGTGCATTCGCGTAACTTATTTTTTACACTTGTAGGACAGTTAAGAATGTTAAAATGGGTTTTGCATTCATTCAGCTGTTTTTTTTTCCCAAAAATTATTCTTTAAAAATGTATTTATTCATGATCTATAATTTAATCATGTACCTTTAATATTTGGCTAATTGGTTGATTGACTTTTTTAAATTATTATCATTACTATTATTATTATTAGTAGTAGTAGTGATAGTATTGTTGTTATTATTATTATTTGTCCTAACGTTTTTATTATTTGTCCTAACGTTTAAGTAAATAAACCAGAGTGAATGCGGTGCAACACACCTAAGACGGACAAAATGGTGCCCGTGTCCATATGCATAATGACGTGTCCGGTCACATGACTCTCACGGCCTCACACGAGTGCATCCCAAGTGCTTAAAAGCGCATATGTGCCAAATTCATCTTAATGTGCCAGCCATGCTCTTGCATATTCATATAAATATGACATGACCGTCGCTCCACGTGGGAATTGATTGCTTCTCCTCACCAAGCAAATGAAGGAGGTGTGGATGTGATGGGATGGTGGACGTGGGGGTGGCATGGAGTGGCTTATCTGAATATTTAATCACTTCAGCACTCTGCGGGACATTTATCATCAGCTGTGTTATGATAAACAAGGGCTGCAAATGGCCCCCGGGCCGGACTTTGAACACCACCAGTTTGTAGCATAAAGTAAAAAGTCGACGATAGATGCTCGTCCTCGTTGACTTTGTTCAGAATATTCCTCACACTTGTGTTTCGGTATTCCCAAATCTTTCCAAACACCAGCTGCCCGAGCCTTCAGCTCTTCCTTTCCACGCGGCCAGCGGGATTCCGTCCGACGGGGAGTCTGGGGAAGAAGCGGCCGCTTGGTTTTGACGCTTTCCGTTGGCAGCGAGACAGCTCATAATCCCAGTTTGGAGAGCGAGTTGGCACGCGGCGGTTCTTTGGAAGCTCTCCACCGCCCCACATGCTAGCTGTCACCCGAGAGCCCGAGGCCATATTGGCACAATCTGAGATGCAACCAACGTGGGGATAGGCAGTGAGGGATACGTTGCGGTCCCACTCGCAATAGAAGGAAAATCCACAATGTACATGGAGAGGGATGCCGAAAGAATTCATCAAATTTAAATCGATATTGCAATGTAGTAGAAAGCAATTCTCAAATCTCAAAGGTGGCATTTTGGGGGCAGAAAAAATGCTTCATTTCAGTCGGTCGGTAGACTTTTTTTTTTTTTTTATCTGACTTAGGTTTACGATACAGTTGTATGGAATAATTTTACAAAGATTGAAATTGCATGGATTTAACCATACGTTGTCATTTCATGTTACAAAAGCCCGCTAGCTTAATGCTAAGCAGAAATGCAAAACGCCATCAACTGGCTAATGTAATTTAGCATGTATGTTGTATTACTGAAAAGGAAGAGGCTCAATATGGCGGCAATTCACTGTTATAGCCTGACTTGTGACTCCTTGGAGATGCGTTGCTGCGGGCCTTCAAAGTGGTTAGTATTTGTTAGCTTCTCATCATCTCAAAAAACTGGCGTCCACCCAACAACTTCCTCTTCTTCTTCGCAGCCTACACCTGCCCCAATCCCCTGACGACGTGGTCCCCGCTTTTCCTCGCCATAAACGCCAGCAGCTGCTCGGGCAAGCAGCCATGCGTTCTTGACTTTTTTTGCCGCAAAACCCGCCCGCCCGCCGTAAAGAAATTTTGCACAATTAACTCTCTAATTGCCTCTAAACAAGCCAGGCGTCAACTTTAAATAGAACGTGTGTGGTGAAGGTAGAAAGACGCAAGAGGAACTTCTGGAAAAGGACCAAAAGCAGCCCAGGCTGCAAAGTAAATCAAGGAATTATACAGTAGCTAATGCGTGCGAGAACGAGCGGAACAGGCGCCCCCTAAAGGCTGCAATTAACATGACTTGCACAAGCTAATTATGTTAAATTAAAAAAAATTCATATCGTTCACTGTGTATGAATGCCTGATTGGCTGCCGAAATACAAAATATTAATCTTTTCAAAACTTTATGAGTAAAATTTCATTCAATGTTGTATTGTTAAAGGTTTTAAAAAATATTTCTACCTCAAGTCAATTCCATTCCATTTGGATTTTAGTTTAGAATTTTTTTAAGTGGACTTTTAATCATTTAATATACAGAGTCTAGCATTTTTCATTTCTTAGAAGTAAAATTTCAATAAAACACATACTTCTAAAGACATTCAAAGAAACTACCTGCCCTATGCTTCACGACTGCTTCGCGTTTCGCTCGTCCCAAAACCTTCAAGGCTTCCGTATGACGTCACAAACAAACATGGTGGCGCGCTTGAAAATACTCGACTGAAGGCGACAACACAACAAGAAAGTGTCGTCGCTATTTGGAATCGATTTGAGTCGATCAACAAAATAATGTTGAGCAGAAGCTACATCGCTCACAACGGTTTAACTCACCATGTCCAAGCCGAGGACGGCTTCCACGATTACCGCTTCATCATCTTCGTCGTGTGCATCCTCCACTGATCCGTCTCGGCCAGTTTCCAAAGTTTTTCACGGAAGAAGTCAGGACAAGAAGGACGCCGAAGTTCCCTTAGCGAATATCTGCAAAGGTGAATAATGAACATGCAATGATTGACGTGCATGTTTGTTTTGCATATTTTTGTTTTGCATCTGTTGCAGGCAGGAGTGATGGGGGAGGGGTAGTTGGTGGAAAACAAGTCAAGAATTAAAAAAAAGAAAGTTTGCACTGTGTGCAACATACATAAAATTGAAATTTGAGGACACATTTCGAACTACAGAATTGCTAAAACAATTTCTCCTTAAAATTGTCCAGACAAACTCGGAATCAATGGATAAAAATTAATTGCACAATAATATCAGTGGCTAAAAAAAACTTTGGACAGAGAAGTGAACATGACATTAAACTCCATTTCATGTTCAAAGAGCTGCAAAGTCCTCCGCGCCGAGCCCACTGCATATTCAGTGAATCCAACCATGGAGACTCTTCGAATGACCTGGAGCCATCACAAGACATCGTTTGGGGTGCCATGTCACCCCCCACTGGTAAAAATCAAAACAACATTATGTGTTGAATGTATCCACAAATTGACCAACTCAAACAAACTGTCAACGGTTCAATGTAATTTGCTTCCTATTTTACCTGAAAATACAATAGGACAGGAATTCCAAAGCCCAACTATTTGCATACAGGCTATTAAAAAGTCAGTTGCCCATATTTTGTTCCTCTAACCTGCTTTTTGTTTTCAGAGGTGGGGCCGAATGTTAGAACCTTGGAAATAGCTGACATCGTCAATCTCATTGCGCCAAAGGTTAGCTGCTTTTCTAATGGGAGAAAAAAGAAAGTAATGGTAAACTTGCGTAGTCATCCTTGTGTTTTGCATTTGGCAGGACACAAAACCAAGAGGTCCGCTGTCGCCTCTGTGGCAGTGGCTCTGCAGCCCGACACCCTTGACGCCCGACGCACCCAGAACCAGAATGAGGAAGAAATCCCATCGGTGAGTTTGTCACAAAAAAGAAAGACAATTGTACCTTGATTCAGTGAGTAAAAGATCAAATCAAAACGATGGCTCCCTTCTCCAGGCAGAACAACGTGAACGAGCTGATAAAACTGGCCCGGCAGTTTGACGAGAACATGCAGCAAGACAAGCAGGCGTCGGCCCAGCTAAACAACAACAACCAAATTGACAAAACGCCAACAGAGACGCCGTCACCACTGAACCAAACCGAGGCCGAGCTCCGAGCCCTTTTCGACTCGTCCACTCAGAAGGTCAGCGGCGCCCTCAGCCCGGTCTCCTCCAAATCATCCCAGGACAAAAGCCAGCTCAACAAGTCCAATCCCGGTCCTGAAAAAGTCAAGGAGTCAAGCAGCAAGTGCGGCGACTTTGACGACGACTGGGACAACGACGACCTGCTCAACGATTCTTCTTTGCTGGCCCTGATGCAGAATCCCGACCAGGATTGCAGCCCGGTCCGGCAATCCGCTCTGACCAACCTGCGGGACTTTTGTCCCAAAGTCAAGCCCACACCTCGAAGCACTTTTAAGTTGGAGACCAACCCTTACGTCCAAACTGTTCAACCCAAGCCAGAAACATCCACCACCAAGATTTCCGACTGTGAATGGGACGACGGGGATGACGACGCTCTCTTCTACCAGGCGTGCGACAGCGTGGAAAGTCTCTCTCAACCCGCACGGTCCACCCCTGCCGCCACGCCTCTCGCCATCCACCAAACGTTGCCCGCTAACAGGAAATCGCCTCGCACCATCATGCGTTCCAGTTCGTTACCGAGCAACACTTTGAAGGTCAACCAAGGATGGAAAGCTCAGGTTTACACGAATCTCCCGATAGGATGCCGCGTGCCGACAAAGCAGGAACCTTTGTCGGCCTTGAGGAGGAACGTGTGCAACGCGGCAGTGAAAAGCAACAAAGGTGATGAATTCCATGCTGACTCAAAGCAAACCAGACTTGTTCACCTTTTCTCATTTCTTCTTCTCATTTTCCGTTCTTTCTTCTCATCCGCAGTGTTTGTCACCAACCAGACGACGGGCAAGTGTTCGGCAGCAGAAATCGAACGCAAGAAGCAAGAAGCTTTGGCTCGAAGGCGGCAGAGGATGGAGAATACGCAGAAATTGTAAAAATGTTTTTTTTTTTTCCATCATGCTGCTATTGAAAAAACTGAGATTCAATCAGACTTTTTTTTTTTGTTTCAAAAGTGCCGCAATTACTTTCATACGTCTGTGTTTGCTGTGATAGTATTAGACAATAATGTGATGGATGCATTTGAGTGTTTTTTTGTTTTTTGCATAACTTGTCACGTCTTAGCGCACTATTTCTTGTCACGCACTAGTTTTCTGTGTATGTTTTGAGCGAGTGTAAATAAAATCTTTGTTTTGCTACTACACTGCTTTTGCGGGGTTTTTTTTCAAATGTAAGATCTTGCAGAAATTGGGTTTGGTTCCGTGCAGGTGTTAGTGCCTCCTCGCCGCCACCTGGTTTGATTCGGGCTCTGTTGACAGGCCCGAGCGGACATTTCGCTGTTGAGAATGAGGAATTATTTTTAATCTGACGTATAATTTGCTGACCCGAGAACACAATGTTACCCTTTGTGGTCCCGACTAGTCTACTTCCCAGGTGTGTTTGGAGTATTACATCTTCCTCAGAATCCTGTTCCATAAATCACAAGCAAAGAAATTTGCAGCATCATGAAAAGATTTTTGGGTTTATGACAGCCATTATCCTTTTTTTTTTTTTTTACGATGATGACTTGGATTTATTTCAGCTATCTGATGAAGCTAGCAGGTGTGCGGAGAAGGCGCAGTAGGGGGATTAGCAACTGATCATGTTTGAATGTCTTCTCATGTTTTGCAGACAGTTTCTTCGTCATTACATTCTGCTCATGTTTAGCACACACACACACACACACACACACACACACACACACACACACACACACACACACACACACACACACACACACACACACGTTTGCACAGGCGAGCTGCAGCAAGCTGTCAGCGGCGTGAAATGACCTGTGACCATTTTCACGGTGCGTGTCATTAGGCAGCTTCAGATTTGTTTCAACAGCGCTTCACCTGTGGGCTCCATTCACGGGCCCCCAGGTATGACGCACCCCCCTCTCGGTATCCCACAATCCCCTTTGCAAAATTCCCCTGCTCACACCCCCAAGCAAGAACGTGGAAAGTTGTAAAAACAAGTTTTGTTTTTACAAGGCACTGAAATCTATCTTCATGGCGCAATGTCAGCTTTGTTTTGTTTGCCCTAGCAGCGAACTAGCATGTAGCTAGCAAGTTAAACTACAAAATGGAGTGGAGATCATTTCCCAAATTTAAATCACCCGTCCAGTTTTCTCTATTCATCCCGTTATTTTCAAACCATTCCATCGGCAAAATTTCTACCAAAGATTTTTCACAGTTCTCCAATTCCTAGCTTTTTCAACATACCGCATTTTCCAAGACAGAATTCCAAAATGAATGCAGATATTTTGTTATTTATAATACTTCCACAACACATCAAAATTTCAGCTTATTCAGAACGTAGCGGTCAACCGCCAAATTCTTTCTCTGAATTAAATCCAATTTAATCCAATGTGGGTGACAGCGTTTTGGAAACGCTGCAGATTTTTAAATGGAGCCGCCTGATACAACGGAGACGACTAGGGGAGGAAAAACACGATATTTATGTTGCTGACACAACATTGTAATTTACAAGTCGTTAATGGTGCGAATGTCTGGCGAGTAAGTCATGTGAAGGTCAACGTCACCCAGACGAAAGCGATAAGACAGACATGTAAAAAAAAAAAATGTTATTCCAAACTAAATCACAACTTTGGAATGAGAGGGGAGTAGCAGCAAAACATTTCTTGGAGAAGGATTTACGATCCCGAGTGAACCGGCGCAACGATTTCACGTCACGTTCGACGGCGGGGATTTTTTTTCGAGAGCGATCCCGTATCGATGCGCAGGCACGGCCATGCTTTATTAAGCGTGCTGATAAGGCGACGTCAACCGGCTCGTGCGCGGCCAACAAGCATTCCTGCAGCTTATATCTGCCAACACCTTTGCGCTACAATGGCTTTGGCCTTAAAGCCGCCCCTGTGTTCCCTAACACACACACACACCATCATCCCCTCTGCCTTTAATAGTCAGCGTGGGATGTAATGGTGTGTTGACAGCTTTAGGCTGAGGTCATTTGGTTGCTCTACAGTGACATGTCCAAGCTACCCCGAAAGAACAAATGAGCAGCAGATGCTGATGACCTTAAAATCAAATTGCGGAATTATTTCACAAAAATCTGATTTATTGTTTGCTAAATGACTTTCCTTGAAAAATATGGTCATATGTTAAACTGACAACAACCCCTAAAATTTGGCCAAAATTGTTGCTTCAAAGCAAAATGGCAGACTTTTTGTTTCATTTCAGTCCAACTAAATTTTGCCTCGATTCGCATAACTGTGTTCCAGACTGATTTTTTTTTTCTTCTTTTATTATTTTGACTTCATGGTGAGTTTTTGGGCCAGTTTGCGTTCTGGCTATAAAGCTAACAGTGCTCGATGCTAGAGCGGATCCAAATGGTATAAAGGGTCTCAGTCATCTGGGAAGCTATTTCTCCGTAACGTTGGCTTAAAGGCAAGAAAGGCAAGAAGTGCCAATGAATAAATAAGCAGTGTTTGCAAATGGGGGCTCCCCAGTCAAATAAGACGAGCCGAAGCAAACGGATCGGCTCCGCGCAGCAGCTAAAGAAGCCGCTGCCGTGGGAGGAAAAGAAATTAAACATTTCCATCAAAGATTTTGCTCCCAGGACTGCAGCGTTTCCTTTGAAAACGTTTTAAAACGAGGGAACCAAGTTGTTGTGGGAATTTGCTCAGACTTGAAACTGTTTATTAGCAATGCTGAGTTCAGAATCACAATGATCCATTTTTTAGAATGAAATCCGGTCAATTTTTGTTGACTCCTCAAGAAAAAAAAAAAATCTCAATGTACTGGTGCCCTTCAACATGTCAGTGGTGCTGTCTATCAGTATCACAGGAGCATATCCCTCCGACATACAGGGCTTGTTTAAACGCTGCCATACACACACACACACACACACACGCTACAGGCTATCGCAGCGGGATTAATCTACATGTGAAATGCGCTTCCTCCCTCGCGCCCGCGATTCTTGTGTCTTGTCAGCAATCTGGCTGTAGCGCTGCCATACAGAAGGCCTCAGTTTGTATTGATTGAATGAAGCTGGATCACACACACATACGCACACACTGATGACTTTGTTGCAGATGGAGGGATAGTGGGAGGGAGGGAAGAGTGTCAGGCGTGGCGTGATGGGCGAACATCAATCATTGCCTGTCAGCATCGCCCACTGACACCTCCTCCTCTCACTTTTTCTTCTGCTTCACTGCTCGCCCTTTGTTTTCAATGGCCGTGCATGTGTGTGTGTGTGTAAGACGTGGGCTGTTTGCAGGTGTTAACGTTCTGAGCTGCCAATTAGCTCTCGTGTCTTCTTTTCCTCCTCGCGGGTCATGACAAACTTGATGCGTTTGGTACGTGATGAACGCGTGTTGACTTTTGTTCGTGCACCTGCATGAGTTTGCGTGTTACATATCTCGCTCACCTATCCAATTAATGCATAGGTGCTTGGAAAAATTAAAAATATCGTATATTTAACCATTTGCCGACATTCGCGAATTTGTATGAGGTACAGTAGTTGCGCAACTAAAACAAAAACAGTAAATCTTTCTTCTGGGTACTTTTAGCACAGTCCGGCTATTTTGCAGATTTCTTTTGTACAGTCTATAAGAGTTTTTATAATTTATTTGAGGTGTAATTCTACCATGGACCACTAGATGGCAGGACATTATTTTGTTTGACACTACATTTGAATAAAAAAGAAACAGAAAGCCTGACAATTATCAAACGTTAAAACTCTTAAGCTAAAACTTTAAGCCTGCTTTTGACGCCAACAGAAAGCAATGGATGTACATTTATTTTATACTCGACACAATTGGCTTTGATTATTGATATATACTGAGAGATAATAAATTTGAGCTATAAACACATAGAGATTGATACATTGTTTGTACAATACATTTACTTCTGAAACGTAACAAACACTCCTGCTCGGAATCGAATGATTTATGGATGCTTCACAGAAAAATATATATTGGTTTTCCATTTTTTTGACTTTGCAGCAGCAGTCTCGAGCACGTTCTCTTTATGCACTGCCAAAATCCTCAACAGCTCGCCTGTTTGTTAGCGAGAAGCCCGAGTGAGTGATATTTGTAGCGCCAGTGGTTTCAATTAGCGCTTGCTAGGATGACGGATGGCGCTAAGACAATGCCGCGCAGACTAGCAGCTCGCTAAATGTGTCCAAGTTTGTGTTTCCTTTTGTGTGGACGTGTGCATTCGCGCCTTTGTTTTGACGCCATCACTCCTCCGTTCAAGATCATATATTTCATCTTCATTAAGCCGTGTTAGGGCGTCAAAAACGCAGCAGAAATAACATCAAACAAATGCAAATACTTTTTTTTTTTTTAAATCCATTTAAGGATCCGTGAAGATCCACTTGGATTTAGAGGCAATGTGTCAATTTGTGTCTATTTTTCTTTTATGAAAGTGGTCAAATATGCTTGTTCAATAAAGTTAAAGGAAAGACAGCTTCTTCTTCTTCTTCTTCCAAGAGTGAATGACTCGTGTGTATTATATAGTCGCACAGATGGAGTCTATGAATGATTAATAGCGGGTGATGTATTTCACAGCACGTCCAAGGTAATCTCCGAATAAAGAATTACCATCATGTCACTACACTTTTTGAAAAAAAAAAAGCTGAAAAAAACATAAGCTATTTATATCCATTTAAATGGTCTTAAAATTGGTTATTGTTGTTTGCTTGTGGTGCCTGAAAGTAGCTAATTGTGCATACTTATTGTACTGGACATACATTTGATATTTATGAGCGCAATGTAATGCATCACATTTACTCCATTACCATTTGAAATATTAAAGACTCTACTTTGACCTTAACACCACAATAGAGGAGGACAGAATTGTTAAAAAAAAAAAGAGAAATGATGTGTTAAATCGAGAAAACACAATAAATGTATGCTACTTCTACTTTTTTGCACTTATGAAACATAAAATTAAAATCTGAAGTTAATGCTTCTTTTTGGGGGCGTATAATCAAATATGCATGCATTGTATTTTTGTAGTCATTCATCTCCCGATGTCCAGCAGGGAAATACTACATATTCATAAATCATAGGCAGAAGTTAATTTAGGATTCAGGTCTCGGTTGAAGTCAGGCTGCTGTTCACAGTTACAACAGTGACCTCTAGTGTAGCTTCTTCACTTGATGTTTTTAAAAAGTCACACTTCCCTTGCCCTCTCAAAAACGTTTTTTGAAATATATTCAATCGGCAAATGCATGTTTTCTATTTGAAATATCGATCAAACAAATCATACTCATTTGAATAATGACAGACCTAAAACATTAATATAATTTGAATATATAAATTGTTTTATTTTTATTTCATTTTTATTAATAATATTAATAAATACTTATTAAATAAATATAAATTGAATATATAAATAAAAATGATTACATTTTAACAATTACATCTGAAATGTTCAAATAAAAATAATATTTTATTCTTATTGGGCTACATTAGAGCGTTAAAGAAAAAAAAATGTCTCAAAGCAGTAAAAGAATTGTCCTCCTGTATGACGTATTATACAGGTGTACCTAATGTAGTGCCCAAAGAGCATACATATTTGCAAACGTATTCAGCACAAACCGCAACAGAGCTCTTCCCGTCTCCCATACGCGCATGCTTGTGGTGCACCAGCGAGCCCTTTAGCCTGGAGCATGGCACCATAAATGCTTGATGCAGCCATATGGACTCGTACTGGCTGAGGAGATTTACAGCCAGGCCTCTCAACAACGCTGCTGGACAAAACAAGGATGTCTGAACACAGCCAGTGCTCTAAATCAGGAGCACAGATGCCAACACTGCTCAAGTAGCCCAAAACCATGCACATAAAGAAGATTCACCACCTAACTTTTGGCCCATTTACCTTTTGCACAGGTAGAATTCAGATTCCGAAAACCTTAGTTTCTCAGCACCACATTCAATACTGATCATCACATTTTATAAAAACTGATTTGAAAAACAGGTTGACCTCTCTGGTATTATATTTAACTGGTTCAGCTCCTATCTAACAGATTTACTTTGTCGGTATGGATCCACGTTCCTCCAGAATACATAAACTGGATTGTGGGATGCCCCAAGGGTCAATTTTAGGTCCACTTTTTTTCACATGCTAAATGAATATCACGACTGTCGTGTAGTGTGTTTACATGCACATTCCTCGACATGCTGCTGAACTTCACCTAAGTCAACGCCAGTGTCGGAGTGCCGTGTAAACATCCAGTGCGTCGGCCCCCCCCGCCGGCCCCGAATGCAAGGAGGCCCTCGGCTTCAGCTGGCACGGCCGCCCCCCCCCCCCCCCCCCCCGCCCAATCCGAATAACAGTCGTCGCTTTGTTGGCAGGTGATTGATGACACGCAGGAATTTCATTCACGGCCGCCCCAGTGTTGTGGGGTTACTGTGACGACCAGGTGAAAACAGAGTATGGGAGTCAGGAGTATCTAGTTTCACGGCCTTGATGGTGCAGGGTGGGGTTGGAAGGGGGGTGTAAAAGTAGTTAAACAAACAGCCAAGGTTGCTATCTGCAGAAAAAAAAATAGATAAACGCTGGGAATCACCTGGTTGCTTTTTCACAGTTCGTGTTGACGTTCCACACAAATGGACACAGAAAACGTATGTTTGTTTAATGTTCAATATTTGTCACCAGCGCACCCTGAAGGACACACACGGAGTGTTACAGGCTCACCTTTATCTATTTCAATGTTTGTTTTAGACAGAAAATAGGATGCAGCGCCCCCTGCCTGCACTAGGCTTAAAATCTCATTCGAAACGCAAACCTTGACTCGCACCTCGGATTCATACCCAGAACTTCAAAGTTGCGAGGCAGAAATGCGAACAACGTTCTGCCCCTGAGGCACTACGTTTAGTTTAATTGGTTTCATTTGAGGGTCGGAATTCCTGAGTGGGAATCGAATGTCATTGGGTCCTGATTGTGCGCGCGATGTTATCAGGAGGGGAAAGAAGCGAAGAACATGCACGCAATCAGCAGGGTCACAGCTTTGACCAAAGCCATCCATCACGGCGGAGGGAAAGTCGACACCGCGCACCAAACGCAACTTTTTTTTTACTCTTTTCACTCCTTTTCTTTCCTTTCTCACTCGCCGTCCCGATGAAGTGTCGACTGAAACGTCAGGCGCTGTGACATGGACGCGACGTAGCGTAAATGCTACGTGGGGAATGCGAGAACATCCTGGTTCCCAAGTCCATTTTTGGACGATGGAAGTCTATTAGTGCAGTGTTTCTCGAACCTTTTCATAAAAATAAAAACTGCAGACTGCATCCAAATATCCAAAAACAATAGACTGCTCTACTGCATGATTCCGATTCACTTGAATTGAAGTCCAACAACTTGGAAAGCGGAGAAGAGTCCAAAATGAGGACGAGAAGGAAGGCGGGAGACATTTTGAACGTTTATTGCCTTTCCGTTGGCTTTTGACAAAAGCGCCATGAACGAGAAGCCAAAAAGGGAAATAAAATGCTACTGATGACAACTGAACGAAAAATACTTTCAAATCACCACTAGGTTTGAAAGTGAGTTTGTCCAGGTCGAGCGCCATGGCAAGAAGAAGTGGCGTGGTCGGGCATGCGTGCGGCGCCCTTGGCCGACCCTCCTCAAATAGGATGTCTGGATGTGTTATGGGGGCTATTGTTTCCTCTAAACATCTAGCACCAGGGCAATAACAATCGCATCAGGCCAAATCGGGTTAGCCCGGAATGGAATTAAACCCGCCGCGACCCCGCTGTCTGTTCGCCTCGCAGGCTCTCCATTAATAACGTCTAATCTAATCAAAGGCGCTCGGATGGATGGACGGCAGACCTACGTGTGCGTGCGTGCGTGCGAGAATACCGTATGCGTTGCTCTTGACTTAATTGTATGTTTCTTGACTATCTGCGGCTTTGTGTGTGTGTGTGTGTTTCCGTGTGTCCAAAATAAATGAAAGGCAGGGGACAGATGAGAAGGTTTCATCCCCTGCTCTTATCTGTCTCTCCCTTGTAACTGATAGACAAATAACCCCCCTGTGACTGATAAAGAGGCCTTGTTACAGAAGGATGGAGGGATGAAGGAGGGAGGCTGAGGAAAGATGAGATGAAATGAGAGCGGGATGGAGCAGATAGCATGAATTAGGGGATGGACTGTGGACGCTCAATGCAGCATTGTGTGGTTAGAAATTCAACTGTGGCTGTAGAGAAATGCTCTTTACAGTACAAGAGCTAGCATATGGTCAAATGTATGGAGACACTTTCTTGTGATTTTCAATGATAGTGTTCCGAAACTTTGATTGGACTAATTTACTGTCGCTCCTTTTTGTGTGCCGGGCTGCAGTATAATAAAGAAATGCAGTCACAAAAGAAGAGTTTCACTACTACTATAAGTGAGGCAGTCAGATAGTAATAATTTTACGAGAATCGTTTTTTGTTGGGGATAAGGAAGTGGTTCAGCACTGGCAGATTTCTTTGTTACATTTTGTTTTTTTGGTCAATATAATTTCTTTATCAATATATATTTTTCTGTCAATATAATTTTGCCATAATTTTTTTCTCTCTCTCTCTCTACATATATATATATATATAATTGTTTTCTTTTTTTTTTGCACGATTCCGGATTCCTACTTTTTCCACGTTTTGTATGTGCAGAAGACTGTCCTCCATTTCCGTTCGTTTCTCACCTGCGGTCGTCCTTTTCATGGGACTTGAAAGAAATCTTCTTTTGCGGTGTTTGTAACGCTTATTTCAAGCAGACCTGGCACTCACTTGCTCTTTCGGACGCTGGGAAACATTCTTCCCTCCATCATTAGAGCAGGAAACAGATTATTATTATTAGCTCCGAATCAACTTTCCAGGAGCTTTTGGACACTTTTTCGCCTCCTTCTTTTCTCTCTGCCAGCATGTCTGTCTTTGCTCGATAATTCCCCCGTCTTTCCAATCATAAGTCTCGTTTATTGCTTCATTTTTCCTTTCCTACACTCTGTCGAGCCCTCGTTATTCTCGACCAAAGGTTTGCATCACTGCCTCAGATTTTGTTGGACTTGTACGTTGGCCTTGGTGTTTCTATGAAGTCACATTTCAACATTGTCTTGACTAACAGACACACACACACACACACACTCCAAGTCTGATGTTTACCGTAGCGAAGCTTCCGGTGTGTAAATCAGCACCGCTCTGTGTCGTTTATATTTTTACAAGCTCTTATGTTTATATTGCCGCTCTTCTTCTTTTATCACGATGTTGAAACAAGGGAGTCGCTTTTCCATGAGAACTGATGACAACTAGGAACTAAAATTTTGACGTTCCTAATATACTACAAGGACTTTGGAACTTTGATTTTTGGGTGCTTTCATTGTATACGAGTTTCCGTTTCCAAATTCAATTTTTTTTTAGTTTTCAAAGCGGGATGTTGAGACATCAAATACGGCGATTTGTTTGCGGGAAGAATATTGAACAACCCAACGAATCCGAGAGATGACCTAAGGAAGACATTCCACTCAGGCTTAAAGGACAAGAGGCATGTATTGGTCATGATGACATCAACAACTAGATAAGCTGCACAATAAGCTTACCTTGCTCTTGCTCCTTCTGCACTTAGCCAGCAAAACACACACACACACAGTATATACACACACACATACACACACACACACACACACAAACAACCCCAACCCTTGTCTGACATAAACAAGTCTGTAATTTACAACCAATAATATCCTGATTCAATCACCTGATTGATTTTGGACTTGTGTCCACTAATAAATCTCAGATCTTCTTCCTCTCTTATTGAGTCCTCCATCGGATCTCCACTCGGCCTCTAACACACACACACACACACAGACACACACACACGGCTTCTAATGGTATTAGAAAATCAAAGTCTCTAATTTTGTCCACGTATATCCGCAGGGCAGCCAGTAATAGATCCGGCTGTCCTTATATATATCCGGAGATGGACGAGGGGAGGAAAGTAGATGAAGACGGCAGTTTAACCCAAAAAAAAAAGTGTTAAGGCTGTTAGCATTTCAAAGTGGGGTTTACGACAAGGATTTTAAGATTGGTTAAGTTCAGTTTCAAGCCTGGAATTTAAGGTAGGTTTTTTGTGCGTGTGTGTCATCCATCAGGGGCTCAAGGAGGCGTAGAAGGACAGCAGCGGCGCGCCACAACAGCGTGCGTCCATCTGAAGCTAATGACACGTAACCGTATGCTTGCTTTAATAGCAAATGGGCCCGTAACAAGATGGCCGCCGTTGTTTATTTTTTTCCGAGCCGCTCGTTTTCAGCAGCATGTGTTTCATTTTTGTTCATAGTCAATAAAGTTTGACGACACTTGGGTATGTTAAAAAAAACAACACACCGGACCTCGGGAGATTTATCTCCACGTGACTGTCTCACAAGTTCTGTTGCAGTGGTTATAAAAAGTCTACACACCCCTGTTCAAGTGCTGGTGAAAATAAGATTGGAATTTCAAAGGATTATGGTGTCATATTCGGTGCCGTTCAAACACAAAATAAAAAAATTTAAATTAAAAAAAAAATCTAAATTCAAACTACGGTGGCCGAGAAGGTCCAAAATCCCCATTTGGCCTGTTTTGTCAATTGCTCTGCCGTAGCCAAACGGCAACGGAGGATTAATTTACGAATGGCGCCGTCAGAGAATAATTCGGTTTTTGCTACCCAAAAGTTTAAATGCCACCGAGCAGATTTTAACATGTTTATCTTTTTATTGTCAGTCGGAGAACGAGGCAAGATGGCTGGGCGAGTCTGCTAAACGCACCAAAAAAAAGCCCCTCGACCTTTTCACTCGTAGAATAATCCATAACGTCACTCTTAATAATTGTATGGCTCATTAAAAGGCCAATCGGCCTCGTTTAGGCATCTAAATGTAAAATTCACGACCACTGCTATTGGCCGGATGAAAAGGTCTTCTGCGGAAGCGGGAAAATCTTTTTATTACTATCATTAGTTGGAGTGAAGCAAACTGGATTGTGGTAGGCCAAGGTACGAGCACTCCTGAACACACAATAATGCAGGATGCTTTCTTTGGGCTTTTATGATAACTTTAGTTTTATTTTTTTCTTCATATCAGTGCATTTTTAAAATTGATGGTCCATTGGCCCATGACGCTTATGATGCTCGAAGGTACATTAAGTGGTGAGACATTTAGTGCCTTTGCCCTCGTTTGTCAGCGTCACCGCCGACTCGTGCTTTTAGCAATACAATTTAGCACTTTGGCCACTTTACGCACACACTCGCAATTTGTCACACAAATCTCGCCGCAGTTCATCTTGCGCGTTCGCTCACGTTGATGCACGGTGGAGGCGGTTTGTCAACCCTGCGGCTACGTTAGGGGCTTTAATGAGAATTTACAGACGCATCCATCAATAAGATCCACGAGCGCACACGTGAATATACGCCCACGCCATTGAGTGGTGATATCATGCAAGAACTAAACTCAAATCTGCTGAACTTCTTCAAAAATGTCAATAAATAGCTGTATATAAGCTCAGAAGCTTATCTAGTAAAATGCAATTACCGTATTTTCCGGACTATAAGGCGCACCGGACTATAAGGCGCACCTTCAATGAATGGCCCATTTTAAAACTTTGTCCTTATATAAGGCGCACCGGACTATAAGGCGCACCATTAATGCATCATGTCAGATTTTTAATCCAAATCAAATCATTCTCCATTTTATCTTTTTTATTTCAACTTCAGACACAACAAGTTACTTTATAATCACAAAATAATGATCCATAGTCTTTTTGATTCATCATTCATAGTCTTCAGCGGGCCACTTATGATTGATTTCATGACACAATGCTTCGGGCCAGTTTAAATTTAGGAATTTGGTCCATATATAAGGCGCACCGGACTATAAGGCGCACTGTCGGCTTTTGAGAAAATTTTAGGTTTTTAGGTGCGCCTTATAGTCCGGAAAATACGGTACTATGGATGGACTTATTTGATAGTGAAGCTCCTCAACTCACTTCCACATAGTTCCTTGGCACCAAGATGTCTCACGTTGGTTGCAAAGTAATACTTTTAGTGATTTATCCTGAGCACACCTAACGGAAAATAGGTTGTCACAAAAATATGCACGTGATTGCTTTACCGGTCTCAGTATTTCCACTTCTACATTTCTTTAAGCGTCAGTAATGTGAGCCTGCTTGTTGCAGTCATTGAAAGTATTTTTCAAATGTAAATCTTGTTGTTTGTCATATTCCAGATGGCCCGAGCACTGGGATCCAGGTCAGGACGCTCTTTCGGAAGACTTCTAGTCTGGGAGTAGGGTCGAAAGAGGAATAAATCTTGTGTCGCCTGACGTCATGCGTGTGCGGGGAGCGTGATAAGCATTTGGAAATGTGGGATTTCTCATGTAAGTAGTGCTGTAAGAGTTTTTCGGGAAGAGTTGCTGTCATATAGTTTTGATGGTGATGGGCGGATGGGGACCGGGGGGGGGGGGGCTTTTTGGGGCAGGTGCAGCAAGTGGGCTGGGCTCGGGGAACAGCTGCTGTGGGATCGTGGGAGGCAATGGACGGAGATGGAGCAGAGAAGAAGAGAGACGCAGGCTTCATGTGATTGGCTGCCATGTCATGCACATCCTTCATAAATCTGTCGACCTTCCTCTCCCCCGCTGTGCTGTGTATTCTGGGCCCTCCACACTTTCTGTCTACTGCAAAGATTTCATGAACTCATGAGTACAGCGGGGTCGCACTTAAAAGCGCCGATTTACGACGAGCAGAAAAGCATGACGTGGTTCATAGGAGGAGGACGGTGCAAGTTCCTACACGAGCGGCAATTCAATGATTATAAAATCCTTCAATGCTTGAGGAATTTGTGTACTACCACAACTTAAACTAGTCTACCTTCTACTCCTAAAATTCCTTTCAAAATAACACTCCCACCTCTACTACTACAAATTAAACCACCACCACAGCGGCACACGACTTGTATAAAAGGCATTATAGTAAAAGTGTAATTGTCCAGCGAGCGATTTAATTGGAACATTCCTAACTGTCGTCCAAGTGTAAAAATAAGCGACCCACCGTTCTTAAAATGAAGTAAAAAGAAGAGAGCACACAAACAAGCCCCCTTTAGAGGTTGTGCTCATAAACAGAGCGCCATCGAGAAGGTCTAAATAGAAGGGGAAAAAGCTAATAAACATTTATGGAGCGCTCGTAAATCGCCTGCGGTGACAATCAAGTTTTGTTATTCCCGCAATGTCATTTCAATGCCCTCTGCTGGAGACGCCATTATTCAATTGACACCCCCCCCCTCATAACCCTCCCACCGTAATGACATCATCACCACTGGCCATTAATAACATCCGCTGAAGTGTACGTAGGAGTGACAATGTTATTTGCAATTTTCTTGACCACTACTTTTGTCTTGTGTGTCACGATGTGGAGCAAAGCATGCTGGGATGCCGATGTGTGGTCTGGTGGGACAGTGATGGAGTGAGTTGTGTTTGAGAAGCTAATCAGCGTCACGGGCCATAGAAGGAGCCATCTGTCTCACGCCGGCTAAATAACCGAAACGGAGCAAATAACCAAGTTTGACCACGTACTGTAGCCTTTTGTGGCTAATAGCCGTCATTAACCCAGATGTGGCTAAATAAGAAAAAGAGCATTAATTTCCCTTTTCATTGGAGTAATTTCACGAGGACACATTACCACGACTGACACGACCACATACTTCTCCAACCACGACTATTAGCACAACTACTGCTAGCTACTAGCTAACTACCATCACTACCACATGTGCTCTCTATATTTTTCACCTATTTACTGTTTTTGTTAAGTTATCAAAATGGGTACGGTACAGTATATAACTGACGGTAAGAAGCAATTGCAATTTTTTTAAGCACATTTCAGAGTCTCTACTTTTTTTGCTAAAGTACACAAGTTGATTTCGTAATTTTGCTGAGTACTTTTGCCATCTCTGAACTGTGTAACTATGGCAAGTAAAGACATTTTAAAACGTGCCGGTGCCTGCAGCGGGGCCGCTTTTTGCATAGCTACGCGCTGATGTCTCCATCCAGGCAGGCGTGTAGCCTCAGTGATCCTTCAAAAAGTCCTCCAACACGTCCCCTCAGGTGAGCCTCTGTCATAGTGCAGACAGATAAAGCTCTGCGAGGGAAAGCAAAACGGAAGAGGAGCCTCAAGAGTTTCTCCCGGAGGCCATTGGATTGTTTTTTTTCTTTCTCCAGACCTGTCACGTTGTGACAGAAGAAGGCCTAATGACAGGAATAACTCCTTCAAAGATGAGGAACGCAGGTTATGGCCTCACGTGTGTGGATATTTGTAGCCCCCTTATACGTTTTTTGGAAATTGGGTGTGAAAAACAAACTTTTTAATCTAGGGATGAAAATAAAATGCCACTAGCAACACACAATGCAAAATGCCAAAGGCAGGATAACGAGCAGCAAACAGTAGCAAAACATGTAGACAAACAAACTAACTGAGCAGAAAAAATATTCTCGCCCTAGAGTTAGCCTTTCAAGAAGATCCCGCCAGTTACTGGATTAATAACAGTATTAATAATCATGGGACAAACGAACAGTAGAGTGAGTGACCATCGAGAGCGGGCAAGTTGTCAGGCTGCCCCTGGGGTCCTCAGAGGTATCGGCCATCTGTTTGCGCTGCTATTTAGTGGCGTGGACGTGTGGCCGTTTTCTGCTTAATTAGGTCTAGTAAACAGGCGGCCATCAGAAAGCAGCTGCTAACATCACCATTAATACAAATACACACACACGCGCACGTAACACACCCAGCGGGTTGTGAAAACAAAAGTATAAAAAATAACGGCAAGGGTGGTGTCAGGTCTAAATACCATTAGACATTATTTTACACACTATAACAAAGAGGAGAAGACAACCGGTATTTGTTTAACTCGCGAGGAGAATTACGTAGAAGGCCCAGTTACAGTCCTCCACCAATTCTGAGCTTCTCTTCCGCTATTTCCTCTTTTTATTTTGGGTTGCCCTGGTTACAAAAGGCATTGCTATACTAAAGGGAGAGGAGATTGTGGCTGTAGCAACGCTGATTACCGTATTTTCCGGACTATAAGGCGCACCGGACTATAAGGCGCGCCTTCAATAAATGGCCCATTTTAAAACTTGGCCGATAAGGTGACGAGCAAGGTTATGATGGGGAAACCCTTATGATGATATTAAAGATGGCACAGTAACATGTAAAAAAAAAAATCTAAATAATCAAGGGGCACATTTTTTCAAATAAACAATATTCACAATGAGTAATGAAAAGTACTAAGCACACAGTTGACACACATGCTATTGCAACATGTTCACATAGCTTTGCCTATGTTGTGAAATGACTAAAATTAAAAAAAAAATTAAAAATAATTTAGCAAAAACAATAACTGAAAAATATACACCTTTCTTGCACTGTATGTATTTTTTTTTTTTTGATCCGATGGACAATTTCTGACTACCAAAAGCCAGTGAGAACGCAGTTGCCAAAACCTATTCTTGGAACCGACGACAACAAACAATTGTCTTAAATACTCGGTTACTTCCCACTGCTGGCTTTTCGTACAGCAAAGTTGTAAACTTGCGCGGGGGGGGGATAAAGTGGATGGTGCTGGACCTTAGCCAAATTTCCACCGGGCATTAGCGAGCAGCCAACTGGCGCAGGCCTCATTAAAGAGCACAGAAACCTATAACCATTAAAAGCCCATTAGGCAGCATGTAATTTTGTGGAACTAAATGGCGGAGAGTAATCAAAAGCACATGAAGCCCAGCTGGGCGACTGGGCAAACTGTTTGGATTAGCCGTGAATCCATCATTGGCAATGGCAGCTTTTCAGGGGGTCAATTTTACCCCGTGCAACTGCTACTCTTTCTTTTCGTCACTTGTTTTTCTGAACTGTGTCAACGAGATTGTTGGTAATCTCCTAATATAAGATAAAAAATAGTATAGATACGGGGGGGGGAAAATAACGACACGCCGCGATGCATCGTCATAATTGTTAACGATGCAATCGTCCGATAGGAATAAGTGTCACAGATGTGATTCGAGGTAGATAATAGGCGAGGAAGAACGAATTGAATCGTATTGCTACATAATTGGAGTGAATCGTATCCTATTGAATCGTGATCGGAGGAAATCGTATCACATCGCAATTTGTGTGCGTCCGACCACATCGTAATACGAGTGAGTCGAACCGCATCATAATTTGATGAATAATATCTCAACACAACTGGAATGAATCATATTGTTTTGGAATCGGAGTCAATCATCAACATAACATTATTTGTGGAGTGATTCGTATCACCATATTTTTTCCCATCACTGTAATTGAAGTGAATAATTGTTTTCCAATCGTATTAGAATCGGAATGAATCGTTGTAAAGGATTGTGTTGAAATTCTACCAGACCCGGAAGTATCGAATTCAGATTTATTACCTATTTAGGACGCTGATGACTTAAACTTCGACACACAACAGTGTACAAAGCAAAAAGTAAAATAAGAAGTTAAAGTTATGATATTGAAATCGTGCAAAGTTGAGGGCAAAAGAAAAAATGGGGATGAGGAAAGCAGATGACCTCATCCATTTGGGATGGAGTCGGAGTGGGAGCGAGGGGAAATGGAGGGTTTCTTCTTTCAGCACCTCATTTTGCTGGCGCTCCACATGTGTCTATTTAGGCAGCAGCAGCACGTTAAGAAAACCTCAGGGCGTCACACGCAGGCCATTCCTCAAAAAGCAGGCCGGATCGACAGCACTTGACAGGAAGTGACTTGTGTTCCGTTCCCTGCGCTCGAGACAGCTTTTAACACTAATCTGTGCTGGGAACAATTTGTCCGAATGCTAATTTATCCGCAATGCGTTTTTACTGATAACAGAGCTAGCAAATCCTGACTCGATCTGGTCGAATTTGTTTATTTCACGCCAACGTTTGACACACAGCCAAAAGTTTAATGTGCAGAATTCCGTTTACCCCCCCTCCACCCCCCCCCCCCCCCCAAAACATTTTTTGTAAATTACTTAATTTATTTTCACCACCCAACAGACATTAGCTAAACTACTCTGTCAGATCTTTACGGCAATCTTCCATCACGTTGTTGGATGCCGTCAAGCCAGCCAGCTAGCATGCTGTGGCTGGCTAGCTAATGCTAGCGACTTTGCTAACAGACCAAAATCTTTGGTTATCACAGACAGCAAGAATGTGATTTTTTTTTTTTCTGCAAATAGTTGTTAGTTAGGTTTTACGGAAAAAATATATATACTAATGGAAAATTGTGAATGGTCAGAGGTGTAACATCGGTTAGCGTACTAATAGTACGTCGGATATGATCGCTCTGCAGCGTTGTGTAAAGTACGCCGTGCTTGGTAGTGAGTTGATGTGACAGCTACGTCCATTTTAACTCAAACCGGGGCTGAGCACCAAATGGAGTCTTGTTTCCTAGCATTAACATTTGGTTTCATGAAATTGATCTTGTTTTTCCTTTTGGAATACAGCCAGTTGTTCTTTCAATTATGCCCTGAGCTAATTGACTGGAAAGTGACATTCCAGCACAGGGTTGGACCAACGTGGCCGTACTATACTTTCACATTGCAGTATTTATTTATTTTTAAAATTCTTTAAAATCACCCCTCCCTTTGCAAGCCAGTATTTTTTTCGAAGGTCTTCTTATTCACTTTAAAGCTAAAAATAAAACAACGAACAGGCTGTTGAGCTCTCACTGTTACACACAACGTGGCTTTAAGTGATTATGTGCCGTCAAAAAGCATTTTTGTTGCTGTACGCCTTATAAATCGGTGCCTTGTTCAAATAAACACTGAAAACGAGCTGAGGTCTTGAGAAATTACACACAGATGATGTGGGCAGACCCACACACACTGCTTACATATGAGTGAAAATTCTGAGAGTATAACTGGGGAAGGGAAAAAAAAGAAAATAACATGTATTATGTGGTGCATCGTTGTACATACAACATGGATGGCTCAGATTTGTCTGGTTGATTGTTGCTAGGCAGATTTTAAACGACATGTTACACATCGGTCGCCTTCGAGTGCAAATAAATCTTTGCTCAAAAGGCTGTAAAATGACAAAATTAAAAAAGAAGAAAAGTCAACACGTATCGCTTCACCATAATTACTACTTTCCTACCAGCCTGGGCTTTTCCTAGCCTGAAGAACGTTCAAGTGATGCTCTCCACAATCCGCTTCATCGAAACAAACTTTATTTACACCTTCTATGTTTACAATGCAGGCTTATTATAAATAATGAGCTCCCAGGTGGCCTTTAGAGCACCACCGAGCCACTTGTTTCCCTTCTTGAAAATGCCCGCATAAGCGTATAGTTTACTGTGTGAGTTTTGAGTTTGCGTGTGCATGTGTGCGTGCTGTAGCGTTCACGCCTGAGGGTGGGGAGCAAGCATGCATGTGTAAGCAATGCACATATTTACATACGTGTGGAAAGCGGCCAGCTGTGTATGTGCGTGTGGCCAATTTTCGTGTTTACGTTTGTTAGTGCACCGCGAGAAGCTTCAACTCCCAACATGAATATAATCACGTCAATGTGTATGTGTATTGCATACAAACACTATATACAAACGATATACACAGTACGTACATATATACACATATACGCGCAGTATACATGTGGTAGTATAATTTGTGGAATGTTAAATCGGTTATGTTACATTAATTCACCCTGGTTTGAAACCGTAACTCAAGCTTAAAATCCCGATTGGAACATTTGAAAACCTAAACTTGGTTGGAAAACTTAAACCTGCTCAGGAGCCCTAATCGGAAACCAGGATGGAACCTGACTTTTTCCTTTTTCTGTGACTTTTAATTCATTTTCTCTAAAATTCGTATTCCAAATGAATGACCTTTCTCTCTAACACACACACACCAGTATGACAGCATATTAGCTCACTCTCCAGGGGGTCGCTTCAGATGGTTACGACGTCGAGTGTTTGTCATGAGGGCATCGCCAGTCTGTTACACATTTAGCATGACACAGACACACAAATACACAAATTCAACTTGGCTGTTTCAAATTACTAACACACACACACTTCAATGTGTGCCGTCATACAACTCGCACCGTCACTGCCACTAAATGATAAAGTTGCAGAAAGACACACACACACACACACACACACATACACGTTCTGTGTCGGTTTGACATTAAAGCCGCACCAGAAGGCCGTCGTTTATGTCTGAATAAACAACTGCTGTAATTAGCCCATATGCAGCCCTCCAAAAAAAAAAAAGACAATGACACTCAATGGTGACCATTTAATGGCTCCGCATACACACTTAATATAAAATGACTTTCTGTTAGTAATGACCTATATTTCACTTTGGCACGCGCAATATGTGAATATTACAAACTATTTTCCATCGTGTCGGCGTTGCAGAGCTTCAGATTTGAAATCAGCACAGCTTTTGAGAAGTCGGACAAGTTTGGACACCTGACACTTAAGCAGAGGATGCACATGTATGTTATAAACAAAGTATGTGTTGCGAAAAGGCAGAAACTTTTTTTTCGGGCAAAGGAAGAGAATCATTTTTTTTTCTTTTGGTCGGCTTGGAAGGTTTTCGGGGCGCTGGAACGGATTAACGGCGACTCAATTCATTTCAATGGGGAAGATGAATTTGAAACTCGCAAGTTGGGATCCTTTTTTTTTCTTCTTATTTTCATCATTTCCTGACACTCTATACCACTAGTTAGCTTCGCCGGCAGGTGTGCACTCCTGCCGGGCAGCTGTCAAGAGTTTGGGTGGTCTGGCACTCTTCTCCCTTAAACCCTCACTACTACCGTTGTCTATAAATACAAACTTAAATGCATTCAAAATAGACAGAGCATAAATGTTCAATTATCTCGAGACTGAGAGTCAAAAGAAGACAAACGCCGGCCGGCTCTGCGAAAACACACCGAGCTAACGTGAATTGTTTTTACATATCTCCCCACTGTTCCCGTAAATATGAAAAGGTCTGTAATTATATCATTATCAGCAATGGTTGCCATATTAGCAAGCTGGCCCAAAATGTGTTTAAAGATCTCATGAAATTCACATCACTGGACACACACAAGTGACATTTTGAATGAGTGTGTATGGAAATATTACAGATGATTTAATTCCAGAAACAAAATTAAATATATATGTGTATATATAGATAAAATATGTATAATATATATAAAATAATATAATATATATAACCTTTAATTAATTTTCCACTATGTCTTTCTTCAAACTTGAAATCTTATTTTGAAACATAAACTTAACCCTAGTTTGAACCCCAAGATAACTTAAATTTCTATAGTCTTAAGTTTCTTAAATTGAAACCTTGACCGAGACCCTAATTCAAAATCCCACTTCTAATTTGAAACGGTAAACCGTCAACAAAAACCTCCATGAGAGCGTTTACACCTAAGTTCGTATCATAATTCAATTCATAGCGTGATAAGACTTCGAGACCATATTGTTCATCTCCAACTCAGTCACTTCGCTACAAAGCAAAGAAACAGCTTGTGAACGCGACCCTCCACCAAAGCGAGCGGCGTGTTGCTGGGGATTATCCAATTTCCTTACCGCCTGGCCAGATTGTTAAGTATAATACGCTCAGCGGCGTATCTCTCAGTAGGCCACCGATGGCTTTGATAGCCGGAGCTGCGAAAGCACTCGGGGAACATGCAAAATGCAAGCAAAAAAACGCCCGCAAGTTAATCTTGCATGAAAGTGAGCTATTCAGAAAACAGTCGGTGGCTCTTCAAACACACCGAGGGGGCCCATTTTGTGGCTTTCCGGCTGCGGGCCTCACAAGAAGATGAGTTACTCGTTGCTCACGATGGGTTTCGCTCAAAAAGGGAGAACAACAAGGTTCCCGGATCAGACGGCGTCCCTAACGAGGCATTGCCGGCAGCAGATGTTGGTCGGGAGCGGAGGAATAACAGCCAGTGTTTTCATCTCAAACATCTCACACGCAATTACGCAGCCGACGGCACATCACTTGCGGTTCTCTGGCTTTGTTTTCTCAACAATTAGCTTTGTGTTTTCACAGAGGGCTACTTCATCGGGGTCTGGACCTCACGCTTTGCACTGCCGCTTCGCAGTCAATTCGGGACTTGTTTGTTTTCACTCTCGACACCGTAAATTTGTTTGGGTTATTTGGATTATTCAATTTGCTGCCAGTCCTCCGTTTTTCAATTTGATTTTACATTATTTAGCTGTTGTGTTGTATTCTTAAACACGCCACGATTTTATGATTTACATTTATACTGTTAAGTTTGTATTATAAAAAGTGTGCATAGTTTATTGTGATTTACATAACTAGTTTTTATTTTTTTATATTACCGTATGGTATCTGTATTATTTTGAATAGATTTTATGGATTTTTGCTGTTTAGAGTTTCTAACATTAGTGTTTACTGTTCTTTTCTGGCAGATGTGTATTTATTTCTTTGCTGTGTTAATATTGCCTCAGAATATTTTTCTATTCACTATCATTTAATTTATATGAAGCATTTTGGTCAATAATTCATTATTCACACATCTTTTGTTGCATTAATTAATTTCCGGTCATTATTTCGAAAAATATTCTTACTACTACTACTATTTTTGATTTTTTTTTTTAAATTATTTATGTTGTTGATGTTATCTAATTCAGTGTTTGTTTATATTTCATTTCATTGAATTTTATATTGTTTGGGGCTTTTTGTTTCTCCTTTTCGAGGGATTAATAGCAGAAATTAAATTTTTGAGAGAACCAACAGACTATAACAATCCTAATTTGAGATTAAAGTGAGACCCTGCGGCACCTTGGTTTCCTCATACCCGTCCACCGTGATGACGCTTTGGCACCATGTTGAATCGCTGACCACATTGACCGCAAA
The DNA here is from genome assembly GCF_901709675.1 of Syngnathus acus. Taxonomy (NCBI): domain Eukaryota; kingdom Metazoa; phylum Chordata; class Actinopteri; order Syngnathiformes; family Syngnathidae; genus Syngnathus; species Syngnathus acus. The sequence continues at coordinate 2,731,662 of NC_051100.1, forward strand.
CATTTTAGTCGATGGCGTTTGAACGATTGGCGCCTCGTTCCCCTTGACCCAGAGGGGCCCCGAGCCTAGGCGCATGTTAATTAAACCAAACATAAGATAACGAGCCCATTGGCAGATAAAGACGCTATTACTTATATTTTAGCTCCGGGATTACAAATGTATTAGTCATTCATTCATCATTAACCACCACTGACAAAGTGTCCTTGAGTAAAACACACATTTAAAAAAAAAAAAAAGAATTCCCAGGAGGAATAAGATATAGAAATAATTTGTTCCAGGGATAAACTGTGACAACTGAAAATGCCCAAAGTCCCCAGGCCTGCTTTGATTGGTAAACGCCTGAGAGTGGCCTTAGATCCGATACTTATTCTGACCTCGGCCCTTCCAAAGTGCAGTTGTATGGACCAGGCTGCAGGAATCGGGTCACACCTGCAGTGTCTGGCAGGGTGATGAACGATGTTGCTTTAAACTCGAGAAGCTGTCGTCTTTTTATGGCAGCCCGTGTTTACCCGCCATGGAAGGTCCATAATGACCACCTTTGAAGAGTCGCTTTCTACTACATTGTAAGGACAGAGCAGTCCTCAGACAGAAAAAAAAAAAGTGGTTCTGCTTCTCCTACGTAACTCCACGCAGTCTACATCAATCATCCATCACATGCACCCGCAAACATGACACAACACGCACGTTGTGGAGAGTGTTGATCTTCTCCACTGTCATAAGAGGGAATGCAGTCCAAGTCCCAAACACAAACCTCAAGTGTCACTCAAAACTCAGCAGCAAGTGGTCAGTGGTGTTGGACTGCCCCCTAAAGGCTGTTTGATGCAACTGCATCCCCGCTGTCCAAGATGAACACTGCAGGTATGTAACTTTTCACAAAAAGGAAAGCAAACAGATCAAGCAAATCCAATCCAAATAGTTCAAAGAAACTATATTGTTTGTTAATTTCAAATTGTATAGTGGAGGGAATGGCTGGTTTTAACATCAGGTTCTTATCCAGTGAACTGCTGTGCATTCCTGGGAGATATCTATCAACGCTCTTCAGAAAGACTTGCCAAATTCCTGCACGTTTCTTCTCTTTGGTGGACAGAAAGTGATTATTTTGAAGCAACAAACACAATGGAAATGTGGCTTGCTTGTATACCAACCACGGAAATGTGCTGTCAATACGCCGGCTAATGTAAAAACCACCACGCAGGCAATAAATCAGAAATAATACGAGGATGTTCCTCTATATTGTATTTTGTGGAGGATAAGAATGGTCTTTTTTTTTACTCTCTCAGGCTCCATCATTCACAGCACGCTCGTAAAAACCGAAGCCCACCGCGGCTTTATGGTACCCGGCACTGCCGTTAGGTGCCTCCCGCATCATCGAGGCCTGCGGGCTGCCTGGAGGAAGGCGAACCGGGGGATGAGAGGGCTTAATGATGCGCAATAAACCTTTTATTTTATTTTTAGGAAACTGTGTGTTTGCTTTACTCGGAAGGGAACTAAAATGCAACCGAGATAAGAGACGGGGAGCGAGAAGAGAGCGAGAGATACATATATAGACAGATAGACAGACACATGCACACACACACATTGAAGAGGGCCCCCGGCGGCCATTTTTCTTCCGCGGTCACACTCTTTTAGCCTCCAAGTCGAGGCATTCCTCGGCAAAATTTATGTCCAAACAGCTGCGCTCTCATCCGCCCCGGTGCACGCGCGCTCCTCGAAGACAACGCTGTCCCGAAGACGACCGAGGCAAATCTAATCCATTCCCCACCTCCGTTTTCCGCACATTCCAAGCAGCTGCTCGGATCGTACACATGTGCTTTGTGTTGCCTGCTTTGACGCCTCGTCCGGTAGTTTCACGCCTCGGAAATTCACAATTTTAAATAAGGGGAAATCTCAGTTTTCCTCATTTGATTCGCAAAGTCACCGTGACAATCATTTTTTTAGTTCTTCTATAACTATTAAGATTTGCATCTGTTCTTCAAATTTCACCTCCTGAAGGCGAACGATCATTCAACGATCGTAAAAAACATTTTCCACCAAGACCACATGCCAAAATCTGACACGTCTTTGAGCGGCGTAGGGAACAACTAAAAGTCACAAAGAAGGAAGAGCAGGCAAACGTTGCCGCAGGAACGTTTAGAATTGCTGAAAAGAATGAAACGATAAATTCCCCAGATTGAAAAACCGCCGCCGCGTTGTTTCCCGGCCTTGATTAGAAGGACCCACAAGAGTGGCAGGCGCATTAAGATAAAGATCTGGACTCTCCGAGAGCGAATTACAGGAAGGAAAACAAAGGGCATGTGTTTATTAAAAGTGACAGAGGTTATTATATAGGGAAGTCTCATTATGGCTACACTGTATTGGGCTATTTTCTAATCACAAGTTTTTTGACGCCCCTCCAGGGCATATCCTAATTGTTACCATGAGAGCCTCTTTCAGGGAGTAATGTTCTGCTTGATTTACAAACAACAGCAAACCACTAAAGAAAATACAAGCAGCCTATCAAAAACTATTACACAAAAAAAAACATTCTTGCTTGGTTTTAATTATACACAAGACAAAATTATTCTGGTCACATTATATTGAGTTGTTTCTAATATTTTGCTTACTACATCACGAGTTTGACAGAAATTTGTACTTTGTTAAATAGAGAAGGGAATTCATGAATATTTATATTATGCATTTAAATATTGTATTGCCTATTATACTGAATTGGAGTGAACACTGAATCGCCTCTGAGGATGAATTAATGTAAAATAAATGTTTATAAATGACCTCTACAGGATGACTGAATTTTCATTAAAACAAATAAAAAATAGTGTACTTTTAATACACCACAAAGATTTCCATCATGAATGCAGGTGTTTATTTCAAGTTTCATTCCTTGAAGCAACACACAGTAATGCAAAAGACAACAAAAAATGTAATACTAACTGGATTCACAGAATCACTTTGATCTTAAAAGTTGCAGAACTATCATAAATTTCCACTAAGCTTATAATACAGTCCGACATTTTGTCAGACATCATGAGTACAAAATATGTTGGATCAGCTCTGCATCATTCTAAAACATCCTCAGTTTTTCTTTGTCCGCTTTGCTGGCTTCGCGTCAGGTGTTTTGCTGTCCGCTGCTTTTTTTTTGGATGGCTTTGCCTCCGGATTTTTGGATGCCTTTGCCTTCGGATCAAAGAGGGCGTTCCTCATAAAGCGTCCGGCGGCACCTTTATCCAGACGAGCCGCCTTCTTCTTGTCCGTGATGGCTTTCACTCTGTTCATATAAGTCTTTATTCGCTCCTGAGAGGCACACAAACGCACTAGTGATGGACATTGTCCATTTCTATTCTTCAAGTTACAATTTAATTCTATATTAAATCAAATACTTAGAGATTTATTCTGCAAGTCAAAATATTTACAAAGAACAATTATAATATCCACAAATATTAAATCCTGCCGTGAAACCATATGTGGCATGTTACGTTACATTTTAGCACTAAAACATCTAAAAAAAAATAAAAAAGCTAAAAAAATAATTTGAACATGGGGTACTAAAGTAAAAAAAAAAAAAAAAAAAAAAACTTTACTCTCAACAATATGAGAAGTGATAGTTACGTAGCGGTCAGTCGCTCTGGAAGTCCAACCATCACATGAAGGAGGCATTCTTCTTGCCGTTTCCAACGACAAAAAAATCGTCGTCTTCAACTCAGCGTACGACTTCGGGACGGCGACTTCCAGCGTGTTTTCAAGTTGGTATCGCGTATCTCGGTTCTAATATGTGTACTCGCTTATTAAATTTTGGTGGCATTTCGCTGGCATGTCCCCAAGCATCAGTTTTAAAAGTAGATAAAGCTTGCTTCAGCTTGCTTTAGTGTTATTATTTTTTTTTTTTTTTTAAATCCCGGTTAAATGTCGCTGCAATGCAAATGCAAATCACATAAAAAGCAGCCAACGCTGGCCAGGTCAATTCAACTAATCCTCTGAATTAAATCATTCAGAGGATTTGTTGAATTGACAAGGAATGGTGGAGGCAAGATACAAGGTTTATATTGAATTGTGAAGGCAAGTATTACAATGTAATGATTAAGTGATAATGTACACACCCCTGATACAGACAGTGAATAAATGTAGCAATGGTGGCAAAAAGACCAAAGATGTACATACCAGTTCTTGTTTGATGCCATGTTCTCTTGGGTTGATACCTTGTGTTACCAAATACACTGTAAAAGACGGTAAAACGTATTTTTAAGAAAAACGAACTTAAAAGAAAAGACTGGAGAAAAGAGAGTATTTACTTACTCCAGAATAAAGAATTGAGTGTGTACGCAGACATCAGATCCAGTTTGGCCATGTCTAAAGGATCCAACTGTCGACAGAACAACATTTTTTATTTCCACATAAGCGCCAATTCAACTTCCATTTAAGCAAAACATACCTTTTGATCCAGTTCATTTCTGGGCTTCGACATGAGCGTGCCCAACATTTTTTTGACAGAGGCCGCCGACGATTCGAAACCTTTAAGCTGCTCGTCTATCTCGTAAGGATAGTCGTCCGTCTTACCGTCTGCCGCCATGGTTCTGTGGAACGACCAATATATTGATGGTAAAATTACGCAAGCCTTACATGAACGAAAACAATGAAAAGCTGTTGAAATTTACCCGTAGGATACTAATGTTTGCTCTTCTCCGTTCGCCACGCTGATCAAACCCGGATGTGACGTAAAGTAAACGGATGTGACGTAAGGTAAACGGATGTGACTGCTCTACAGCGCCCTCTATCTATTGGAGTGTGCACTGTTAGTCGTTTATCTAATACTGTATGTAGTAGCGAACCAGTTTGTTCACTTACCTTTATAAACTAGTAATCGAACTCTAAAAGGAAAAATTATACATAATTGTTAATAATTATATAATAATTCCAAGATATCGAGAAAAAGGCACTGTCGTTTTTGTCTTTTCCAAACGACATGATGGAGTTCTTACTATCTCCACAAGAGGGCAGTACCACACCGTTTGAGAATGTGCGTAATGACGTACTCACTGTGTGCTCGCTCAAGTCAGTTGAATATAAACGTTCTCACATCGTTTTGTGATTAAATTTCAGCTTCCACATCATATATTTGGGTCTTTTTATACTTTAAGCCTCACATCATTTACCTGCAAGCTATCCAGTGAAGGATGTGACAGTAGGGGACCACAGGAGGACAAATGAAGCAAAAGGTCAGGAAGAAAAGATCAAATTGCCAGCTTTGACCTTTTAGCGTCTTCATTTCAAAGTCAACCCTTCCTTCAAAAGGACCATACAAGGGTGGGACTTTCAAGCTTGTGTTAATAGAGACCGAGATGTGTTTTACTTTTTTGAGGGACTTTCCATTTGGTACCGGCTCAATCCAGGTAAATTGGCCTTTATTAAATGAATTCAAATGCTATTAACCATTCAAGCCACACATTGCCTGGCCTGTATATTTTGGGCACCAGGTGGCAGTGTAATACCAAAAAGAATTACAAATGTACTCAATAAGCAGTTTAAACAGTTTTCCGAACTTAAGAGCATTTTAATTGTAGAAAACAAAATTCTTCACACAAATATTTGGACAAACAACCATACCATGTTATTTTTTTATACATCCTAATAACAGGATTTATCACTTTAGAGGCAACATTGTGGTTATTTTTCAACATGTAAAAAGCCACATCCCATTGAAAAAGGTCCAGTTTGTCTTTCGACTTCCCAGTGACTTTGTTTTCACACGGTGGTGAGTTTGGTGACGATGAGCACGCGCACCGTCTGGTCGAAGCCGGAGCAGACACACAGGCCCAGCTTGTCGGGGCTCCAATCCAGGCTGGCGATGGGCTGCGTGGACAGCGTGACGTTCTGAAGCAGGCTGACCGAGCCAGCCACGCCCACGCTGGTGCCGTCCGAGTCCTTCTTGCTGCGCTGGGCGGGATACTCGCTAGTTGAGAAAGGGGGGATTTATTTTAAAAAGCCTGACTTGTGTAAGGTGAAAGAAGACGCTTGGTGGGAAGGTTCCAAGGATAAATACATTTGAAAATTCTGACTCACTATTTCCACAGATGAAGGTTGCCTGAGCCGCCAGCTGTGAGGAAGATTTCTCGGTTCTGAGGTAAATGTCTCACCTGCCAGATGGTTGATTTATGAGCCTAAAAAATAAATATTAAAAGAGGATCAAATTAACTCAATTAAAACTAAATTTTTCTAACGCTAGCAAACATCGCCTGCTGTCAATCATGGCGGCAACAAACCGCAGAGGAAGACACAAACACTTGCAGCTGTGAAAATGCTCCCCACATATCCCTTGGAAGCTCACAAATGGAAAAAAAAAAAAAAACATAAATACTACCTTCTCGGAAATGGAGGCGAAACCCTTGGTGCGGTGCTGAGTCCGCAAGTCAAAGACGTGGAATTTCCCCTCCAACGAGGTGGCCACCATCTTGTTCATGTTTATGTCCTTCCTGTCAAACTCCACAGAACACACCTGGTGAAAAATAGGAGGAAAAATGAACGGCTATTCGTAGAATGCCCTGCTACCGATAGCAAAAATCTGCAAATAATTCAAGGGTAAAAGAACACGATTAGCAGTGATTAATACTCAGGATTTTCCACGTGTCTGGTCCTCACCCCGTTCTTAATGTTGGTCTCCCAACGTAGCGACATGTTACGCAGATCAAACAGTTTGATGTCGCCGTTGTCGTAGCCGGCGCACACGCAGCGGTCTTGATCGTTGAAGGCGTGGCCTGTGAGCACAATTGCCAATTCAGAAGGGCATATGAATCATATGAGGTGAGGAATAATGTAAGAAATAAAAAAATGTCTTGAAAATGAACTGGTAAAAGGGCGAGTTGCCATGGCGATGCAACGAACCAAAAGCAACCGTCCAGCAGTCTCGCTTGGTGTCCCCTTCCACGGGCTGCATGTTGGCCACGGGCGAGTCACGCTGCCGAGGGTCCCACACTTTCACTGTACCTGTAAATGAAGAAGATATATTGTTAGAAGAAGACATTGTTTGTCATATTATTTTCTTTTTGACCCCTAAAGTTATTTCATGAAAAGATCTGTTTACCGTATTTTCCGGACTATAAGGCGCACCTAAAAACCTAAAATGTTCCCAAAAGCCGACAGTGCGCCTTATAGTCCGGTGCGCCTTATATATGGACCAAAGTCCTAAATTTAAACTGGCCCTCAGCATTGTGTCATGAAATCAGTCATAAGTGGCCCGCTGAAGACTATGAATCATGAATCAAAAAGACTATGGATCATTATTTTGTGATTATAAAGTAATTTGTTGCGTCTGAAGGTGAAATAAAAAAGATAAAATGGAGAATGATTTGGATTAAAAATCTGACATGATGCATTAATGGTGCGCCTTATAGTCCGGTGCGCCTTATATAAGGACAAAGTTTTAAAATGGGCCATTCATTGAAGGTGCGCCTTATAGTCCGGTGCGCCTTATAGTCCGGAAAATACGGTACATGAAAGTACGATAAACATGACACACCTCAATTGAAAAAGAGTGGGCAAAATCATCATTGCAGTAAAACAAAAATGTACCATCTCTGCTTCCAGTCACAATTTCTGGGGCACCGTCGCCGATGTTGAGGCCGCCAACGGCGTCGATGCAGTTGACAATCTCCTTGTGGGCCTTCACGGAGTACACCGGGATGTTGGGCTCCTCCAGATTCCTGTAGAATTGCTGCGTTAGCCACTTTAGAAAGCTAAACTAAAGGCCTTCGTCTGCACATACTTAGAGATTACCATATGTTGAGATTTCCGTCAAAGTCCCCAGTTGCTATATGTCTTTGGCTAAGAGATGAAGCCCCGAATGTGCCGCACTTTATAGGCTTGGCTTTCTCTACCTGGAACACAAAGGACACCATCTTTACAACTAAAGGTCTCATTTGTGGCATCTTCATCTGTGTGTGTGATTTATCTGTTTTGAAAACAATATTTGCCCCCTGATGGGTTTGAAGGTCTCCCGTTGCTATGGAGACGAGGCACCAACAAAAAAAACGAAAACCCCTTTTCCCCAAAGTCTTGAACCGTGAGTTATCTCACGAATGTTTAAAAAAAATAGATGACATGTCAATGTTTACCTCTTTGATTAGTTGAGCCTCTCCGTGCTGCATTTCGTACATTTGAATGACTCCAGTTCCTCTCGGGAAGTTCCCGAGACACACGAACTTGGAACTGCACGGGATCCATTTGCAGTCAAAAACGGTGTAGTTTAAACTCTTCTGGATGTGTGCGATGATTTGGGGCTTCGAAAGTGGCGTCGACATATCGTTTGGCCCACAATAAACGCCAAATTATGTTGAAATGTGAGAAAATTAAGCTAGTACGTGTCCAAACACATGATGCCAGAACCTTCCTTAAACTCCAGAAACGAACCTACGTGCCCGAAACGAAAGACGTCACGACTACTACTGTTTAAAGATATGCCTGTAAAAAAAACACTATTGTTTCAAATAAACATTTCCTATATTCATCAAAAAATAACATTGCTCGTTTCTCCTATGGTAAATTAACATGGGTACCATTGTAATGTTAGACATGGAAATAATCCCTATTTACATTTTGCTTTTTGTTTTGTTCAGGCGAAATCGACGTTGTCCTTTTAGGTCTTTCCAGTTGCACGAGGACATCATCACACTCCAGGCTCACGATTTAGCCTAGTTTTTACTTCACAATCGCACTTTTTAAACGTGAATTTCACCATGGATCCGGGGACAAATGACGCAATGGAAGCTGGCGCGGTAGAAAAGCAGGATGACACTGACAGTTTTATCAAAGTTAAGTCTAAAAAGAGCCAAAAGAGGAAACGCGAGGCAGCTGATATGGACACAGAGGGTCCAGTAGCAAGCAAGAGGCCACAGTTTCCACCTATTTCGCAAGACAAATTAAGGGTATTAACGATCGTATTGTGTGTAAACTATTTAAAATATATAGCAGAAGTGTGAATGTAAACGTTTGCATTCTATAGGGAGCGGATCAGATGCGTAAAGTGGCTGTCCCAGCTCACCGTTACACACCGCTAAAGGAGAACTGGCTGAAGATCTTCACTCCCATCGTGGAGAACCTGCAGCTTCAAGTCAGATTCAACCTCAAAACGCGAAATGTGGAGATAAAAGTGAGTGTCTAACACTGCAGTCATTTCCAGCGGAAAATGACATCAGTGGTGATTTATTGTGTATATTTTGCAGACTTGCAAAGAAACACAAGACATTGCGTCACTCACTAAAGCAGCAGATTTTGTGAAAGCCTTCATTCTGGGCTTCCAGGTTGAAGTAAGTGTATTACAGTTTTTTTTTTACAATCGAACTTCATACAAATGGATATCTGTTTGTGGTCTCTTCCCAGGACGCCTTGGCTCTGGTCAGACTGGACGAGCTCTTTCTCGAATCCTTCGACATTACAGACGGTAAATATAACCTCTCACAATGTCGACCCCACCGAATGGAAAGGTCAAATTCTTTGTGGGGCGTTCTGTTCTTGCAGTGAAGCCGCTGAAGGGCGATCATTTGTCCCGAGCCATTGGCAGGATCGCAGGCAAAGGAGGGAAAACCAAATTCACCATCGAAAACGTTACCAAGACTCGCATCGTTCTGGCCGACACGTCAGTTGATGAAAAATAAGCCACAATTGTTACACGATTTCTGGAGCTATGTGTTGATCATTGTCATGATGGTTTGTGTCCACAGCAAAGTCCACTTATTGGGCTCCTTTCAAAACATTAGGATGGCTCGGACAGCCATATGCAACCTCATCCTAGGTAAGTAAGAATTATTTTACATTTCAGCCATTGAGAATTACAGTGTTGCTACTTTGAAAATGTAAAACACTCTCAGTGGTCCATTTGATTCATAAATAAAATCTTTAATCTTTATCCACAACAGGAAGTCCACCTTCGAAGGTCTACGGAAATATCCGGGTGGTCGCCAGCAGAGCTGCAGAAAGATTCTGAACCGGTCTTCTGTGCTGGGGTTGATAAGAGCTCATTTGAATTGAATCATCATGGACTTGACATTATATGAGGAATCGGAGATTGGTGGGGTGAATGTTTTTGTGTAAATTTTGTGTGTATATAAAAAAATATGCAAATCATCAGTAGACTCGCTCCATTTTGTGCAGATTGGTCATCTTGTGTGGAAATTAAAATGTTTTTTTTAAATACAATGTCTGAAACTAAAGGTTGTTAAAGAAAAAATGCTCATTTCAATTTATTTCAAAAAAATACAAAAGGGACAACTCATTTTAACCATTCAGTTTATTTAAACAATATTTCAAGTTCATATAGTTGTATCAAGTTTCCAACAGTCCCACAGCATAAATTGCAGCATGCAGAAAAACGGAAGAACAAAAATCTTAAATACTATATCATAATACAGTATATATTTGATATCCCCCACACACACAAACTCAAGACGCAGCACTTCCAAACCAAAGCATAAAGGTGTCAAACTATACAGAGACAGAAGTGCGTTTAACAAAGATATAGTATATACAAAATATTGAAGAAAAAAAAAAAAGCGTATGTGGCAGTTAATATTATGACACGCATTGTACTGCAGTTAAGTTCATGTGGAGACCAACCATTTGGCAACATCCATTTTGTGTAGATGATTTCTATTCACATCAGCATCCATGTGTAAACAAGACTATTCGTTCCAAATGCGTTCATCTCTACATGCACAAAAGAAAATCTCCTTTCCACATCATGCAGGTTCCAGTTTTGATTATTAATTCAAAGCAGCCCACCCACTTCCAGTTTATTTACTTGGAAATATTTGGAGAAATATTTTGTCATCTCAGGCCTGTCTTAACAATAAACATATCCTAAAATTTACATTGTATGAAAGATGTTCTATTTTTTGCAAAAATGTTTTAGAGATTTACCCAAAACGCTAAAATTCTTATTCCAGCCCCATCCAGTGACAACAAAAGTGCTAAGTAGCTAACAAATGCTAAAAAAGGGCAAAATACTGTTCCAGGCATGTCGAGCCAAAAGAGCCATAAATGAAGCCGATCTGACAGATCCTTTTTAAAAAAAAATGTAAAGGAAATTTTTTGCAGAGAATAAAGATGATCTCACAGTTGTTCAAGTTTGTCTCACCAAAATCCTCTCATTTCTTAAAAATTTTGAAAATACATTTTGAGTAATTGTAAGTGTGTGCGTGTGTGTGTGTGTGTGTGTGTGTGTGTGTGTGTGTGTGTGTGTGTGTGTGTGTGTGTGTGTGTGTGTGTGTGTGTGTGTGTGCGTGGATATGTTAGCTTGGCACTTCGACCATCTAGTTCTAAGTCAAGTGTGACTGAATGTATCCATACCTTTCTCACGTATAAAATAGAAGAAAACAAAATAAATATGTAAATTTAAAAAAAAAATGGAATTCCCTCCCTTCATCTTACGAGTCACCTCCTCGTCCTTCAGTCTCTCTCTTCTTTTTTTTTTACCTGGTAGGCAGCCTCTGCCTTTCACTTAACACTTGAACGAGGCGCTTCGCTGTGGAAAAGCGACACAGAAATGTTCCGCTGGTGGACACTGAGGCGGGTTTTTCTTGATTTAGCCGAACAAGGCGGAGGAAGCGAGCGTCGAGGAGAACTCAGGAGGGCGGGGAAACTTGCACGAGCTGGAGAGAGGTCGAGAAGGGAGGTGGTGGTACGCTCACACATCCACCACCATCTTTTTGTGTATGTCCAGACCGCCCACCACCTGCAAAGGAATGGAAATAGGTTCTAGTGAGTGGTTTAGAACTTTTGTGTAACGCTTAGTTGCTTTGAGTCTTGCTCTGCACCACTTCTGGATGGTGTTCCACAGGGTTCAATTTTGGGGCCCCCGCTGTTTCGTGTATTTGATCACTTCATCGTACAATCAGCGCACTCCGGAGAGAGTTCCGACTCACCGCGCAGAACTCCTCGAATGATATCCTGCCGTCGCCGTCTTTGTCAGCATTGATGATGGTTTTGTCCACAATCTGCTGGAGCTGCGTGTCTTTTAGGTTGTTGCCCACCATCATCTTTAGTACCTGGAAAAGTTCTCCATTGGAGATGTAGCCATCCTTGTCCATGTCGTAGATCCGGAATGCGACTGCAAGGGTGGGGGAAAAACTCATACAACATACTTTTCTTGTTCCGGGAATAGTCTGTCAAGAGTTAACTTACATCGAAGTTTTTGCTCCTTGTCGCCTTTGACGCTAAACTGTGACACTCCCTCGATAAACTCTGTGATGGCAAAGGGTCAAAGTCAACAAACGCAGAGCTGACTTACTGTACGATAAGTCAGGATCGATATCCGAGTACACAAACGTCTCTACGGCAACACTGGGGCAATGAGAAACCACCTTTAAAGTCCACTTCTCCATTGCCGTCCGTATCGAATATGTCGATGACCCTCTGCACGAGAGGGTTCTGCTGTAACTCGGGCAGCGACATGAACTCCTCCACGCTGAGCGAGCCCGAGTTGTCAAGGTCCAGTTTCTTGAAGCGCTTCCCCAGACGCTTGATCTCGTCCGGGTCGACTGAGATGGGAAAACATGAGACGTTTTAGTGCTGATTTGTAAAGAATCTAAAAGTCCCAATTCCTTGATAGAACTTGCAAGTAGGTCAAGGATATGGCTTGCGGCGTGCAGATGGCACATTGTGTTCTGGTCTGATTAGGGAGTCCAAACGACACATGTATACTCAGATTTTTGGGTGACAATCACATAGTTCAAGTCAGCACTTAAGCATTCCGGAAACTGTAACCCAAAAATGTCTTGCGAGGGTGAATGAAGCTAGTGGAAGACATCTGCTGTTTACCAAAAGGTCCAGGATGTGAGTTTCAGAACTAGAATCGATAACCACATTGTATTCTAGATTTGATCAACCTTCAAGAATTGTGAAAATGCTGCGGCCACTATCCTACGCTCCAATGTTATTTATAGTTGAAAAACCTGACCCTCCATCTGACTCAAGGGAATCTCCCCCAGGGAAACCCCTTCGCAACAAGGAGGTCCAATCAGAAACTCCAGACAGGCTAATGACGCCTTCATGCTTCTGGCTCAAGCTTGAACGACATTTAAACGGGTATTTGTCGCTGTCTGACATTTTGAAACCAGATGCTAGCCCCTTGCTCGCTGACTATCTAAGCTACTTTTCCAACAGACCTCTACCGTCTCCCTATCCTGTGTGCTCGCTACCGCCGCGATTTCGACATCATATTAAAGGCACGCCAGAGGTGGAATGCCACCGGACACGCCCAGGTTATGAAATCTAAGACCCGAGGCTCCCTGCTCATATCGCTCTACGTCGCGAGCTCTGTCAAATAGAGGTCAAGTCTCCGGTGAGTTGGTAGAGAGGCTGCCGACGGAGATCCTCCATGGGTTGAGTTCTGGGTCATTCGTTATAGAACCGCACCACCACTTCTACCCCCTCCCTCGATTGTGGCATTATGCCTGGAGACTAATGCTAGCAAGTCTCAACTAAATATGGACCATCTGTTTGGGTTACTATGTTGACATCGTTTCTATGCGATGGGAAAAAAAATGTGACTATCCAATCAAAACGTGTATCTCCAAATGAAGTATTAAAACTTGTTAATCATGCGCCATGGAGGTCATCCTTACAGTCCTTGAGCCTCGTCTTCACTATATAGCCCGGCCCCGCGACGGCCTCGGCACTAATTGAAACGGCACGTGACGGTGCGCCCGTTTTAGCGCTTCTACGCTGCCAGCGACAACGAGCTGCGATATCGTGGCGCTAATTTCATAACGGAAGTGAACTAAATCATGGAAGTCTGTAAATAGTGCATAATTGAGTGGTGGCAATACTTACAATGCGTGCACATTTCCAAGGGGTAGCTGGCTTCATTTCCCTGAGGAGAGAAGAAACGAGAGCTTATTGATATTAGAATGACATACGCAAAGTCGTGCCTTCTTCCAAAACATTTGCTGAAAAATATTGTGTGTTACAAAATATTACTTTTGCTAATTATGGTCATAACGTCTGTTTTTTTTTTGCTTGGCATATTGAACCAGGGCGCAGCCGTTAACGATACCAACCAAGCCAGCAATCGATTGTCTGTCGGGCAGCCTCCCCCAACCCCCCACATGGAGCAATATATTTTCAAAATCAAGCTGTAAAGTCAGCATTCTTCCTCTTCTGTTAACACCGAGCTTAAAACCCTGTTGCAAAACTGCTGCGAAACATGACACGTGATGATGCAATCACAGCAGACTAACCTACTCCCCCCCTTTTTTCATTTGTCAGCTTCCAGGAATAGACAATGAGCGCCGTGCCGTGTGCCAAGACAACCTTTTTACCTGAGGCTGGATTTACGCTCTACGGTTCAAGTGACATTTTTTGGCTCTCGTGCGTTACAAATCGGATATGCAAAATAGCAAAAAAGGCGAATTAGAATCTGATTTTACGAGTTACTAATTTATTTTCTGGTTGTTGTTGTTTTTTTCAAGTCATCTTTAATGTTGAGGTAGTTATTTTCCATAAATATACACTCAATCATATCGGATATGCGTAATTGAAATGTACAAGATTCTTTTAAATAAATCGAGCACTCAATCGGAATTGGCCACTAGGCCCTACAATGTAAATCCAGCCTAAGAGAGGTTGTGGTATTTTAAGATCGGGAAAGAAACACGGGCGGAATTAGCCGTGAGATTACACGAGCTAACAGACGAGCGACAGACAAGAATCTTGTAGCTCACTCAGAGACATCTAAGTCAAAATGCAAAAAATTAAAATCCGGTGATTCAACGAACCACCCGGGATATATCCACATGCGGAAACCCACTCCGATCCTCTTCAGATGGAATAAATTCAAGATGGATGGAGAAGGAGAGGCGGCATTGTGCGTCCTTATTCATAATGAATGTTTCATTCACAATCAATAAATGCTAACACTAGTTTTGCATATGTAAGAGTCTGGCTGGCAACCCAAATAAGCATAGCTAATTATAGACCTGCAAGAGGGGGGGGGCATATTCCACAAGTCAACCCACACATATAATCACAGTTTATGTGACAAGATAAGACCTTGAATAAAACCTGAAAAGAAACATTATAGCCGCCTTTTTCAGTCCGCCAAGTACACCGGCACCTCAATTTACACGTTTTTCGGGATACGAGTTGTCGATCAGGTCGGCAACAACAGATATGATGGTGCCGGCGAACTTCACAACAAGCAGCAGTTTGGCTGAGAGTCAACAATTCTTCCAAAAGAAGGTCAAGGGCTTGCTTCAAGCTACTGGCACTCGAAACTAAGGTTCATTGCAAAACTAAATATATATATTTTTTGCACATCAGGTGCACGTCCTTCTATAAGGAACAACTTGAACAATGTTTAAAGTCCGGAAAATGTGAAATGTTAAATACCCAGATAGATCTGATACTGTTTAAAAAAAAAGCAGCTGAAGGCCAGCGCTATAGAAAAAGTGTCCACTACCCACCAGTAGTGCTGCAAAGCGGTGCCAACACAACTGCAGCGATGTACTGAAAACTGAGTGGGCTGCGTGAATGTGCGAATGAAGCTCTTATCTCTTGTTCCGTATTAGCTGCAGCAGCGTTTGATTGCTCTGCAGCAGAATATGGACTCTATATTGTCATAGGACATCCTATGAGTTGGAGTCAATTATGTTGTTGTCAACTGTGAGTTTGTTTCTGGGCAGTATGGTGGTTAGCTGGCTTTTGGTGCCACACAATGCTGCTGAGAGAACTTCAAACGTATTCATTGTGCTTGTGAGAAGATGCTCCCTGGGGGGACGAGGGAAACACCCTATTGAGTCTTGCTAACATGCATTTTTATGGACGGAGGAAATCTGCAGAGACACCATGCACACGAAGGCAGGAGCCAAGATTTGAACCTCAAACCTCACAAGTGCATGGCAGGGGTGTTGACCACTAATCCACTCCAGATAATTTATATTTAATTGAAGACACAGTTTTGCAACACTGGATTACTGTTGATCTGGCTTTAACTACTTCCTTATGAAATGACAGTTGCGACTGTAAACACCGGGGGGGGGGGGGCACTAAATTCGACATTTGACACGACGTTCTTGAATACTTGTATCATGAAAAGGATTTGACACAAAAAAACGTTGGGAGGAAAAAAAAATAACAAGACCACTGACAAGGGATCAAGAGGCGCGAATGTGGGCCAAAGGCTTCAGGCTACTGACAGGCTAGCCCCCCCACCACCACCGCCCTCTCCTGACAGGGACAGGACGATGAGCCACTGAAGTGGGCGAGAAAGGGAAGGTCCTCTCGGGAGAGGAGGGGGCGTCGTGACGTCGACTTTAAAAGCCAAATAAGCAATAAAATGGCGTATTTGATCGACAAGGGGAAAAAAAGCGCGCGAGACAGCTTACCATGGTGCTGTTCGGTTGAGGAGACCCAGGCGATGTGAGGAAGACCGTGGAGGGAGCGTTCCGAACGCCGCCGCGGTATGTCCACTAAGCGGGGGAAGAGCCGATCACGTCTCGGCGTTTTACAGGCAACTTCGTGGGCTCTCTTTCCAGTCTCGCTCTCCTCCTTTGCCGAAGCTCCAACTGCAGCGGGAAACCGGCTTGGGAGAGCCGCTAGGGGGAGGAGACTCGTTGTGACTGACAGCCAGGAACTGAGGGGCGGGGTTATGATGTTGCATTCACAAATATGGGATTTCCGAGCTATGTTCGAATTGTGGCGGTTGAGAACTTAAATCAACAAAGGTCGATCAATTGTTTTTTGTTTTGCTCTTTTCAAAACATTTTGTTGTATAGGCTATTTGTAACATTGTAATTTCCATGATTTCTATAAATGTCTAAATACTTACCAGGTTGGTTTCCCTCCCAGTAATGAATTGTTTGAGCGCCCCTTGGTGGCGATATAACGTCACTGCATTGTGCCTTATTGCCTCCATCTAGGATTTCCTGTATGCATACAGGTGGACTGCTTCTGTTGCACGTTTAATCCACTAACATACTTAAGTCACGCCATCATTAGACCAAAGTTTGTCTCACGCATGCTCGTTAAATCCTCGCTGGACCTTCTAAACCACAGTTCAATTTTAAATGGCTTTAAAGATGAAGCAAAGCTGTGCAGAAAAGCACCTACACACAAACAAGCTAGCATGGCCTCTTCAACACCTCTTCAGTTCTTTGTGTTTTTTATTCTTGCATAGTTCAATTGCAAATTATAAATCACAAAAAACAACAATACGCATTTAAATGCATGTCTTTTGTACAAAAGATACATTATAGTTGGACAAAAACACAAGATGGACCATAAAAAAATCTGATATAAAGATTTCACACACTTGACGGGTTTATATTAGGTGTCATTAGAAGAGGTAGAGAGAAAACAGACAATGCAAACTCTATCATATAATAATACAAAAACTGTCGACTCAGCAAAAATACAGGGTTCAAAACAGTGTATAGAATATTCTGTTGAAACACAAACCATTTCTTTCACAACCTCACCGGTAGAGCTTTTTTTTTTTTACCATTTATAAAAATACTCATGCTGTTGCCAAAGTCAACAATTCACAAACCCCCACACAACAGTTTACTGTACTTTTTAAGATCGATGTTTACATTAAAAATCAAGATGTAAATGTTTTCAATTTGATATTTCCAAAATGTACCAAGACAAACAAGTACGTGTCAAATAAAGGTCTCTTTGTTGACCCACATGAGTGTGCGCGTGTCGTTGGGTTTGCACTCGTACTCGATGCTGTTGAAGCTGTTGCCCCACTGGCAGTGGTCCCGTTTGTTGTAGTTGTAGTATTTCACCTGCCACACCGTCTCAAATGTGCCCGCCTCGGTGAACTGCGACACACACAGCAATTATTTTTATCATGTACTAGCGTGACAACATGAATGCATTTAAAATATGGCTACATCACTTCTGATTTTAAGTAAACGCGCACCTCAATGCTGATCTGAAGCGGCTGCCTCTCGCCGCTCTTGGTGTGCGCCACGCCCTCTGTGTCATACAGGCCAGTGTGACCACTGACTGAGGGTCCTTGGATTGCCGCTCCAGGGCAAAGGTGACTCCCCCCAAGCTCATCGACCTGCAAGAAAAAGAAATGATGAAGCAGTGATACATTGTTAGCAAAATGCTCCTCCTAGTTACAGACGCAGCTCTGCTTACCTTCTCGTTCTGACATCCTAGCGTTTAGGTCGGCCTAGGATTTCAACCAGCCCAGCTGATTATAATATGCTTCATTTTATTTTTTTATTTTAGCTGCCAAGTCAAGTGATTCATTCTCCAGCTGTGCCCCAAATACCGTCTGACATTTGCATCATGCCCTGTGTGTGACCTACTTTCACAAAACCTGGCTCCATGATTCATTTAAAAATCTGCACTTTATCTTTTTTAGGCATAGAGTCATGAAGTAAAGGGAAAACACACAACATTCATCACGACATCATGAAGACCACAGGGGGAAAAAAACGTTTTGAGTCCTTGTCTGCCCTGTGCTAATGCCTGAACCTGATTTCAGGTCACCAGTCAGATAGAATCCCAAATCAAATCAGAAATGGAGGTCTACCTACGTGGCCTCTACCGCTCCGGGTTTTACCACCACCTCGATTTTGTACTTGGAGCCGGTGAGCAGCTTGATGGTTCGGGTTTGCCCGAATCGGGCTCCGTCGGATTTGAAGTAGACGGCAGTGTTGTTAGGAAGCATCTTCAGCGAAATGCCGATTTTGACGAGCTGGGGAACGCCAGACATGTCCACACACCGGTCCAATTAAATCCGGGATGGTGTCCCTGGGACCATATGGGTCCGTTCGCAAAAGGAAAGTGTTGCGCGCGCAGCCTGAACTGGCACGATGCTTTAATCCCAATCCAATGTTCAGAACGCGTCTAATGATAATCCCGAGCACTGCTCTCTCTCTCTCTCTCTCTCTCTCTCTCTCTCTCTCTCTCTCTCTCTCTCTCTCTCTCTCTCTCTCTCTCTCTTTCTCTCTCAGCCAAATAACAGTTATAAATAGAAACGTAAATGACAAATAAAGGTCCAATTATATTTTAGGGCACCATTCTCTAAAATAATGATACCGTGGTATTAAGAAAAAGGTGGTTGAAAATGAAAAATCACTGATCGAATTGCGGTGTAATAACAATGTTGAGACACACGGGGTCAGTATTGGAAAAGCGTAAACGTAATGTTCTCGTCTCAATGTAGAGCGGTACTGCCTTTCCTTTGTAAAATAACTCAGGGCTAATAATCTTTATTTATATAGCCCTTTCACAACAGCTGTCGCCGCAACAAAGCGCTTTACAGAACAAAAATATCATTTTAAAAGTGTGAATAATCTTCGCCCACTATGCGCAAATAAATTAAGAAAAAAAAAATAAAGTTGGTGACGCAATTAAAAACTACTAGTAAATGAGTTGAATTCTACTTTACAGTAGTCTGAGTAGTTCGTCTGAGTAGTTTAGTTCGGTCACCTCAGGAGGGTGGTGAGAAAGAAGCCCGAGTGGGAGGGGGTGAGTCCCCCCCCCCCCCCCCCCTTCTCCACCCCACCCCTTCCCCACAAATGTCTCCATGGATCCACTTCTTCACAACCCCACTCTTCCGCTGTCTTGCACACAAGTGTTCGGACCGAACAGCCACATTACCATAAAAGATGACGAGTGTACACTAAAAGTCTCCAAAAAGACCTACCCTAAACTAGTGGAGCCACCACCGGCCCCGTGTGAATGTCCGCCGGTATCCCAGCGCCCTCCACGCCCGTGCCGGTGATGCCATGCCGAGGGGTCACGGCGGCGACGAGAGCGGCGGCGGCGGTTGTGGTGTCGGTGTTGTCGGTTCCGGAATCTGGCTCAAGACTTCCCCGGGACGCCTGGCGCGGGACTTCCCCCCGAGGGATGTGGAGTTCGGCCAGACGACGATGAACCACGCGGTTCGGACAGGAGTCGTGGCCGGGGATGGGCTTGGGCCGCCCGGTGCCGCCGACCGGAGGAAGCATGGCGCCCGGCTCAGCCTGCTGGGCAAGCCGCTGGCGTACAGCGCGCAGGGCGGCCGGAGGAACGCGCGCTACCGTTGGCTCCAGAACTACCTGTACAACGTCTTGGAGAGACCCCGAGAGTGGGCGTTCGTCTACCACGCTTTTGTGTGAGTCCACTTTTATTATGATCACAATTCCACGTTGAATTGCTGTTACTGTCAACTTTAGGGGTGCTCAGCCTCCCTAATCAATACAATGGTCACATTCATTCATTTTTAACCCCAAAAATTGTAGACAAAACAATTTATGATCTTATTTAGAAATTCTGACCGATTTATTACAAATAAAATCTATTATTAAGTCTCTTTTCTATGGTAAGTTTGAAACGTAAACAATCGTCTGTCGCATCCGTTGAGAGACCAAGAGAGGATGGTTAAGTTCTCCTCTCCCAGTTTGATCCACTTCAATTCCAAGCGCTGACTCACAGTTCATCCGTGCATCCTCATCCTCAGCTCCACCAGCATTTTAAAACTTTAACGGAATCTCAACTCGAAATCTCTTGAGCTGTCATCGCACGTAATTAATGAACTGACAAATCGTCAAGTGTCAACAGGTCACCCGACCCACCTGGCTGACATGTCAGCTGCACTGCTGACTTTTAAATGGGGTGAAAGGAGCAATACACGAAGCACTGGAAATAACTTGCAATTATGTCGAGCATGAGTAGTTCAGCTAATGACAGACGGTAAATCAACTAATTGGTCACGTATGATCCTCTGGCCGTGTCACGATATCATTTGTTTGCATTTCACACAAAACCCATCAAAGGCGGAATATCGCTTTATCTAACCGCCATTCCTCAAATGATTGCTAAATGTGTCATCCACTTACAGAAATAAATGCCTCATCGCTCCGGAGAAACAAAAGTTTCTCATCAACTGAACACGAACGACCTCCACTTGAGTAGATACAGAGGCGTAGCCAAGCCGGGGCGAGCCGGGGCGGCGCCCCGGTTAGGACTCCCTGCGCCCCGGTTGAAATTTTTTTTAAAAAAAATTAAATAAAATAAAAAAATCGAGCTTTTTCGATTCTTCATTTTCATGCCGTTTTTTTCTTTCGGTCTTGCGCGAATGTGCTTGCGCTATTCTATGTGCGCGATGTTATCCATTCACCGTTTGCCTCCCGGACGTTGTTTTAGCGATCAGCGAACGGCGTGGGTGATGTTCGATTTTTTTTCCTGTGGGCGTGCGCCCCTACTGGAAAAATTCCTGGCTACGCCTCTGAGTAGATACCATTCCCCGATTAATTACTGAATCATCAATTTCATCAAATAAGCGGCTCACCCTCGAGGTAAACATAACAGAATAGTCGTACAAGTTACCAGAGCCTACTTGAGGAAATCAAGTCATTAGACATAGATAACCTTTGCTCATGACAACACGGGGTGTCATCTGGCGGCATTTCGCACCGTTCCCCCCCTGGATGAAGTCGCGCTTCGACAACCGACAGCTTCCTCGGTGCACTTATGTAAGACTGGAAGCCCGCGGCACATGCGCCGGGGCTCTTAGAGAAGGTCAACGAGCTGTCAGCTGTGCAGGCTGACTGAAATATTAGCCGGGGGCCTCCTCGCGTGACCGTCCCAATGATCTGGAGACACAGAGAGACTCGCTGTGTGGGGAAAAAAAAAAAAAAAAAAGTTCCGCCTCTACTTTGGTGTGAAAGTGGCCCATTTCCATTGTGTGCGTGTCTGGAAAAACAACATGCACTTTCTATTAAGCAATTAGTCAAGTCGCAGCTGAAGAAGATGTGTCTCTTTGCTTGTAAACATGTCACGCGTATTAACCATTCGCAGACTTATTTCGACACGGGATTCAGTTTCGTTTTTGGCTCTAGAATTTGATGTAAAATACTGTTTTGAAAGTATGGTTTGTTGATTACAATTCATCCCCCCCCCCTCAAAATCTTACATAAAACACAGCATATTGACAAAGCGAAAATCCTTATCGGGATATTTTGGTAAATTTATTAAAAAAAAAAGATCTCTAACTGTGGCTACAGCATCTGCTCTATGTAGCATGTCCACATGAATACAAGTGACTGTATGTGCGGGCAGCAGGATGTGGATGGTTTTTTATTTTTTTATTTGCTCAGGCGGGACAGCTGAGGTCGACGGGTTAAGTCGTTACATCTGCTCGACGCTTCATCCTCCTCTTCACCCCACATGTTGTCGTGTGCTGGATGTTGGGCGGTTTCATTCCTCCAACCTATATTTAAATGCAAATGAGCTAATATAGGTTAACAACATCAAGCTATGCGTTACAGGCGCACCTACATGAGCTAATGAGAAAAAAAAATCATTTCATTTGTACTAAAGGCAGCACGGTGGGTAGTGGTTAGCATTTGTGACCTGCAATTTTGAAAATCATTTATTTTCTTTCAAAAATAAAACATAACGTAAAAAAAATTGAAATTTATGAAACTGCAAAAAACAATGTATTTATTCAAATTGTTTATTTTTATTTAAAAAAACAACAACACTAACCTCAATATTTTTAGCGCTACGGGTTGACTTTTTAAACTCTCAGTAGAAAAGTCGCTGCAGGTGCGTGCCGACTTGCTGGGATCTTTCAGCTGTTCAGGGGAAGAAAAAAAAAAGTTTCCAGTAACAATCCAAACTTTCTTCTCCTTTTTTTTTGGTCTTAAAAAAACTTAAAACCGCCCAGAGTCAGATGCTACACACATGTGTCATCCTCTCACGGAGACGCAGACAAACACAAGAAAGTATGTGATTTATGAAAGAAATATTCACTTTGATCATTCGGTTGTGTTGAAACAGATGCGGTTTTGTGTGTGTCTGTGTGTGTGTGTGTGTGTGTGTGTGTGTGTGGCTTATGTATGAGCGTGTGTGTTCTTAATCCATGTAAACACGTGGAATCTTCAATGCGTAGCTGCATCGATGGACTGCCGACTACAATGTGAATATAAACATGAGCAATCTTGTTCTTCTTTGCCAAATAGTGCTCCCATTGGAAAACAGGCAGCATTAACATCCGGCTGCTTAATGAGATGGCGTGAAAAAAAAAAAAAAAGCAAGTCTGTGGGACAAATCACGCATTCACAAATGACTTCCAGCCACAGTCGCACGCTCAAGATGATGCACAGTTTCCTGTCCATTCATTTTCTTATTTGGATTTCACATGATTATTTAATTGTTTTTTTGTCATTTTCACATTTGGGAATAGCTTGCAAAATATGTTGAATAGTTTGAATGTGTCAAAAATTGTGTAAGGAGGAGGGAGTAATGTCAAATTCTCTTTATTGCACATTTTATTTGGAACGTTTGGCTATCAAGATGTTCTGAATGAGCTGAGTATTTCGAAATTGGAATGGTTTGAATGGGTCAAAAAAATGTCTTTTTTTTTTCTCGAAATTGTTCTTGTCATTTGACCTTCTTTTTCACTTCTAGTTTTCTCATTTCCTTTTTCTGCATTCAGTCACGTCCAAGCATTTCACCCCCCATACTCCACATATGCTACACATCATCGGAGACAAAATAGTTCCATTTCAAACATTGCCCGCCTGTACAGTTCATGGAAGGAAGGAAGGAAGGAAGGAAGGAAGGAAGGAAGGAAGGAAGGAAGGAAGGAAGGAAGGAAGGAAGGAAGGAAGGAAGGAAGGAAGGAGGTTGTACTGTATGTGTTGTTTCCTTTGAGTTCACTGTTTGGCCTTAAATCACTCGGGGGGGTATCAAGAGAATGAAAACCACCTGAGGTTCTGCCCCGAGGCGTGAAAATAAAAACAACCTCCAAGGTGTCAATGGCCTTGGTGCCTCGTTCACTGGTCTGAGTGAAGAGAATTGCAATTTTGACAGTGTGCACCGATGGTCCTGTGCAAAAAAAAAAAAAGAAAAGAAAAAAAAAACCTCTCCATCTTCTTTTCACAGCTGCTCACATTGGTGTGAATGGAAAAGGCTTTTCCTCCCAATGTTAGTCAGGCGATCAGTAATCATCTCCAATGGGTGGAAATCATGTTTGTCACGAAGGCTTTTATTTGGAAAGTTCCACGGATGTTTTGGAAGACATGCGATGAAAGTAAATAACGCTGTCTTAGCAGCTTATTTAATCTATTATGCTGATCTTCCAAGACAAAATTTTCCACCCTGTTTTTATTTCACTTGCACTTCTATGGTATGCTATGGTATGCTATGCTATGCTAATCGTCACACTTTTACGGCAAAGAAACTGAAAACATCTTCAGAGGCACTTTTTGACCTTTTCGTTGCTATGCTATGTATGCTAAGCTAAGGCAATAAATAGTTTGTCAAACCTGTATCCCACTAGAATATATTCACCCCTGCCCAGTTTTAGAGTCTTTATTAAATTGTGTTAATATTTTAGTCTGACATCTAATACTCGTAAGAGGCCAGGTGCTTCACACCCACCGCAGGCGTAGGAGAGAAAATGAACGTCCACAAATGGTCCCCAGGCCGTAATTTGGACACCCCTGGTCGTGTGTATTGTCTTTATGGAGTGCACTTGTAGCACATGACAGGAACCAGATCCGTTCCCGTTGCGCTCCACTCCATTGCGGTTTCACGCAGTGCTTCTTTTTAATGTGGCGCTAAACCTCACGCAAACCACAGATTCTTTCCATGGCTACTTTCTGCATGCGTGCTTGAGGAAGGTGCAGCTCCTCCGTGGTCTTGACTTTTTTTTTTTTTCCTTTGTAGCCCCGGAGGAGCCTTTCTCATCCATCTCCAAAGCATCAGCAGCGCTTTGAGCCAGTCGGTGTCAAAAGACGATTATTATTACATGAATCAGCGTGACCTCATTGGAAAAAAAAAGCTTTTCACGCTTGTGATTGTTATGCAGACCTCACATCTCTGTTCTTTTTCATTCGGGGTTATTTATACAGTACAACAAAAGATATATTTAAAGGTGTAGCTTAATGTGACACTCCGCGTTTTGTTCAAGGGGGATTAAATGTCCCTGTGGTGTAGCATTTGCTGTCCTGTTTGAGCCAAGGCACATGTTTTATGTTCCAAAAATCTCACATCATCCAAGGTCTGGGTGATATGGTCTAAAATTCATATCAGTAGAGACAATTGGAAAAGAAATCATGTTAGCACAATGGAATGGAATATAACCATAAGTGTAAAAATAGAAATAATAAATTGTAGGTTTAATGTGAGTATTTCTGAATAGGTCCCTTCTAAAAGCTAAATTGATTAAAAAAAAAAAAAAAGATGATTATTGACTAGAGACAGATGCAAAATCTGCTTTAAGCCACTACTCACACTCACACGTCACGTGTCGATAAACCAGCCAACCCAGCTCCTGAATGTCCGTCACTAGGCCACGCCCCTTTAAGCTACACATCTCAAAATTGTATTAATCGACAGTGACGCCTTAATTGGCTTTACCGCTCACGATATGTCACCAACTAGTTTAAACTCCTATTTGGTGTTTGTTTTATCACACCTCTCGCGTTCTGTCGCCATGATCCACGCGAGCGTTGGATTGCAGCTGGTTGCGTGTCGTTCGTACATTAAGCGTTTTTGCGCCATAAAGTGTCAAAGAGGCAGACATCAGTCACAAGTCAGGGTGAGAATGTGCAACATTGGGAGGGATGTTGAGGACGGCGGATGTGCTGTGACATGCGAGCCGATCACGCAATAAGTGTGCGCTCAGCTTAGTGTGTGTCTGATGAGGCAATTAACAAATTAACAAAAACATTTTGGTGACTTTTCCTCCCTTATACTGTCCAAATAATTGCAGCTGTCCATGGTGACTTTTCCTCCCTTATACTGTCCAAATAATTGCAGCTGTCCATCCATCCATCCATCCATCCATCCATCCATCCATCCATCTATCCATCCATCCATCCATCCATCCATCCATCCATCCATCCATCCATCCATCCATCCATCCATCCATCTATCTATCTATCTATCTATCTATCTATCTATCTATCTATCTATCTATCTATCTACGCTGCATATTATTTGAATCCTCCACATTCCAATCTTGTTTTTTGGCCTTAAGACAGAATTTTCATAAAAATATTATCCAAAACTCGGTTCTAGAAATTCACAATTTTTTTTTTTTAACTACCTCTCTCGGATGCCGCATTTTGATTGCATCAGGCAGCCTCCAGTAATCCATCTGTATACCTTAACATTGAGCTATCAAACCATTTGGGGCCTCAAGCGAGTGAATATTTGAGTAGGTTGTCAATGTGTGTGTGTATATGTGTGTATTTGTATGTGTGTGTATACGTGTGTGTGTACAAAACATCCAAGGCAAACCTTCCTAACACATTGTAAATAATTGATCACTGCTATTTATCCCAGGTGGCTTTCTTCTATCAATTCCAAGACGTGATACCATTTGATCGGCTGCTAGCTTTTCCCATGTGATTCATGACGCTGCTGTAATGACGGGATGCGAGGGAGGAAATCACGAGGGGGGGGGGGAGGAAATGGATATGCTGCTTTCTGGACCTGTGTGGCTTAATCTCATAGACCATCTTGCTGTATTATTAGTTTAAACTGTAATTACGGCAAATTATGATCTGAAATTGCTCTCTCGGCCACGCCCCTTAAAGGTCCATGCCTATTACACAAATACCGCTGTACTTGTAGTCATTACCTAATGAACGGGTTCATCATGTTACATTGTCTTTTACATTTTAGTTTGTATTTAGTATATAATACAGTGCTATTTTTCTTAAAAGAGGGAGAAAAGTGCGGTATCGGTTACCTGGTATCGCTACTCGCGAGGATTGAAAGAGTTGAATAATTCATACTGGTATCGGTCTGCAAAAAAAAAATATGATATCGAAACATCCCGACTTTTAAATTATGAAATAGATTTGATACAGGTGGGTTACGTAACGGGCTTTGTCAAAGTACTGCTGGTTTCACTGTAGTGTAAATTAAACCAACCTGATATCTGCCAGCATAGTCAGGGTTGCCCCTGGCAACCAGCGTTTTGACAGTAATCGGCAGCTCATATTTGAGACTGAAAGCTTGGCTTTTTTTCACGTGTGTGTGCGTGTGTGTCGGCATCCTCGGGTGATGGGGAACAAGCCACAAGGAGAGAGAGAATGTCCCTGTGAATGAAAGTGTGGGAGACACTTTCTCTGGCGGCGTGTGTTGTGTGTGCTGCGTGTGTGCATATGTGTGCGTATGTGTGTGTTTGTAGGCTTTGGGCCCAGTCCATTGACGGGAGTTGGGCCTAATGCGGAGTGAGGCTCTGTTTTGTCAAAGTAAGCTTTCTCCCAGGCCTGCAGCCAACAGAGCAAGCGGCCTGACACAACAGGACAGCTGGCTGTTTGGATAGTATCGCAGCTCCTTTCTCCCTATGTGTGTGTGTGTGTGTGTGTGTGTGTGTGTCTGCAAGTGTGCGAGCCATAAACTTTGATTCAACCGAAATAGAAGCAGGTCACCATTGAGGGCTTTAACGGTATATGTATTCGGATTAGGATTTTTCAGTAGGCCACATGGAACATATTAGGTAAGGGTCACTCGGTGAACAAACACAGAGCAGCTCAGCCTCTGGCACTTGCGATACAGCCAAAGCAATAACAAATGTCGTTTGTATTTTTATAGCTTAATAATTCACTTTGTTCTATTACACTCGGTTCACAATGATTCCATCTCGTCAGCCGCTTAGTACAGCGCACTCTGTTTGGAAGACGGACGGTCAACAGTGCCCACGTCCTGTTCGAGGAGCTCTTGTTGCACACTTCCTAAATGCCCCTCCCTCCGTCACATGGCGCGATGCTGCGCAAGTGTGCACTTCTCGCTCCAATTGCTCCAACTGTTCCCTCTCTCGACATGCTCGCCGAGAATGCAAGCAGCTGTGCAAGGAGCCGACCACCTCCATGCTGGAAGCTCACATTAGCCGCTTATCTTCGAATGAGTCAGCATCTCATTTCATCCAATACAATTTTGATTTATTGAGCAAAACTTCCCATTGAGATCAATTATATATGGAATTGTCCAAACTGTCACCATGGTAATAAATTGTGTCTCTGGTATGCTTTTATAAAAAAATACCATCACCGCTATCCTATCCTCGTCATTTCGTGTCACGAGAAAAAAAAAAAAGTCAAACGACAAGGAACTCTTAACTATCCCGATAGTTCCCTTGACATCCATTGTCGAACGATAAAAGAGACGCCTGCAGCCGACTCGTATACTTCAATCATTTATTATTCATTTATCTCGACCCGGCTCTCTTACTTTTAAAGACGACTTTAATACCGTGGCTGGCACTATACCGATTTCATATAATAGTCTTCATTCTTCAACGTTGCCCTAATGCGATCCAGTGCTGCCAAGTAGAGGCAATATAATTTTGGGCAGGCAAAGAATAGCACCCCGAGACAGATACACTACTTTATTAACTTTCCATGGAAAATTTGACTGGGGATGTACTTTTGAGTTGGATGGGCAGTAAATGAGTGGACATTTATATGAATAATAATGTATTTTACAAAAAAACACTAAACATATTCCACTTGCTAAATAATTCACCCAAACGTGACCCCCGATATGAAACAGATATCTTAGATGAAAGTTAAGGTTTTTTGTTATTGGTCACATTATTTTGGAAAAGAACATTACCCCAAATCGGCTGCCAGCAGAAACGTGACAGGTCGAAAAAAAGATTATTGATCACACACACATGGCAATGCTAATAGGCGAGGAGCGACTGCCGCGTGACAAATGTCTCCGTTAGCCTGTCGTCTCCTGACCTTGTTAAGTAAAGCCAGGAGGAGGCGATGTTCCCGGGATGAGTTACGGTTGCGTCGCCCATGCGTTCAGCCCAGCCGCATTAAAGAGAGGGAACTTGAGAGCAGCTTCTCAAGGCCTGGCTTGAACCCAAAATGGACAATAATGGATGGATCGCCACGTTTTTCATCTGGAGGCTTTTTAGGGCTTTACAATGGTGCGGTGCAGTACCGCACGATTTGCTAACGATACCGTATCGCCGAAATCATCGAATTCAATGCACCGTTACCGATTACTGAGACCATTTTGACGATATTGAAACCAATAGTTTTGAATATCTCTGAGGGCTACAGCTGAGTGGAGGGGCATAGAACGTCTCATTAAAAATATTTTTTTTGACTTGACTTCTCCTTTAAGTTAATTATTTAATTATGTAAAATGTTTGAATAATAACACAATAAAAATAAAACAAAAATAATCAAAAAATGCACTTTCTTTTTTTGAAGTGAAATAGTTCCACACAGGCCTTTAACGATTTTTCCACTTTGAGCTCGTATAGTTGCTGCTAAACGATTGCTTCTGCTAAATGGATTTGGAGGCCAACACCTTATGGGCCGCCCCCCTCCTCACGACCTTTATGTATTATTGATCGTAATGATAGCGAAAGGACGCACACCTCCTTCCTGGTGATTAGGGCCGTGGCTAATTGTTGGATACACACACACACACGCACAGTCGTAATGTGGAAACCATCTATCTGTCACGGCCTGTCTGATTCTCCTCCCGGTTGCCGCGACAACAAGCAACACTTTGGCCAACCTTCTCACTGGAGAGGGGCTCTGGATTGATTACCGTCTGTTGTGTGTGTTTGCGTGTCTCCGCGCCAAGTAGAACAAACAACACAGTAGATCGATGCGCAGGCCGACACAAAACATCCTCCAACTTTGTTCGGTTTGCTTTTCTCGACCTTCACTCCATTAATTGGCCGACGCGGCCCTCCACCTACTCTCATTATAAATTCATTCACGTATTTATCTGCATCAATTTGACAAGGTAAAAGGTTTTTTTTTTTCAGGCAACTCATCAATTTGTTTACGACTATGACAGCATCACATTTAAAGTCCATTGATTGGCTGCAAAGAACCTGCAGAAAACAGTTTTTCGAACTCTCGACAGATTCAAAACAGGCACGTGAACCAATATGTCGCCAGTTGTAAAATGTAGAAATAATAAAACACCTCAAGTAGCCTTCAACGGTGGAAAACAAATGAAAAAAAAAATATGATCACACGTCATCAAAGGCTGACGAGTTTTATTTGAGTCATTTATTAGACAGTAATGAATGTTGAAAGCGGAAAAAAAACTATTTTCCACGTCATGTGACGCCAACCAGAGCATCGTGTCGCGAGAGAGCTAGTCGTTAGCGCTTTGATTACGCATAATCATCAGGATTATCATCCAATCAAATCAGGTCCTGCGCATAGTGGATAAGACAGAGGAGCCTTGGAGCAGGGCAGCAATTTCCAGGCCTCCTTTTTGTACTTATTCGGACTCTCCGTCTGGCCGTCTGTACTTGATGTGCTTTTAAGAACATGTCCCCTCTTTGGGAATACGGTGTGTTCCTTCGAAGCATCTCAACAATGCATGGCGTCAATGACTTACGTTTGGACACGCGTACTTAACAAGAATTAAAGTCACTTGTTGGTTTTTTTCGAAAATAAAGTCAGAAAAGTCACTCATCTGGCCAAACTAAACTTGCTCCTTTGTTGTTAGTCTAAAGTAGTGCAAGTCAGCAGGGACATGTTTTGAATTACCATCCAAAATGGATTAATTGTTTACATCAAACTTTAGTTTCATGAATTATTCAATGAGCAATTTGTGGGAAAGAATCCACCATATTAATGGAATAACAAATAGCAGAATGCTGCACGCTCACCCAATGTGAATGCAAATCTTTTTTTTTTTTTTGTCCTGTGTTCCAACTTCCACCACAGAGATCCGTTGAGTAGTTTTTGCTTTACTGTGCCAAACAAGCAACAATAAAAAAGAAAAACTACGATTCTTGAGAATGACCTTTTATTCCCGTGACGTCACCATCCTGCCACATTCCTGCAGTGTCTGCGAGGTCTCATTGATTTACATTGAACTGCGCTCCCACACGGTGTAAGTCAATCACATTTGCTCCCGCGGCGCGTGCCAACATCTGACTCACAAGCACGGTTCAACTGGAATAAATTCACCAAAGAACAATCTGCAATGCTGCAAATTAATCGTGCAGTTGCGTGTTTATTTACCACAAGAGATAGGTTTGCTCGCAATATTTTTTTTTTGTTTTCCTTCAGCGTGATGGAATGTGGAGAGGAAATTGGAAGAAATGACACTACCAAAAAAAAAAAAAAAAAAAAGCTGTTTGGTTGCTAATGTAATTTCAAAGATACAGTGGCTATGACTTGAGCATCTTGTTCCGCTCTCCAGCACAAATGAAAGCATCAATACTCATAAATGTTGACCCGGATAATCATAATGGCTCATAATGGAGTCTTTCTTCTTCCTCCTCCTGATCGCTGCTCTCGTCAGCATCTCCGTCTCACACGTTTGTACCTTTTTGTTTCTCTAATTTGGTTAAAGAAGCTAGTTGAAGCATTTTTTGTCAAGTGGGATGTCGCAAAATGATAGGAAGATAAGAACACACGCACACAAAGTCTAATAAGATCCTAAAATGGAAAACATAGACAAAAATAAAATATTTGTGTCAAATGTTTTGCCACACAATGATTAGAAAACACACACACATAGTCCAATAGGGTTCCTTTTCTTAAATGACAAAAACAGAGACACACATATGAAACAAGAACTGTTAAAATGTTCCCAAAATAAAGATAGGAAAAATAGAAAGACAAAAAAAAACCACACAGTGCTAAAATGTCCACATGAAGAGAAATGTCCTCACAAAGTTTGAGTGTCACTTGTGGTGCCGCACAATTAGAGGTAGACAGACACACATTTTCTATAAGTGGGAATTTAGGGATTTTGAAACATATTGAGATTCAAAATGTCCCCATATAAAAATAGAAAGATGACCAGTTGATATGTCCCCACAAAGATTAAAATGTCTTCACGATAAATGTATTGGGTGTCATGAATAGAGCTACGTAGAGATTGGAAAACAGGAACACACACTCGCACACAGAATGATAATACAGTAAAATGGGAGCTTGCTGCACAAAGCCAAAGATTGATCGTGAAATTCATCAAGAAGCTCTTCTTCCATCCCGCGGCCAGTCTCCTTCGAAAGTCATTCATCAATGTGATAAAAATATCACTTTGATAAACGAGTCCAACTATTACGGAAACGAGAACGTCTCATCGACCATCTTGGGTCCGACTCTGAGGATTGTTTTTCAACTTGTTCACGGTGTCAAATGAGGAAAGGCGGATGGATCCGTTTTCCCGTTCGATGCCAGGGATTTATATTTAGAGGCAAGCAGGTCCAAAAAGACCCCGGCTCGGATCGGGTTACTCGCAGAGGCCTCAAGGTGGCATGTGGACATTGAGATTGTTTTTCAAAGGAAAGAGACATCATTTAAACGGCAAACACTGCGACATTTTTGTTACTTTCTCTGTGCTGATTGGCATCAGGGGGCGATGGATGGTGAGGCATAACCGTGGCATCATCATCTAATGACTCTGGCTTTTATTTGGCCCGGTGACGCATGACTTGTTACCAAACTCCCAACCTAATTAGCCTTGTGTGCCAGAATAATTCATTTTAGCATCTGTTAGCCCATCCCTGTGGTCTTGCAGTCTGACACCAGCCGTGTATCGTAAACATAAGCACACATTTTTGTCTCCCTGATGTGCTTCTTGGGCTGTAAAGAATTTTTTTTTTTTTTTCCGCAGATTTGAAACACTTTCCAAATGATTTATTTGGGCCATTCTTTTGTCACAATACCCCGAGGATCAATAATTACAGCATACTTTAAACCCTATTTATTTATCTTGCTGAAAATAGGTTGTTTTGAGTGGGCAGTCCAATTTAGCTCAAAGCAATTCATGTTTTTTATTCATACAGCAATATATTTTTCATTGTGAGTCTATGTGCTCTATATGTGCCCTGCGACCAGTCCGGCGACCAGTCCGGGGTGTATCAAGTCTCTCGCCCAAAGTCAGCTGGGATAGGCCCTATCTGAAACAAACACCGACCTCCGTGTAAAGGGCCTTGTTGACAAGACAAATCTTCTCATTTAGCGTTGTGCTGTCTCGGGGGGTCTGATGTTAAGTGCAGTGGTCTCCATGGTGGGACCACCCAAAATAGACAGCAAGTCAAGTCGAGTCTGTGGTTTCTTCCTTATAGCATGCTTGGAGGTGTCCTGATACCTTGATTTTCAACCCAGTCTACTGCTAACATATAGCATGCTAACAACCTATGAGAACCCATAAATCGGAATATATTGTCCCTCAGTGATGTGCTATTGAGTTTAAGAGTACACAGACATTAGTTCGGAGATTGATCCAAAATCCTAAACTGCTAACAGATGCTATGCTAACATTATCAAAATTTCACATTCCTTGTTCTATTTTAGGTACTATTACAAATTAGGCTTTGGAACGCTGAGAATTGGTCAAATGTTAAGTGAAAGCTTGTTTTCCATCTAACAGTTGTGTATATGTAGTGTGTTAGCATGTTAGCATGTAAAACTTCAACCACCGCACTGCACAGGCGACGTCAACACAGCCATTTAAAAGCC
The DNA here is from genome assembly GCF_901709675.1 of Syngnathus acus. Lineage (NCBI taxonomy): Eukaryota > Metazoa > Chordata > Actinopteri > Syngnathiformes > Syngnathidae > Syngnathus > Syngnathus acus. The sequence continues at coordinate 2,765,081 of NC_051100.1, forward strand.
TTGTATGCGGTTAGCTTGTGTTAGCATGTTTACAAGTGTCTCGTCGTTTGCCAATACGTTTAGGGGCAAACCATGCGGGAAACTTTTTTTTTTTTTTTAACTGACTGCATTTCGTAGGTTTTACTGCTCGGTGGTGTTTGAGGAAAGAAGAGCAAAAACATGCCTCAAAAGTCAAACAAAAGAAATGAGTCAGTGGTGATTCAAGGTTCAAACCCCCAAGTGGTCAGCAAGATGCCACTCGAGATCTTCCAGCAGCTGATTATTATTATTAATAATAATTATCGTAAAAAAATGCGAATGACAGCTTAATGAAAGGCAGGGGGCTAAATTTGAGTGTTCGCTATCCTCGCTTAAAGAAAGTTACAAGGCTTTTTATTTAGGCCCCGCCCACAAGTGGTCAGCACCCCCATTGAATTTTAAGATGACCATCTTTGACCTGTTTGCTAACGAGCTCCGCGACCCGTTGATGGGTTCTGCGCGGTCTCCTCCACCACCACCCCCACTCTGGACGGACGTGCCTCTCCACCTTAGGAGTCTCTTAAACACGGTCAGCCTCGGGGGTGTGGAGGAGGGATGCACCATAGATGTCCATGCATCCTGCTGGTGATGGCTCTACCATAAACGGTGGTGAAATGGGAATAAGTTCCAGATGCCGTGACGGGGACCAACACACACACACAAACATTAAGACCTTCACGGAAAAAAACAGCCTCACTACGTAGTGTAGGCCCTCGGGAAGTAGAGCGCTTAGCAAAGAGAAGTTTTAAGGTGATCGTGTGGTCATCACTCATCTCCAGGCAGCATTATAAGTGTGTGTGTGTTTTGCGGGAATGTAGGGCAGTTAAAAAGGGAAAGTGTATCCTTTACCAGCGCCACTCCGCACGGGAGAGGCCGATACGAAGAAGCAGCTGCCAAGATGCCACTCGAGATCTTCCAGCAGCTGATTATTATTATTATTAATAATTATCGTAAAAAAATGCGAATGACAGCTTCATGAAAGGCAGGGGGCTAAATTTGAGTGTTCGCTATCCAGGCTTAAAGAAAGTTACGAGGCTTTTTATTTAGGCCCCGCCCACAAATGTACGGTAATAGGTACATGTTATGTGTATATACTATATGATCACTATGTACTCTGCTTCACAAATGCAGTGTATCAATTTAAAAAATGTATATTTAAGCCAATCAGTTTGGTAGACTTCGAACAGTTAATTCAGTAATTCTATCATGCACCACTAGAGGGAGCTAACATAACATCAGCGGACCACACTTTTCAAATCACTTTTAGACTGCTTTTAATCTTAATTAATCGTCTTAACCAAGACACTTTGGGCACGTCGCAGAAAGTCCTCAGAACGAAAGGCGTTTTAGCCAACTTCCACATTTCGCTTGCTTCCCTTTTTTTCCTCTTTCTGCATACGTGTGATGTGGTGTCGGCATCCCGTTGCGTTGGATGGGTTCACGGAAAATGTTCTTGAATGACTCCAAACTTGTGGCGTAAAACAAGCTGGCTTACACGCTCCCATTTGCCGTTTTTGTGTGTCTTGCCAAGGGAACTTTAAACTGTGTATAACCCAGACACCGGCGCGATGACCGCCGCCGTTGATGCTGTCCAGACCGCCGTCCTCAGACTCTGCGCGTCCGAGTGTGTGCGTGTGTAACAGTAGTAGTAAGCCAGACACGACAGCCACTAATATTCCATTACGTAGTGCTTTCCTTTTTTTCCAAAGCGCTCAAATCATCAACTCTGCAGATTAGCCCCAGAGGGGAAGGCTCGTGATTACATTTGACTTTATATTTTAGGAATGAAAAGCATCCCTCGTTGTTGGTGTTAGAGAGAAGCAGTTTATCTTAGCTTTGTTTGTTTACTTTCAGGGAATCACCACAATGTGTCGCGCCAAACAAAAGTGTGGATATTACATCGTTGCTAGAGTGGATGATAATTGTTTTTCGAATCAAAATTGTGATTTTTCACCATGTGATTACATTATTGATAAAGCTGCATTTTGATTTATTTTTTAATTTAGGTCAATTTTTCAACTTTCTGCATGTAGAAAAAAAGATAAAAAAAACAATTAATCCGATTTGATGCTTGCTGAAGTGTTACACAAAAAAATGTATGTATGACTCATATGTTTTCAATTCTTCGGACATGAGAGTGTCAAGACGGAATTAATAAAAGCAGTTGATGTGCGAGCGGATCATCTCACACGCACACACAATCTTTGTAACAGATGTAGTCTGTCGTGATGCCTTCCATGATAAAGCCATATGTCACACGCACTCTGGACACGCAACCGTTGGAGCGGACGTCATGTTTCTGTCATGCCGCCATCAGCCAACCAGGACTGGAGGCAATCAGCACCACTCATGAAAACCTTCCCACACATCCATATTTTTCCGTACTTTTGGAATGTTGCTTAGTTTCCTGTTCAGTAATATTAGTTTTTTATATGTAAATATATGTTTATTTATATGTAATAAATAATAATATTTAAATAAATAAATAGATCTAAATATGTTTTTTTATAACAAACATGTTTTTATATATAACAAAAATAGACTACCCCAAAAAAAATGCTAAATGAGAACAAGATACTAAAAGGTAAACAAAGCTAAAGAAAACATTAAAAGGTAACAAAAGTAAGCAAAGATGAAACAAAGGTGGAAAAGAAAGATCAACAAAAACCGAACCAAAATGAAGAAAGGAAAACAAAGATGAGAAAAAGATCAAACAACATTTTTGATTGTTATCAGAATCCAAGTTATGATGCAGTTTGCGCGATGGAAATGTGCCTCGTTGTGTTTTGGCGTTGCTGGGAAATAAAAGGCGCGAGTTTTACGACCACCATCATCGCCGCCGCGCTCGAGTGCATAAACAGGATCGGTTGTGATGGAAAGGCTTGGCGACCGCTCCGTTCCATTCTTTGTCATCTTCCTCCGACGACAACTTGTCCTGTTCATTATCTTCTATGTACTTGTTTTGTCTTCTTTTACATTTAGTTAGCTTTTTTTTCTGTCAAAAAATATATATACTTTGGGGTTTTTTTTTTTCAACCTTTGTATTTTGTCATCTCTAATTAATTTAATTTATCTATATTTGCATTATTTTTTTTTTTTTTTGCTACTTTCCTTTAGCTCAAGCTGCTGATCCCAGCACAGAAACGTTTAAAATCCAAGAAATGAGATTTTTGCTATTTGACCACATCTCCAAGTTATTTTTATTTTTAGGAGGCGGGGGTATAAAACCTATGGTTCAAAGCGAGTATCTCATCTGGCCCTGTTTTGTCTTCCACATCCATCGTTGCATCTTTTTTTTATTCTTTCTTTCCATTCGCTCGCTCGCTCTCAGCCGCCTTGATTGAAAAGCCCTGCAAGCTTGGCACGCTCAGGCGGCGGCACGTACGTACACATACGCTACGTCAGGATGATAATGTGTGGAAAACGGTGACCTGCTCTTGCATACCACATTCTCGCACAAACGCACACACATCCCGATGATTTATGGAGTGTGTAGGGAAGTTCTTAACACTCTTTACACCGATTACAAAGTGTTTTGCTTCAAGCCAAAGAGTGCGTGTGTGTCTCGTCTAAATGAGATAAATGTGTGTGTAAAGCGATATGGGCTTAAATTCAAATCTTTTTTTCCCGATTTTAAGAGATTCCTCCTTTCCTACTTTTCCTTTTTAGGGTTTACATCATACACGTATATATAAGCTAACGTTATCTGTTTCTTTTTATGTTTCAGAAATAGTCACAAATTGCAAAATTAGCAAAACCGAGTTGTGTTTGTCTCCCCAGGTTCATCCTGGTGTTTGGATGCTTGGTGCTGTCCGTGTTTTCCACCATTCCTGCTCACCAGGAATTCTCCTCGCACTGTCTTCTCATTCTGGTAGGACACACACACACACACACTCCCCCACACAAACACACACACACACACGCAACTAATTCAGATGTGTGTTCTCAACTGATGAACCATGCGAAATTGAAAAGGCTGAGAGTCTATTGACATTTATTGTTTAAAGCCGTAGGATAAATATCAGATTTCACCTCACCGGTCTGAAAACGAGTATTTGCTTCCCTACTCTCCAAATAATGTGGCTTTGTTCATTTAGCTATGCCAGAACAATGACATGCTCGACCACTAGATGGCAGAAGGTACAATCAACCTGTGTGTCCACCTGTTGCCATTCATAAAACAGGAGAATAGCTTTTTTGTTCAACTAAAAAGGCATTGTTTTCATGACGTAACGCTAAGAAGTGTTGTTGGCGTGTGTTCTTTTGCAGGAGTTTGTGATGATCGTCGTGTTTGGTCTGGAGTACATCATCCGAATATGGAGCGCCGGCTGCTGCTGTCGCTACCGAGGCTGGCAAGGACGCCTCCGCTTTGCCCGGAAGCCATTTTGTATCATCGGTATGACGCAATGCATTTTTATGTGCGTGTAGCTTTCTGGAAGGCAATAACAAAAGATGAATAATGTCGAGTTGACTCGACACTTCAGAAGGTGACGCATTGCCCAGGGTTGACCTTTTCCTCCTTCCCTAGACATCATCGTGCTGATCGCCTCCGTCGCCGTGGTTTCCGCCGGCAGCCAGGGCAACATCTTCGCCGCCTCGGCCCTGCGCAGCCTCCGCTTCCTCCAGATCGTGCGCATGGTGCGCATGGACCGGCGGGGAGGGACCTGGAAGCTGCTGGGCTCTGTCGTCTACGCGCATAGCAAGGTACGACGGCAGGGCCGGATTTCCATAAGATGATAAAACGAAAGAAATTAAACAAATGTGAGTCTTTTCCGCCATTTTGTTAGCAGCGAGAAATTTCCGGATATTTTCCCACAAGTCACCACCCGATGCGATCTTTTGATGCCTTTTGCGGTTGTGCGTGTTTTAGGAGCTGGTGACAGCGTGGTACATCGGCTTCCTGGTGCTCATCTTCTCCTCCTTCCTTGTCTACCTGGTGGAGAAAGAGGAAAACAAGGACTTTGCCACCTATGCCGATGCTCTTTGGTGGGGCACGGTGAGAAGCGCTCAGCCTGTTCTCAGCTCGCATTTTTGTAAAATAGACGATTCGAGCCTCGGGCGCTTTACTGTTGAACTTTCAGATCACTCTAACCACCATCGGCTACGGTGATAAGACGCCGCAAACTTGGACTGGGAGGTTGTTGTCTGCCGGCTTTGCTCTCCTGGGAATCTCCTTCTTTGCCTTGCCTGCTGTGAGACACGCACACACGACGCATTTTGTGTACGTTGTTCGTTTGGTTCATTGTGTCTTTTTTCTTTCAGGGCATTCTGGGTTCAGGTTTTGCCCTAAAAGTGCAGGAGCAACATCGGCAGAAGCACTTTGAAAAGAGACGCAATCCTGCAGCCAGCCTCATCCAGGTAACACACACACACACACTCTGCACCCCCTTCTCTTGCAGCACTTGAAGATCAGAACCAACCTTCTTGTGTATTCCCCACTGTGTGTTTAATGTCACACAGTTGCATGTTTCCACCTCTGCTCAAGCTCTCAGTGAAGTTCTCTGAAGGTGTGTGTGTGTCTGTATGTGTGTCGCTGGTAATTAATGGCGTGAGCTGTTACCATGGCGATCATGCCCCCGGACAGATGTACCTCCAGGCTGCAGTGATGTGTCACATCACACACACCATACGTTTCTCCTTCTTCTCCTCCTTCTGCTTCTTGTTCACGTTCTTCCTCTTCTCCTCCAGTAACTTGACAAGCTTTAACCCCAACAGGTGAACGCAACCTCGGGAGCAGATTCCAGTGTACGAATTAAAATGTGATGGCGGCGCTCATTTATCAATTACACCTCCATGACACACACACACACACACACACTTTATACATCTCATCTCTACGCTGTGTTTTTGGGCTGGCTGGTAGCAGAGAAAATGACCGCTGGTCCTAACACAGCCCTTCCCTTTTGCCTCACCACCACCTTTGTCTCATTGCTCCCCCTATGTGTGTGTGTGTGTGTGTGTGTGTAAACGTGTATACATGTCCCCCCCCCCACCAGGCAGCTTGGCGTCTGTACTCCACTGATGGTGCTCGTCCCTACCTCCACGCCACATGGTATCACTACCAAAGCGCCCTCCCCCCCCTCAGGCATGTATCCCTCCCACCCACCTCCACCATCACCACCACTTCCTTCCGTCAACCACACACAAACACACACACACACACTGCATCAACAGTGCCCTATCTTAAAAAAAAAAAAAAAACTAAAAAAGCTTTTTCTCTTTGTTCCTCCTCACTACTCCTCCATGCCCCCCCCTCTGCCCTCCTTGATTACATTTGACCTGTCAATCATAACTCATCCCCCTCCTCTGCACGTAGTGTGTCTGGCGTAGTTACGCTGCCGATGAGAACTCGGTTTCCGTTGCAACCTGGAAGCCTCATTTGAAGGCATTGCATACCTGCAGCCCCGCCAAGTAGGTGGAAGCCCCCCCAAACCTGAACCCGCCCCTCCTTGCTTGTGGACTCAAACATTCCTTTTTCTCCTCCATCATCTTTGTGGCTCACGTCAATCTGTTCACCCTTCACACTCTGGCATGTACCATTCTCACACACTCACCGGCCAGAATATTAGGCACAGCCAGAGCTGGAAAAAGTACTGACCGCACTTTATGTACGCCCATCCAAAAGAAGATGGCCAAGCACTGGAAAAAAAAAAGATCATAAAGCACCAACGCTACGCATCTAGCATGTGCACAAATCCATGTTACATAAGTCATCAGAGAAAATGAATACTCAAGTTAAAAAAAGAAATCTGTACTTCACAAATGATATCAACTGGCTTTAATAAATGAATGGGTGCTTCTGAAAAGCCAAGCACGACACACATTGACGCCAGACGTTCTTTCCTTTTGTTTGCTTGTCATTGTAGCCAGCAAATGTTCCACATTGAGCTCCTCATACCTCACATTATCTCCGTCTTGTGCATGGCTACAGCTTGCACGCGTTAACTTTCTTGGCTTCCCAAGCGCATCTCGCTAACTTGAATGTTCTCCCGTATTAATCCTCTGGAACACTGACCTCTCTTCCCCTTTGTCTCTTATTTTTCATCTTCGTCGTCGCACTAACCTTTGAAGGAAAGAGCAGGGCGAGACCGCATACAGGTTTGTGCCACACACACGCACACACACACACTCTCTCGCTTCTCAAGTCAACATTCTTGTGAGCATGTACACTTGTTTAGACCCGAACTGCTTGATTGATTGGTGTATTGAAATCAAGAAGGCGGAGCATGTGTGTGAATGATAAGGACGTATTGAGTAGCCGGAGGGGTAAATAGTACATGCCCAGATATCAAATTGAACAAAAGTCAGCGGAAATGACAGACAGACATGAATCCTAAGTATTATTGTTATTCTTATAATAATAATTATTATATGCAAATGTTAAATATACATATACAATATATGTTCATGAGTCATAAATATTTAAGTGCAATCAAAAGGCAGCAAAAATTGTCATCTGCATTTAGTCAAGTCACTAGGTTTTGTTTTTATTTGCCATGCCAGTGAATGCACCGTAACTCCTGAGATCAATCAAGTTGAACTGTGGAGAAAGTGTCTTTCCAATAGAAAGTTTAATAAGCCCGATTGAGTTTTTACGCTCTGGCAACATTTGGCCGAGTCCCGCTGAGCCAGCAGCTTCTGAAAGCATTTCAATGTTTTATTTGACTTATTTATTTATTTATTTTACACTCAGTTAAGCGACACAAGCAAAAGTGCTTGTCATCCTCAAACCAAACGTTTAATTAGGGCAGCCCACATCCGCATCCAGCATGGCGAGCGCTCATAAATCCCTGGCTTTAATTAGGCTTTCCCAAAGCCCAATTTGCACTTGTGATGCGGCTTTTTAGATTTTATTTTGTTTTCACGACTCTACTGTTTCACTTGACATTAACCACCGGGGGCTTTATTTGAGCTATTTCTAAAGACAAATGAATCGCCTTTTGGGCCCAAAAGGCTTTTTTTTATTTAGTGCTAGCCAGCTTTATGACCATGTTGTTCTCTGCTTCGTGATTGGAGGGAATCTGCTGGTTGACATTTGCTGTCTTCGATTTTTTTTTTTTTGGGTGATGGCCTTGTCAATTGATTATGTTGGGTGCTAACGTAAATGCTACCTTGAGTCATGTGCCCGCAGAAGCTACCGAGTGATTACTTGCTAGCTTACCACCCGTGGGGGCTCAGTTTATTAAATCGGACTCCAGTTTTGTGAACTGAAGAGGAAATGATTTCCCTTATGACCACTGAAAGCTAACATGGAGGCTCACAACGACAACACAAGACTTTACACCTTGACTGTGTTTGCGCCAATATTCTTTATGTGTACAAATGTGTGTGTGCGCCTGTGTGAGTTATTTTCACTCCCAACACCTTTTTTTATTGTTTTCCTCTTCCCATGCACTCTAGTGAGGGTCACAGGAAATTCTTCCGAAGGTATACTAGGAAATACAGGAGGTACTTCCCAGCATCCCGGTTGCCCCGTCCTGAAACTAATCTAAGCCAAGCGCACCACAAATTGCGGGAATGACCGACTAATAGCATGAATGAGAAATATACTTTTTATTTCAAACGAATTCCGCAGATTTTTTTTTTTTTTGTTTAATGGTAAATTACGCAGAAAATTTGTGTCCGTGATTTGACGGCGTGGCTATATAGTGTTTCGCTAATATAGTATTAGACGAGCGTTCGATTTGACCACAGTATTGGTATTTTTTGTTTATTCCTGGAATGTGTGTAAAATCCATTCAACACAATATTTTTTCATGCTAAAATGTTTTTTTTTTTTCAATGGCACTTTGCTGAAAATGTCAAATTCTAATTATTTACTTGCATTCCTTGGCAGAAAATGAGTTTTAGTAGTTTAGTTTTTCAAAATTGGCGAGTCTTATTCATTGACTCAATGCCTGCTTTTAATGCCCGTTTCATCCAAATTTTGTTTGGACAGTTCTCTGAAATATCCAAATTTCTTTCTTGAAATATTCATTTGTTAATATGTTTTATTTATTTATTTATTTTTTTAAATTATTTGTTGGTTTGTTTTTGTCCTTGGCCCTGCTTCGTTGCATGCTGGTCCAATTTGATTCAATCGCATTTAGCACTTGTTAGCATCTCAGCTACAGACTCTAAATTGCATCATGAGCATTTTCCAAGTCCTTTGAAATTGTTTTCTGTAGCTCCTTGGTGTTTTGTGTGACAAGGTCTCATGGAAAGTTTTGGTGAAGTTTGCGGGTAAGGTTTGTTGTCTTTGTCGCGCTCCAGAATGACTTGTGTGACGATGATCCTGCAGAATACTTTTATTAATTGTGCGTAGATTAGATTATGGATTAGATTATTGTTTGATGGCGTCTTGTTATTTCCCTGGTGAGCAAGCTGGCTTTGTCACTTTGGTTTTGGGCATGTCAGCTGGATGACGCTTGTTATGATGGACACACTTGAGCACTTCATAACATTCATTTTCTGCTCTCTACCTTGAATCCCCCTCATTCCATCTCGGCCCTTCACCCACGCAGTCAAAAGTTGAGCTTCAAGGAGCGAGTCCGCTTGGCAAGCCCGCGGGGGCAGAGCGTGAAGAGCCGCCAGGCGTCTATTAACGACCGCCAGCGCTGTTCCCCCGGCAACGAGGCTGCGAGCGGCTGTGGTGAGCTAATTGGCCAAAGCCCCACCAAAGTGCAAAAGAGCTGGAGCTTCAATGACCGCACACGGTTCCGACCCTCGCTCAGGCTCAAGAGCCAGACGCGCAACACAGCTTCAGACGGTGAGCGAGCATCCACTCAATCGTTGGTAACATTAGTTGCCTGAACACTACAAATAAAAAAGGTCAAAATACCCGACAGACACAAATGCGTGAATTGCTTATTTCTGAAGGACTGCAGACTTTAATGAATGCCGTCTTTGTTTATTCGTCTTTCAGTGGACGCTGGCATGACCACGGAAGATTCCCAGGACGAGCGAGGCTGCCACTGCGACATCACGGCCGAGGACTTGTCCGCTCCCCTTAAGGCCGTCATCAGAGCTGTCAGGTGAGCCCGTCAAGTGCTTAGCACTATAAAAAAAAAAAGATGGATGGGTGCGTCCAATTCGATTCGCTGATTGGTTAATTGATCAAGTGGCGTATCCCGATATGTTTGCCGCCCTTGCAGAAATGATGGAAAAATTCTTTCCACGGTTGTTATAATGTAGACTGAGTGTTGAAATACCACCACTTGCCCCCCCCCCCCACCATGAGGCCAAGCTTTCCCAAGGTGTCGGGTTTATGATCCGAGGTAACTTCTCCCCGGTGGGTACTGTTATAACAGAGGCTCATCTGTCACCTCTCAGCAGGAAAGACGGACAACTGCTGAGCCCATCGGGAATGGGGCAGGGGCAAGGGAAGCAAATGCGCAGATCGGCTTACCCGCATCAATATTATTGGCGTCACACACTCGAGTACCAGGCTTCTTCGGTTTCCTCTGGTGAAGTTGATTTTCACACAGTGTTTGCTTTGTTAAGCTCGGGAGGAAAGGGTGAAGCTGGAGTCTGCTATGAAACTGCTACCATCTGCTGTTTTTTGCCGGTTGTTACAGTCTCTGTAACGTTTCGAATTGTCACCGTCACGCTTTAATCATATGTGTGTGTCGGTCAGGATCATGAGTTTCCACGTGGCCAAAAAGAAGTTCAAGGAGACGCTGCGTCCGTACGACGTGAAAGACGTGATCGAGCAGTACTCTGCGGGACACCTGGACATGCTGTGTCGCATCAAAAGCCTTCAGACCAGGTTGGAAAAATCAACCGCCGCTTTCATTTTGCAGGATGTGGGCTCTCTTCTTCCTTCCACAGCGGATATAAAAAGTTCACACACCCCTCTTGATATGCGTGTGCTCTCGTCAGGCTTTTGATCAGCTGTATGCAGATTTTTTTTTTTTTTTGTCTCCCTCAGACTAGATACGGTTGTAGGTCCTGCTCCGAGACCCCTCAGCCGACACGCCAAGACCTTTTCCTCACCGTCCCTGCATTTGTATTACAATCAGGCCCGGAGGAAGTCGTCCACTCCGGGGTTAGACCCGCTCACCGCGTCCGATATTCCCTCAACTAACACGACACTAATGTCACTACCAGGAAATCCATTCATCCTAGTTTTCCCGGAAAAACATTCTTTGACGGCCAGTGTAAGAGAGGCTATTAATTCTATGTCCATCATTCCATTTTATGGACTCGAAGGCCATAACATTAGGTACACCAGCACAGTAATAGATTTGCTGTATAATTTGTATGGCGACAAAGAGTAGGATAACTGGACTAACATGAATTAGTGTGTAGGTGTGGAATGGCCAGTTGTGCTGTGCTTGCTATTGTAGAGCTTTTTAGATGGCATATGATTATTGTGATAATTGTAAAAGTAATTATTTGTAACGGTAATGTATTTTAACGGCAGGTGTGGTGTTTTTGCTGTGTCCAGACAGGCCAACTTGAGTAGTCGACTCAGGAACATGTCCTCCCCCGCCCTGCATTACAATTATGGCAACAGGAAGAAGAGCTCAGCCTCAGGGTTGCCTTTTTATTATTTTTTTAAATCGTCATTATTTGGATTTTTAATTCTTTCGCTTTTTCTCGTCTGTCTGTCATTTTGTTCGTTTTGCCTTGCCGGATGGTTGCAGTGCGCATGTTGGATAGGAATGGTGTGTTTGAAAATGTTTTTTTTGTGTTCTTTTTTTAAACTTTATAACGGTACAATTTGACCTCAACATACTGTGTGCCATGAGAATTCAATAGGGATTAGATTTTGTGTTAATGCTAGCGTGTTTTTCTTGGGACTTGTGCTTTTACTTCATTTGTGGAAAGGCACATTTGTGGGTGAAGATGACAACTGTATGACCTTCACATCTCGATGTTTTTTTTAATGTTACTATGACCGCAATAACGCAATGATGTGTGCTTTTTTTTTTTACCTCCCCTTTTGATACTAACCAGGTTTGCATCTAGATTTGCTCTTCAACTTAAAAGAAAGTCTGCTGTCGCCTCGACTTTGTGACGATGTGTTAAGTAACACCAACGTGTTTGGATTTGTGTGCGTCAGGGTGGATCAAATCCTGGGCAAAGGCCAAATTGCCGTGGATAAGAGGATGAGGGACAAACTGAACCCGGACGGAGATGCCCACGATGGCGTCAGCATGCTGGGCCGTGTATGTAAAGTGGAGAGGCAGGTGAGGAGGCAAAAACATGGAACATGGTTCTTCATTTCTGGTTGGCTCTCTGTGTAAAATTGTTCTCTCGCTCGCTTCCAGGTTTCCTCCATCGAGTCCAAATTAGACTCCCTTCTGGACGTGTACCGCCATGTCCTGCAGCGTGGTCCGTCTGCTTTGGCCCTATCCTCGCTGCCGCTTTTCGAGCTGGACCGCCACCGTGACTCCGACTACCAGACCTCCATCCTGGACCGAGACCCGCCTTCCCCGCAGGGAAGCGACAGCAACGCCCACCCGAGGGGTCTTCGGCTCATCCTGGCCCCGGCCGACAGCGATGAGGGTCCGCCGGACTCTGCGCCTCCGTCCTACCCGCCGTCCACCGCCTCGCTGTCCCCGTCACCCTTGCTGCCGCCTGACAGCCCCTACCCCACGCTGGTCACCCCCAACGGCACCAGGCGGGCGCATTTCCCCGACCTGCCTCCTCCTCCACCTTCCGCGGGGGGCTTCACCCTCCAGTTGCCCCCCGTCATGCACCCCTCCCACCTGCGCTGCCCCGTGTCGGATGGCGTGGTGGCACACAGGGGCGGCCCGGGCCCCTCCGTCGTGGTGGGACCCGGCGAGAAGACGGGCTACGTGCAGCTACGGGAGAAACCCGGCTCAAAATCCGACGCCACCTGGAGGCGGCACGTGAGCCTGGAGGTGGACCCCTTGCTCATGTTGTCGCCGGGCGACGTCCCGGCGGCACCCGACTGGGGGGGCGCCCTTGCCAAGTCTCTCTCCATGCACAATCTCAATCGACACGGGGGCGAGGGCTGGAGCGGGAGCGGACTCTTCATTTGCGAGCGCACATCGGCGACCCCCGGTGAGCATTTAGACTCTGACAGGAACCCAGCTGTGGAGCAAGATGTGCTGGGTTCAGACTTTCTTGATCAGTCGCCGCATATCCAGCTGGCCTGACGACACCAACAGATGCACACACAAAGTTACTGTATGCCGCTCTTCAGGAGGCCTCTTTAACAGGAAATGACTTATTTCCTAGCTTGTGAATGTCTTGCTATATTTTGTTCATTCTCATCAACTTTGTTTCACGCGGTGTACTTAGTAGGCAAAACAAAGACTCGCAAGGATACACTATTTGGCTTTCAGCTGAAATTTCTGGACCATCCTAAACCTGAGATGTCCATTGAAAGGTTTAGAGAAAGTCAAATTTAGTTATAGTGCCTTTCCTGTTCATTCTGAAATTTTGCTCGACAGCGGTTTTGCGAGTCGTACATGTGTGAAAGTGGGCAAATGTATGCCAAGCACATTGTGGTGTCACAAAATCTCAAATGAGCTGCCGGTTGTGGACTAGCGTTTAGCAACGCTAACAAAAAGAACGAACAAGAACGCACTGCATGTTGTCTCCCATTGACACTATCGATCAATCGTATCAATATCAACTGATTTTTCTATACTATAATTTGGTTCTAGATTTTTTAAAGATTATGATTACATTTAATGAAACTTTTTCTTTTGACAACTCTTGTATTTGGATGCTGGTTGCCCCAATATATGAAATAAAGACGATTGACCGTTTAGTAAACCACACCCACTTAAATGCAGACCGGCCAATCAGTAAGCATGTAACCTTTTTTTATTTCTTTTATACATATTTGCTTTCTTTAAAGGTTATTCCAATGAACTCTTGTTTATAAATCACACAATTGTTACTTCGCACACTGAGCTGTAACACATAAAAACCATATGTAACAATACTCGTATTCTCTCGGTGGGAACAGCAACTATTATTAGAGCTGAATCGGAGAACTTCTCTGCCTCTTCTTCTCCTCGCTTTTAATTCCGCTGTAACTTTCCACTTGATTTTAATACTGTCTGGCAGTGTGGCACAACATGATATTACATTGAAGGCGCACAACTCAACCTAGACTTGCCAATATACGATAAACTCATATTGTCTGCTGCTGTCTGCGATGTAGTTGTCTTATATGTAAAGTAGCGGTATGCTGTCGTTAACTCAATAGCACGAATGCTAATCTTGCTAGCAGCTCATTCGGCTACCTACTGTACATGCTCTGAGTTGAAACTTGTCTTGATTTTTTTTTTTTTTTATTCAAAATTATGAGAAAATGTAATATTAGCTATTAACGCCGCATGTTCTTAATGCCAAGCTGTCATGTTTGACGTCATTCATTTATTAGGAAAATATACAGGAGGATAAGTAAGATCTCGCTCCGAATAATTTTACATTACGCGCACGTAAACATACTGGAAAATGTGATATTTCGGATGGCGCTTTATGTTTTAACACCGATGTGTGTTATCATCTGTCAATAGGAGGCCAATTTGAACCCTTTTGTGGCAAACCAATATGATTCTCGTCAAACTCGTCCTCATATTTCAAAATCGTGAATAACTGTTCTGTTGCTCTCGTCTCAGATTGCTTCCAGACTGACTAGTCTTAAATGTATTTAACTTGTTATGGACTTCCCTTAATCTGCCCATTATATTCTCTTGTTAGCAAGAATTTTGTAACAGGCCAGTGTATTTCAATATGTTGCTGCTGGTATGATGCTTTACAAAAAGCACAGTGGAGTCTGTGGCACCTGAAAATGTGACACACCACACTAGTTGAATGTGTCTTAATGTTGGAGAGTAGTGATTGAAAACTTTGACTAACAAAGAAAGAAATCGTGTTCAAGAATCTGTTAATCACTTAACGCTACTCTTTCGTTTGTGTACTGTAGTTTACCAATGAATGCCATATTATTTTCATATCACACTGCTTAGTTTGGGGATCATTTGTCAATCAAGTTTGTTCAACTCTTGTTCCAGTCTCCACTGATTTTTGCATTGTATTTTCATGCATTTTGGCTATACTGCTTGAATGGTAATTTATTGTTTACTATTACACAACGGGCCTTAAAAAGCTCGACAATGTTAACACGATGTTTACTTTGAAATTAATTTATTACAAGTGCACATTAATTCTCTGGATGAGAAAAAGCCAAAATGATTTCAAAATGAAATACTCTTTAATAAAAATTTTAAGTGAATGTTTTTACAGTGACGTTTTTTTATTTTATTGGGACCTAACAGAAATATAAAAAATAAAAAACAACAATAATAACGTGTATAATATCGTGCACATTATATACTATATTAGTGATAGTCATCAAATAATACAAAAGATAATCTAGTAATCAAATAATACAACCGATATATATATTCTTTTTTTTTTAAGTGCTCGATTGGATGTAAATGAGGGCGGAAGTGTGACATTCCGCAGGGTCATTGAATGCATCATCTTGACTGACAACTTTTGGAGCACAATTTAATCATGTCCGACTGGGAAGAGGACGAAAACGAGCCCGTACTAAAACCTCCACCAAAACAGACCCCCAGAGGAAATATTGCTTTCGGTGTGCGGAACAGTTACAAATTCGCAGCTTTTAATGAGCATGTGGACGATAATTATGGCGGCGGCCATAGACGCGAGGGCCAAAGTCGCTCTTTTCAGCGGAACAACGAACGAGGTCTCGAAGGAAGACGCCAATTCGGGTCTGAAAAGTCTAATTCGCCCGTCACTATTACCGTGGAAAAATGTTCCGTTGGGAGAATAATTGGTAGGTTTTCGCTCTTACTTAAAATTAACCAACTGAACAATAGACGAAGCCATTATGTTTTTATAATGGCACCATAGCAAAGTTAGCCATGTTAGCTACTAGGCTAAGCATTCCGCACATAATTGGTTAATTAATGAGTGGCATATCTGGTGAGTATGAAATAAATATATATATATATTTAAAAACCTTTATGAATTTTCTCATGTGAGACGATGTCCATGGCACCGTTGTGTCCTGTATTGCGTGTGTTTTTTTTTTTTCTTGTTTTTTTTTTTTTTTTTAATTTAATTATAGTATTGCTAATTGCCACATGACAGTCGCGGTATTAGCATCCACTGGCTAAACATGTCTTGTGTCCTTTGACCACTTTTGATCAATTTAAGTCCAACTAAACAGCTTTATTTCTGTTTTAAGGTCGCGGAGGGGCTAAAAAACGTGAATTGGAGGAGAATACTGGTGCGAGAATCAAGGCAAGTTGAAAGGTTGTCAATTGTGTTAATTGTTATGGACCAATTTAACAATAAAGCACACACAACTTCCAGGAGTATCATAAGTCACAATTGTCACATTATATTTATCTCCACTGTTGATTGGAAATGTAACAATACTTAAATTACTATTATACTGACCTGGCACGCACCTTCATGGGGCCCTAAACAAAAAATTTTCATAGATCAATGACGGTGAGTATGAGGCGGAGGTCCTCATCTTTGGACCTCCTTCCACCCAGGAGAAAGCCAAAGAAATGATAGAAGAGTTGCTCGCCAAGGAGAACCCTCGATTCTATGGCGGTGAGTTCAGGAGACTCTTCTGATTTTCCACTTAAAAAGTCTTTACAGGGTGTTTAATGCAATCAATGTCTCAGGAGGCTATGGAAAAAGAGGAGGAGAGAATGCAGAAAGTGGTTCGGTGTGGTCCACCTCGCAGTTAGATGCAGCTAAGGTGGCCCCGACCCACAAGTCCATAGACTGGAACAACATTCGAGAAAACATGCACAAGTATGAAGAGATGAAGTGGAAAGGTGAGGAATCGGTACACAGTCTCCTCAGTCTTAATTCAAATCCACTTCAAGATACAAGTTCATATTCATTCCTATTATTAAAAAAAAACAACAGCAAATCACAAGTTGTATTTGGATTTGACAAAAGTTGTAAATCTTTGAATCTATTTGTTTAAATAAAGCACATTAAATATAGAGGAAATATGAAACTCGATACAAACTCAAACAAATATGAACGTTTTTGTGTCAGTTGGTCAGGCTGTTTTTTTTTTTCCCCCTCTGTGATAATCTTGCAGACCTGCCACCCATGAAGAAGAATTTCTACACCGAGGCTGAAAGCGTGGCCCTCCTCACCGCTGAAGAAGTCAATGATTGGAGGTGAACGTTAAAACAATTTTATGTTGTTATTGATGTCGTTTTTTTCCACAGTAGCTGATTTTTTTTTCATGTTTCCCCCCCCCCCCAGGAAGGAGAACAACAACATCTTTGTGGACGACCTGGTGGACGGCGGGAAAAAACGCCCCATCCCCTATCCCTGCCGGAGCTTTCTAGAGGCTTTTGAGCTTTACCCGGAAATCATGGACAACATCCATCGAGTCGGCTTTGTTAAACCGACCCCCATCCAGGTATCTACTGGCCTCCAGCCATGGCCTGTCGCGTTCGACACTGTTGCGAAAATTTCAAGTCAAATTGCATATTTCCTGAATGTGCTATTTTCATCAGTCGCAGGCATGGCCTGTGCTACTTAGCGGGGAGGACCTGATCGCCATCGCTCAGACAGGAACGGGCAAAACTTTGGCTTACCTGTTGCCCGGATTCATCCACATGGACGGACAGCCCATGTGAGGATCGCTTGAATTTGGTTCTTCTTTTTAAGGCTCATAAACGATTACTTGACAACATATGTGTTTGTAGACCTCGATCGGAGCGCCAAGGCCCTGGCATGCTGGTGCTGACTCCCACCAGAGAACTGGCCTTGCAGATTGAAGAAGAGTGCAGCAAGTATAGCTACAAAGGCTACAAAAGGTGACCACGGAGTGACCCTCCGTAAAATTAACTTCTATTGCAATAACTTTGATGTTGTTTTCCTGAGCAACATGTAAGGTGTTGGTGTAATTATCTTTGTTTTGTGGTGCCTGTCTGTCTGTCTGTCTGTCATCCCTCAGCATTTGTATCTATGGCGGCGGAGACAGAAGGGGCCAGATCAACCTGGTGAAGAGCGGCGTGGACATTGTCATCGCTACACCGGGACGACTCAACGATCTTCAAATGAACGAGTACATCAGTCTGAGCTCCATCACCTACTTGGTTTGCTTGTTTGTGTTTGTTTTGGGGGGCAGTGCCGCTATTTTAGGTCGCTATTTTCCTTTATGATTCTTGTCTAACATCTTCAAACAGGTGCTGGATGAAGCAGATCGGATGCTGGACATGGGCTTCGAGCCACAGATCATGAAGATTCTGCTGGACATCCGGCCCGACAGGCAGACTGTCATGACAAGGTGTCGTGGGCATTTGCAGTCTATTTATCCACTGAAATCTCAGCAAAATGTTTTGGATTAAATACATTTCTAGGAGATGATGCTACTTTATCTCTTCAAATCACGTTGAGTGCACCATGTGACTCTTTACAGCGCCACCTGGCCAGCAGGCGTGAGACGTCTGGCCAAATCATATCTCAAGAATCCCATGATGGTCTATGTGGGCACCTTGGACTTGGCGGTAAGTGAGGATGACATGTCAAGAACCAGCAATCTATTTTAGGATTAAAAATAGTACCAAATTGGACAGAGAAAATGCATCCTATTATAAGTAGAACATGAATTAACGGGTCATGTGCATGGCAGGCTGTGGACACGGTGCAGCAGACTGTGCTGGTGATGCACGAAGAAGACAAGAAGTCTTACCTGTTCGGCTTCATCGGGAACCTGCTGCCGGTGGATAAAGTCATCATTTTTGTCAGCAAGAAAATCATGTAAGTTTGGAACACAGAGGTTTCAGTCTAGGCTTTCAAGTATAAAAATTTAAAGGCTAAGTCATCATACTCTTGATATTGTCGTCATATAAATGCTTGGCTAAAATGATCCAGACTGTCAGTGAACATCTCTTGGCAGTTGCGATGATCTCGCCAGCGACATGTGTCTTCACGGTCTGGCCGTGCAGAGTCTCCATGGCGACCGGGAGCAATATGATCGGGAGGAGGCACTTAAGGACTTTAAAGAAGGTGAACCACAGAAGAGCAAGAATGCAACGTCCATTTTCTGTACTACTACAAAATGGATTCATGGAGTAAATCAGTATAATGCTGCACTGTCAAAGCAAAGCCAACAGAAGCACGTTGGACAGGACATTAAATATAACAATACGTTTGATTTCAATGTGTTATATTTTGCCACCCCATAGGTCGGGTTCGTATCCTGGTAGCCACGGACTTGGCGTCTCGCGGCTTGGACGTCCACGACATCACGCACGTGGTAAACTACGACTTCCCTCGAAACATCGAAGAGTACGTGCACCGCGTGGGCCGCACCGGACGAGCAGGGTGAGGCCAGGAAAAATGCCAATGCCTTTTCAAAAATAAAAAAAAGAATCCACGCAATGTTTATGTGATCCAGACGCTCTGGAGCTTCCGTTACTCTGGTAACAAGAGAAAACTGGAGGATGGCACCGGAGCTGATTCCCATCCTGGAGCGATCGGGCCAGGTTAGCTCACAGTGACATTTGACTTGGGTGTAACAAACAACTCACCATGTGACTGGCTCTTGTAGGATGTCCCCGTGGAGCTAGTGCAAATGGCAGAAAGATACGAGAAGTTCAAGAGGGAGAAGGAGATGTTCGCGGGTCCCCGAGGTCGAGGCGGTCGCGACGGAGGACGTGATGGACGACGTGGGGGCGGAGATCGCAGGCAAAACTGGGGATTCTAATCAGTCTTCTTTCTCCAAGTGAGTCAGTTCTCCAAGCACAGAGAAATGTATGTATGTACAGTTTAGAGAGGTTAATATGTTATATAAAGAAGTGTACATATATATGTGCCAGATTTGATTTTGAAAACATGGGCCAAGTCATTTGAGATATTAAATATATCAAGTATTGGTTTGTCTGTAACTTGACCAGTTCACGGTCGATATTCTGTTCAATAAAGACACGTTTTATTCACTTGCTATGTATAAGCCCCCACTGAACATGGTGTTGCGAAACATATGAATCTGATATTTTGGTCTAATAGCGCCCTCTGCTGCCGACTGATATTAATGTCAAGCTGAATTGTTTTCTGGTTTTGGTCTTGAGATGTTTGCATTGTCTTGATGCCTCAAAATCTTGGTCTCATTGTTGACTTGGTCTAGAATTCTTGTTTTGATTATGCTCATTTTATTTTAAGGACCCTCTACGGTTTTTACTTTTTTGTAATCAGACCTTCTGTATTACACCCAAAAGATACAAAATGTCAAAGAACCACAACCAACATATTGAATGGAATCACATTTAATGTCGCAAAGCGTCTTGTGCCATCGTACAGTAAGGTGCAATAGCTTAGTCAATTTCCAAACATCTCCGGTGCATGTGCAAAGTTAGCAAAGTGCCAATGAAAGTGCTTAAATAATCAGGAGGCCAACTTGGAGCCCCTTGAAAAAGACACACGATGCCATTTAGTTTTTAAATGCCAGTTAAAGCTTAACCACAACAAAAGTTTACGTTCTACCTACTCGCTACTCGGAGGAACATACAGTAGTCGATTGAACTGCCGGTTCTGGGCTCGTATACGTATAGCGCAGTGTAACCAACTGGAAAACAGACACTAAGAAAGGACAACATTCACCACGCTTAACAGTAGCTGTACTCGAGGGCTATAGAAGATAGATTGGAATAGTGCCCCGAAGTGAAAACTAACACAGAATGGTATTGCCATAAATGAAATGAACAGTGCACACTTAAAACTACTCTTTGTGTTACTACATTGTTTATCACGGTAATCCAATAGGAGTCAGCAGACCTTCTTTCCTTCGGATGGTTTTGCGATGCATTGTGTTGATTAACCAGTCTTTGGTTATTAAGTTGAAGCAGCCAATCGTGGGATGGAGCTGGGTGACCGATATCCTGCCCTGGGAGACCCTGGGGTCGGCAGCGTAGCACAACATTCATTTGTTCCTCTGGGCCTTCTGGGCAGACTTGGTGATTTTGCCAGTGGTGGAGGCCTTCTTCTCCACGGCCTTGATGACACCTACGGCCACCGTCTGGCGCATGTCGCGCACTGCAAAGCGACCTGCAAGTTGAGTTCGAAACAGGCTTGTTTGAATTCCCATGGAACATCAAGTCTGTACTTGTGGCGGCTAAGAAACTTCTCGAACGATAGTTTAAAGGTTCTGCAGATTGTCAATTTGATATTGTCTACCATATCTGTTCTCTTTAGACTTACCCAGTGGTGGGTACTCAGAGAAGCTCTCAACACACATGGGCTTGCCCGGAGTCATGTCAACGATGGCCGCGTCTCCAGATTTGAGGGTTTTGGGATTGTCCTCCAGCTTCTTACCCGAGCGGCGGTCAATTTTTTCCTTGAGCTCGGCAAACTTGCAGGCAATGTGAGCCGTGTGACAGTCCAACACTGGGGCGTATCCGGCACTGATCTGGCCTGGGTGGTTAAGGATGATGACCTAGAGACAGCAAAGTATGTGGTCAGATTTTTTTTCTTGACTACTCGATAACAGAACTACTCGCTAGCGTCACCTGAGCAGTGAAGCTAGCAGCCTCCTGCGGCGGATCACTCTTGCTGTCACCGGCCACATTGCCGCGGCGGATGTCCTTCACGGACACGTTTTTGACATTGAAGCCGACATTGTCACCGGGCAGGGCCTCGGAGAGCGCCTCGTGGTGCATCTCCACTGACTTCACCTCGGTGGTTATGTTGACGGGGGCGAACGTCACCACCATGCCGGGCTTTAGGATGCCCGTTTCCACTCGGCCTACCGGAACGGTGCCAATACCTAAGGATGGAAAACACTGCATCAAGAGGGATGTCCAACCTGGTAGAAATTGAGGAGTACTCGAGTACTTGCCTCCAATCTTGTAAACATCCTGAAGGGGGAGACGGAGAGGTTTGTCTGTTGGACGGGTGGGTGGCTGAATAGCGTCCAGAGCTTCAAGCAGCGTCGTCCCCGATGCGTTGCCATCCTTCCTGTTAATCTTCCACCCCTTAAACCATTGCATCTACAACACCAGAACATCACTGGAAGTAATGAACGCAGCAAGACGTTTTGCAAAATATTTCTTGGACATACATTGGGGCTGGCATCAAGCATGTTGTCGCCATTCCAGCCCGAGATGGGCACGAAAGGTACAGTGTCCGGATTGTAGCCTATCTTCTTGATGTAGGTGCTGACTTCCTTGACAATTTCTTCATAGCGCTTTTGGCTATAGTTGGGCTCGGTGGAGTCCATTTTGTTGATGCCCACGATGAGTTGCTTCACCCCGAGCGTGTAGGCTAACAGGGCATGCTCGCGGGTCTGCCCGTTCTTGGAGATGCCGGCCTCGAACTCCCCCACACCGGCAGCCACGATCAATACAGCGCAATCGGCCTAAGACGGAAGACTGTTGAAGTCGGCCAACTCGATGACTCGCTCCTCACGTTGCTTACCTGCGAGGTCCCGGTGATCATGTTCTTGATGAAGTCCCTGTGTCCCGGAGCGTCGATGATGGTCACATAATACTTGGTCGTCTCGAACTTCCACAACGAGATATCGATAGTGATCCCACGTTCTCTCTCTGCCTTCAACTTGTCCAGCACCCAGGCATACTTGAAGGACCCCTTCCCCATCTGGAACATGTTGAAGGAAACTGCTTGCTTGATATTTATGTGACCAATCTGATTGGTGATAATATATTTTATTTAGAAGCGCCTTTCAGGTCACTCAAGGTCACTTTACAAAGACTTAAAACAATTTCAATGGATGCATGTAATTTTGTAAAAATTTCTTTCAGACTGTGACGAGAAATGTTTTTAGTCACTGGAAACTCGAGAGACTCCATCAAGAGTAGAAATGATCACATCTGACTGCAAATGAAGCTGGCACGACTGGTGGAGGCAAATTAGTAAACTAACACATAGCAGACACTTCCCCGTTGGCAACTTAGACAAAAACCATTATTCAGAAACTGTTACAACTGTTAGCTAATGCTAATTAACTGTATGCTAATATTGCAGCTCTTGTTCACAATCCCTTTTAAGGTCTCTGGCGCGTCATCTCGCACGGCCTTACCTCGGCAGCCTCCTTCTCAAACTTCTCGATGGTCCGCTTGTCAATGCCGCCGCACTTGTAGATGAGGTGGCCCGTTGTGGTGGACTTGCCCGAATCCACGTGGCCGATCACCACGATGTTGATGTGGACCTTCTCCTTGCCCATGATGAGCGATGATACCGGCCCAAGTCAAGAAAGTGAGGCTTCTGCAAAAACTGCCATGGAGACTCGGTGAGTACTTTTTTTTTATAAATTATTTTTGATAGATTATTGTTGGTAAAGTACCGTAAAAACAAGGCTAATTTCCCGTGATCCTAAGATTGTTTACTTTATCCCTATAAAGAGACACAAATCTTTGGTGTGTGAACCCTGAATTCATAAATATTCCTGAATATATTACATATACATCCATTTTGTATGATGAAAACTTGATTTGGAATGAAAACACATTCTAAAAATGTGTTGACCAGTGTTTGTTTTCCACATGTGCCAGTTTAATGTCAACTGGCAAACCATCTTAATGGCTTGTTGTCTTTCCACTGCAAGTTAGCCAATGTAAATTGATATCAATTTTGCTGGCACCATCTCATGGAAGTTCTAATCAAACTCAAATTTTGCTCATATCGCATAAAAGGCAAATTTGGAAAAACTTAAGTCATGGTACTCGTAGCTAAAGGCATCTCTGTTTACAGTCTTGCTTTCCATCCAGCCGTCTCTCCCGCTGTTTTTTCTTTGCCATGTCGTCCCTGTGTTGACACACCCTGGCAACACAGTATAACCCCCCCCCAAAAAAAAAAAAATCCACCATTTTGCCAGCCATATTTCCGTGCATGGCACAGCAGGATGCACTTTTAATATTTTTATTATTTTTTATTATTATTATCAAACAAGCATTCGACATGCTGAGCAGGTTGTAAACATCCTCATCCTTCTAGTCCAGTAGCGTCACTGCTGCAGTTGCCGCAGTGCCCCCCCCCCCTCTCCCAAAAAAACTGCGCTAACTTAACGTCAGATGGCTTCGATCATGTGAAGGGCGCACAAGCGCTTTCGCCGTGATCTGTCAATCTGCCTCCAGCCCCCATAAAAGCCCTCCTTGCCCGGTTGGAGTATGACATTCTTAGGATGCCAGCTGCTGGGGGAAAATCTATTCATGGCGTAATGTATTGCTTACCTTAGCAGGGAGCTGCTGGTTTGTTTTTACTGCTGTTGATGGTCAAGTGCAGGTCGTTTGAGGGAGCGCGCGTGCACACTTGATGGCAGACGACGCTGTTCCGCTTGCAGGCGCGCGCACGATACGCAGTGAGGGAGGGAGGGAGGGAGGGGTTGGGGGGGTGATTGCGTAATTGCGCGTACACGAACACTGTCGTTTAGAATTGGATGTCTGTGCCATGTAATCACCTGCTATTTTTATATTTGACTGTTTTGTAGATAAATGTATTGTAAGTCTTTTTTTTTCTTCTTAATATTGGGTTACATTTTGAGAACAGCAGAGGGCGCTCTCGGTCCCAGCTCAACTTTCTCGATCAGTCATTTTTATTGTGGAAATATCGAAATTGCAGAAAATTCGAATCATTCCAAACATGTCCTGATTGACGTTAATGGAAAATTTTGGTATAGAAAAAATAGCCATCATGTCAAAAGTATCTTCAAATGTTTTAAATGCATTCTGACACTTGATTTTATACTTGATATACATCTTTGACAATCGACTGTTTTTCAAAGCAGCAAAAATAAGACAATAATAGAGCATCATTCTATTGCAATTAAATGTTTATCACACATGATGATTTTAACATCCGAGTTCACATAAACCAAAGGATCTTAGACTTAGAAAGTTTCACAGAACATAAGTGGAAGAATAGCAAAAATCTGCACAACCCTGCTTTACAATGATTCCATTTTATACATTGACATTCATTCCCACTTAGACATATGGCACTACTTTTTTTAATGCCACCCAGTGTGTGACTGGGTTCAAAAATGTCATTAAGGCACAAGTGCAAGACTGATCAAGTGACATTTGGAACACGTGCAAATCCTTGTCGTTTCTAATACTAAAGTATTTCAAAAGCTACTTCTCTTTGTGTTATGCATGTAAAAAAAAAAAACTCAAGATTGTTAAACAGTAACTACATGATCCCTTTTAATTCCATTACCTGAGAATTGTAAAACAATAACATTTATCTTGCTATCTGCAGGAAACAGTACATTCTGTCACAAGAAGAAAAAAAAAAAGCAACAGAACATGAAATAAAATGAGGCGTCTGTGCGAAAGGCACAACCTGACATTGTTGTGCAATGTGCCTTTTATGCTGCACTTTAAAAGCTGGCTTTTACCCTTATGAAACTCCCTTCGCATCATCAGTTACGTTAGCTTAGTTTACCACATCTGGCGTGTGAATGGGTGTGCCCATGAACAGTGTATCCAGTGTCTAGGGAAGGGCGTTATTTATTAGCATTATTTACTTTAGTGCGCCTCGTTGCCAGCCGCAGACTGAGAGAAAGGCGGTTGCTAACAACTTTCTTCTTGATGGTTTGTCGAAGAGGTTTCGTTTTTTTTCTTCTAGAAGCGGGCTTTGGTCTTAGTCTGCGAAGGTGTCAGAGTCGGTGTGGATGGCCCAGGGCTGCACGTTGCCTCGTCCGAAGATGCTGTAGAAGGTGGCACCGAAAACATTGATGGCTGCCGCGATGTAGAAGACCGTCTGCCATTCTTCCATTGTGTTCTGACAACAGAGACGACATGGACTTTGCATTCTTGTTTTCAGTCGAAAATCCAAATGGCAATCAAAGAAACTTTTTGCACACTCTTACATTTACAGTGAGGCTTCTTGCAATGACGGGTCCCACCATGCCAGGAATGGTTGCGAAGGTGTTGGTGATGCCCAGCAGGATGCCCGCGTACCTGCCAGGATGACATCATCGCTAGGCGTTTTCGTCCATTTGCACACGGATAAAGGGTACTTACGAAGGAGCAATATCCAAATGGTTGATGTTGAAGCCGGACGCCGACACTCCGCCCAGCGAAGAGGAGATGGTGAGGAAAGTCAACGCCAAGGTGTAGTTGCATCCCGTGTAACCCGCCGCCACCAGGAAGACTGCCGGTCCGATCATACCAACGAGGGAGAAGCACTTCCGGACCGTGACGGTGGGGTAACGGCACCTTTCTTGCAGGTAGTCGGCCAGCTGACCGCTCAGTATGGCCAACACACCGCAGCCCAGGTAAGGCAGCGCCGACAACCAGCCGTTCTGAATTGGAGAGGTGTGTGACATTTTCAAGTGCAGAGGGAAAAAAAAGGGAATTCAATTGACAAATCTGAAAAGCCTTCTTCAGAACTTTGGGTTTGGGCGGCGCTCTCACCTGCTGTATGCTGAAGCCCAGTACGTCGTTCATATAGGTGGGCAGCAGGGTGAGGAGGGTGTAGAAGGTCCAGTTGTATGAGAAGTGAGCCACCACGATGGCCAGCAGTGGGCGTGACGTCACGATGGCTCGCCAGGGGATGTGTCCTCCCGGTGGCGACAGCTGGTAACAATCACAGTAGGTAAAAAAAAAAAAGAACTTTGCAATAATAATGAAAAGAACACCACATATAATTGATGTAGTTTTCCATTCAACTTTCCTTAAAGCAACTGTAAAATCCTTTGAGAAATATTGAATTTTAGTTTTGGCTGTGAAAAGCTTCGAAATAAAACGTCGGTTGCACATTTAAGTGTTACTTTATTTTTAACCTTTAAAATGTCTTGTGTTTTATTTGTTTTAACTAATACTGTTATGCAATAAGATGTTAGATACATATTAGTTTTTGTCTTATTAAGTTTTGACTTTCAAAACAAGATGTTGGATATGTGTCACGTTTCTTTCCCCATTGAGTTTGGACTAAAAAAATTCAGAGGATTAACATGTATGGCGTTTTCTTGGATATACACATTGGATATAATTCTTTCATTTTGACTGTCACAATAAAACGATGGATGCGTCTTAAGTATTTATCTAAATGTGACTTGACTTGGACGTGTAGAGAGACAAGACTGCACGTCACCTCCTTCTTAAGTGAGCTTGTGATGTAGACTCGCTCACGCTCCGAGATCCACGGGTGAGTGTCTGGGCTGTCGTAGGCCAGGAATGTCCACAGCACAAACCACAAGAGGCCCACTGCACCTTCACAAACAAATTCAAGGAGGGGGTCATCTTGTGTGCTGAATGTGTCACTTCAAAGTGTGAGTGTTGGTACCAAAGATGTAGAAGACGTAGGTCCAGTCCAGGTAGAAACAGATTTCACCTGACAGCGGGAGAGACACCACTGTCCCGATCTGGATTCCTGCCATACGCACACAAGTTAAACGATGAGATGTCGACTCGCCGCCGAATGTTCTTGTCGCTCTCACCGATGTAGGAGGTGGTGAGAAGACGACTCCTTTCCAGGGGCGGCGCCCACGCTGCCCACATGCTGTACATAGCAGGGAAGGAGACACCCTAAAAAGGTACATGTTTGTTATTTTTTCCTCCTGGTACCAAACCCCCATTTTTTTCCAAATGTGACATTTCTCTGTTCTTTTTCTCCAAGGGTTCCAGGCTGCCGACGTACCTCCCCGACACCTTCCAGGACCCTGACGGCGATGAGGTAGCCGGCACCCAGGTCAGCCGCCAAGGGGGTGAGCAGAGTGAACACCACCGTCCCCAGGATGCCCAAACCCAGCAACCATTTGGCCCCCAAACGGCCCGCCAGGTAGCCCCCGGGGATCTGGGTCAGGATGTAACCGTAGAAGAACGAGCCCAGGATCCAGCCTTGCGTCTCTGTCTCCCAGTTGTACACCCTGGCCTGTCACCAAAGGCTTTTTTTAAACTCCATAATGAAAAAAAAGCAGTTTTTAATAAAATTAAAAAAAAAACTCCTCATATTTTAGATAAAACTAAAGTACTGATCGCACAAGAGCAAAATTGCATTTTCCTCAATCTTTTCCCATTTTGGATAGAAAAAAACTAATCTTATGCGACTTTTTTAAAAATAAATTTATATAAATTTCTGGATATTGTCCGATTTTTTATATGGAAAAAAAAAGCAAGATGCACAACGTTATAGCCAATTTTTCTTGAGTATAATGTTTGTTGATTCTAACATTAAAATGTGCAATAGTGCCATCTGTTGACCAATAATTTGTGTTCAAGAGCGTACACTGCCACGTGATTGGAACAGGTGTGCTTATTAGAAAAACAAAGTTTGATAGAAAACCTGTCAACAATGCCTGCATGCTAGTTTGGATTGTTTTGTGACAGAAGTTTTTATTTTATTATGAATAAATATTGAGGCTTGACAAACTAATTTGTGTCACATGCCAAAATGCAGCAAATGAAGGCCAAGGAAAGAACTGGGACTAAAGACATTGAAAAAGTAAGTCAAATCAATCTTTTGTGTCTGCTATTCATAACTCTCTTCTTGGGTAAAGAATTAAAATGCTAATGGTAATCGTAGAGAAATTTAAAGAAAATAGTAATCCTGCAGGGATTAAATTATTAGAATTTTTTTTTTTTCTAGAATAAGTTTATTAGGAATAAGGGAAAAAAACACGACTCACAGTTTGGTTGTGTTTAGGGCGTGCCGGGCTTTGGTGGGGGGGACACACAGAACTGCTGTGGTTGGGGTGTGCTTGGTGGGTGCTGTTGAGCATGTCCACCATGGCCACACTCAGGTTGACCCGCAGGGCGTAGACAACGAAGAAGCCGAAACACGACAACAGGGCCAGGCCATAGCGTGCAGAAAAGCATGCTGGAGCTACGGGCCAAAAAAAAGGAAAAGGTTAGCGAGTTCGTCAAAATTCATTTTGGGAAACCTTCTTAGGAGAGAAAAAAATGGTTAGGATTAAACTAGCCAACTTCATAGCTGGGTATTTTGAATGCAAAAGTAGTTTTAGATAATTTATGCTTAGTTTAGCCTTAACTAATAGCCTGAAACCTATTTGCTCACTTATTCAATTCGCCAAACTGGTGCTTGTTTTGTGAGTAGAGTCACCCCAACCGTAAAGTGCAATGCTCACGTCAAGTTTGTACTTCCAAGACAAAAAGAGAATTGACTGAACTAAAACTCATTTTGAAAAAGTTACCGGTTTAGTCAATCATGCCTCAAGACACCGCGGTATTTAGAAGAATATTCAGTTTTTACAAAAGTCGTGTTTTTTCCAAGAGCTGTTTTTATACACGTATTATTCCTCTGTCAAGTGTCTTTAGTGCAACCTCTGACAAGCAGAATGAAAGAAATATAGTAAACTTACCAGAAAAGACACCTTTTAAACAGAAAATGACTTTTAAAATAATCTTATGAGAACAGTTTTGTTTTAGGGAAAAATATTAATCTTACAATAATAGCCTTGAAGAAGTCGTCCTACCGATTTGCTGCATCTGAACAGGACCACTAGACGCCACCAAGTGAGACGTGGTACTTCCCTTCTCTTGAGGGTTGTCTTACTATTTAAGTGTTAGTAAACGTCACTGAATGCAGTTATAGCAGCATCCCTGAATGGTCAAAAAAGTTGATGCTTTTTATGTAATCAATAAAACAAAAAGGAGGGTGGGGGGTACTAGGAAAAAGCATTTTTTAAATCATTTTATTTATTGCAATAGAAAGTACTAATCTTGCAAGAAAAATATTTCATTTTTCGAGAAAAAAAAATCAATAGGAGTAGACTCATGACCTGAAAGTAGACCTTGGGAGAATATTTTCCTTTTAAAAAAAGATATAGTGCAACATTCGGTGGCAAAGAAGAGTAATAATGCAGAACTATGCATTATTATTAAAAAACGAGTAATAATGCAGAACTATGCATTATTTCTCCTTTTTTTTGTCACTTTGTGTTCTTCCGTCCAAATGTGCTGAGTCAACAAACAGATGTCGTTTAAAAAAAAAAAAACTTCAAACTCGTAACTAGGATGCCAAGTGTATTAATACCGAGAAAAACTATGGTCAAAGTGTTATTGAGGCGTAATAACATTATTGTAGGGGTAAAGTCGACGGGCCGTGAGCATGGGCTTCTCGTCGACAGCCGTCCAGCCCGCGCTTCTCATTACCCCGCTGAATGTTGTCCTCGTGTCTGCGGTGAAGAAGAGGTTTCTGCTGCTGGGCCTCGTCCTCCGTGTCCGAGCCGTGTGAATCCATTTGGGTCACTACTATGGAACAACCATGTCCAGCTATCGACGCTGAAAAGCAACGAAATCCATCTGTACCGCCGCCACAAACAGGAAATCGATCTAAAGGCTCCGCCCATTCACGTGACTTCGTTTGTGACGTTCAAGAGCGCTAATATTTTCTTAAATTCGTTTTAACATTTTTATTATCTACTAAATCAGATTATTACGAGTAAAAATACGACGCAGAGCCATACGGTAGATAATTTTAGTATTACCCTTTATTTTGTTTCATACCCACAATTCCAAATTTCTGAAATCAATCCCAGCATTTTAAAAGTACTGTACCTACCTAATTGCCATCAGTCCAGACATTTTTTAACATAATCATTTTTATTGAGTCTATATGAATGCCCTCTGCAAAGGGATTAAAGGGTGCCTTTGGTCAACCTGTATAATGCAGGCACTGAGTTGGTATAAAGTAAATGCACAAGATCAAAAAAGAAATAAAACAGAGAAACAGTCAAACTTCACACAGGGAGGTAGAATCCCCTCCTAACTGTAAGGCGGACGTGCTAGCCAGTGCGCCACCGAGCGCACATCTTATTGAGACAGCATGAGACTTGTTTGTGCTTTATCTCTTAGCTTAATACTGCTTCAGGTTTCCCACCATGTAAACCTAAACACCATAGACTTTGGCACTTACAGCAGCATTATGTAAACCTTTTGTTACCAGTTCTTTAGCTTTACGGTAATAGTAATTACCAAGCGGTAGCTTTAAATATTAAAGTCCCAATGATCACTGAGCCTTCACAGTTGAACTACTTAATGTCTGTGAGATGTGAGGTTTCTGCTCTCATCTTACTCTGGGCCGCCTTCCTGGAAGGAGGCGACTCTGCCTAGCCTGTGTGATAATGTGTGACCTTGAAGTCTTAACTGAGAGCGACTTCTGCATATGTGCAAAGAGGGTCATAGAGAAGAGAAAGCTAATGAAGCAAGAGAAGCATTATAGCGGGGTAACAGGATAGCTCAAGCTACCTAGCTAATCACATGTGCCAAAGAGGCCTAGTCGAACACTTTCAACTTTTGATACTTTTGATTCTAAACACCATTGACAGCGGCAGTATTTAAAAACCTATACAAAAATCATACCTTTGTATAAAACCGGGAACAAACACCACTTCACAAACTACAGACCTGTATCATTACTATCACAATTTTCTAAAATACTGGAAAAACTTTTCAATAAACGACTGGACAAATTTATAGATAAATATAAAATACTCACTGAAAGTCAATATGGATTTAGATCCAACAGGGCAACATCACTGGCACTAATTGACTCAGTGGAGGAAATTACTAACGCAATAGACCTAAAACAATATACAGTTGGGATATTCATTGATCTAAGAAAGGCATTTGACACAATAAATCATGAAATATTATTCAATAAATTACATCGGTATGGCATCAGGGGGAAACCGTTAGAATGGATCAAGAGCTATTTCACAAAAAGGAAGCAGTTTGTGAAGTTGGGTGACACTTGTTCAACGTGGTTGGACATTAGTTGTGGCGTCTCTCAGGGGTCAGTGTTGGGCCCTAAACTTTTTATATTATATATAAATGATATATGCAAGGTATCACATATTTTGAAGATGGTTTTGTTTGCAGATGACACAAATATTTTTTGTTCTGGTAGTGATTTGCGCACCTTAACAACACTAATAAATACTGAATTAAGTAAATTAAAGGTATGGTTGGACAGCAATAAATTATCCTTAAACCTAAGCAAAACAAGAGTAATACTTTTTGGTAATCACAGAACTAATTTGAAACTAGAGATAAAGCTGGATGGGGTTATTATTGAAAGAGTGAATGAGATTAAATTTTTAGGGGTGACAATAGATGATAAGATCAGTTGGAAATCACAAGTTAAACATGTACAAACTAAAATCTCAAGGTGCATCGCAGTATTAAATAGAGCAAAACAGGCTCTGGATCATACAACACTTCGCATCCTTTATAATACACTAGTTCTTCCATATTTCATGTATTGTGTAGAAATCTGGGGTAATAATTACATAAGCACAATATATCCACTTATTATTTTACAAAAAAAAGCAATACGGATCATTCATGGGGCAGGATACAGGGATCATACAAATTCATTATTCTTAGAGTCAAAACTCATCAAACTCAGAGATATAGTGGAATTCCGGACAGCACAAATACTTTACAAAGCAAAAAATAATCTGTTGCCAACTAATATTCAGAATCTTTTCATTGGGAGGGAAGGGGGTTATAATTTAAGGGGGACATTTAATTACAGGATAAGGAAGGCACGCACAACAAAAAAAACATTCTGTATTTCAATATGTGGAGTTAAGTTATGGAATACTTTGGAGGAAACGCTCAGGGAATGTTCAAACATCTATCAGTTTAAAAAAAGATATAAAGAAGAAATTATTTTTACAAGGTACAGAAATGAGGGTGTATGAGTATCATGGGGTGCTTAGTAATTATTGATTTACGTTTCTTTGTTGGTTTTGTTTGTCTGTTTGTCATTGTTTTGTTCAGGCTGTTTTTTATTTTTGTTTTATTTTGTTTATTTCTACCATTCAGGTATCTTTGTGTTGTATTTGAGGTGTGTATGTACGTTAAGTGTCTGTGTGTGAAATATACGAATGTATTAATAGTGTGTAGGTACATGTTTAGTGTTAAGCGAGCAGCAGGTGGGAGATAATTTAGTAATTTAGTATTTTGATGGGATAACTGAGGCAAAATGATTTATGGCTGGGTATTTAGGGATTATTAAAAGGGGGTGGGATTAAATAAGTTATACTTCTTCCTACTCCTTTTCAGACATGTGAATGTGACTTATGGTTCTTTTGCGGTTATATCTTTATTGCTACGCTTATAGGCATGTGTATGTGTATATGTATATATATGTATATGTATATTTTTATATGTATATATATATATGTATATGTATGTATGTGGGTATGTCGGTATGTGTATATATGTATATGCATGTATTTTGTCATGTCTTTTCATTGTGTACAATAATCTTATTCTCTTTTCACATGTTTGAAATAAATGAAACGAAACGAAACGAAAAACCGCAGATATCAATTCATCCTTCACTATATCTTTTGCAGCTTCATGGATTCTTTTTTTTTTCCTCCACAGTGCATTGTGCTATGGCTCCAGATGAAAAATACACTAAAAAAAGGAGTCAGGCCACAGAGGGCTAGTGGTAGAATGTCCGCCGTGAGACTGGAAGGTTGTGGGTTCAAACCCCGGCCGGGTCATACCAAAGACTATAAAAATGGGACCCATTTCCTCCCTGCTTGGCACTCAGCATGAAGGGTTGGAATTGGGGGGTTAGATCACCAAATGATTCCCGAGCACGGCCCCACTGCTGCTCACTGCTCCCTTCTCCCCCAGTGTACACTATAAAATAATTCATTTTGATAGAAAATTTTCAAATCACATCACTGGGATTGAGTGCATTGCAGATGCATTTCAATCTTCTTTGATAAAATTAAACCAATGATTCACGCTTATTTTTTGCCACAAAAAAAAACGCCGATCCCAACGCCGATCCCAACGCCGATCCCAACGCCGATCCCAACGCCGATCCCAACGCCGATCCCAACGCCGATCCCAAGGCCGATCCCAACTTTGGTACCTGTCAGAGAAGCACAAAAGCAAATAAGCAACATTGTACAGCGAGCGGCAGTTCATTACAGAGGATAGATAAATTCTTACATTCTATAAAAAAATTTTTTTTTTAAAAATCGTTGCTTAACTCAAACATTCCTATGCAAATGTAGCCACAGATGAAGTAGATGGTGTGGGCGCATGCGCTGAGTGCAGTGTACACTTACCATCAAACGGAGGAGCTTCATCATTTTTAGTGCAGTTGACTGCGAATGAAAAAAATAACAAGCGGTCACGTTGCAGTATTTCTGTTTTTAAGCAACGACAGCATTTTTAATCTTTTGGCTGCAGATGTAGCGCACACTTTTCTTTAGCTAGCTGTCTTGTTCCCATCAAACTAAAATGTGATGCATTCAAGAGCTCGGAAATAACATTACTTAGACTTGGCAATATAGTATGAATGCTCATCAGAACCCTGACACTTCCAAAAGTGAAAGGAAATTGATCAAGAATGACATGGAGGCTTACCTGGGCAATTGATAATTTGTGGGTGAGGCTGAACAGAAAGAACAACAGAAATATATTGTTTAGCTTAACATTTTTGTCATCAGGAAAAATGTGGGCGTGGCATTAATGGTGGAGTCATGACGTTTTCTCACCTCCGTGTGACAGTCTCGTTTGCGACTGATGCCTGGCAAACAAACTTTGGTATCAAGACACTTGGAGTTGTGCGACTGGACCACATCGCCGCTTACGTTTTCCATGTCATTAGCCAACATGTGATCCTAAAAAGCACAGGTTTGCCATCATGATCGCTTACCTTGCTTTTTTTTTTTTCTTTGCACTGCCATATAGAAGATCACTATTGAGCTGCCTTGGCAATTTGTGTGCACAGATTGCTATGTTTACATTTTTTTCACTCATTCAACAATATGCAAAGTAAAAGAAAGTAGCTAGTCAAACAATACGTAACCCACCGTCTCGTCGAGCCATTGGTGCGAGTTGCAAAGAGGATGGTTCTCCCCGATGATGTTATAATGCCACCCTTGGGAATCATGAATGACATTGCAGACGGGGGTCATGGGGTTTCCACCATACAAGGGCACCAATGCAACTGTCAGACACGAAAGGGGGGTAAAAACAAAGTTACAAGGCATCTTGTTGAGCTTCGCGCCGTTGTACTGCGTAAAACTCGGAGAAAGAGTGTGTTGGAGACAAAAAAAGAACTTTTCTTTCAGGCGCTTCTTCGCCGCTTTTTATTCCGATTAACACTGTCTTGTTTGTGTTATCAGTGACCCATCACACCCCCACCATGGACTGTTCTCCCTGCTGCCCTCTGGGAAGAGGTTTCGCAGCATCCGCTGCAGGTCCACCAGGTTCTGCAATAGTTTTTTCCCTGCTGTCGTCAGACTGTTGAACATTCAAACGTAGCATTCCTCTGCACACTTGTAAATACTGCTTTTGTCTCCTGCACTGTTTACATACTTTACCACTGCTGCACTTTGTACTTTATAATTATCTTATTTCATATTTTTATATAGAATGTCACTTTTCAACCAGCCGAAATACCACTACATTGTTGAAAGCCGTATGCAACGAAATTTCGTTTTGTGTACACCAAGTGTTGACAAAATGACAATAAAGTTTGTCTAAGTCTAAGTCTCTTGTTTCCACACTTAAACCCCCTCGATGTCAAACAGATTACAAAACATGAACTGTTCTATGGTTTAATAGGTACATAGAAACCCTTAAGGCAGAGACGGGACAGACGCTCGTTCATGTCAAGACGGAACATACTTTCTTGTGTTCCCCTCCCCCAGCAACATATAACCCTCACAACGGTTCCTACCCCGCCTATAGAGGCTTTGCAGTCACGTGGTTTTATCACGTGATTTTGTGTTATGCCGCCATCTTGGCGGTCAACTAGTCAGCTCGTTCCTACGTGTTTGTATGGATTGTCTGATTTCTGCGCTACGTTTTCACCGATTTCTTCCGAATTATGGCTGATTTGCTATCCAACGAAGTTAGGCATTTGGATGAAGACTCCAAGAATCGTCACAGAGAGAAGTTGAACCTTGTTGGCACAACGGATCCGTACCTTTTACCGAGAAGCATGCTAAAATCGCCCGAGCATTTTGCAACAGCCGACCTGCCTGAACGCTCATATCCAGATATTTATAATTACCTCGTCGATTTGTTTTGTAATGGCATTTCATAACTTGACATATTAAAAAACTGAATAGAGTGAAATCATTCAGATACTGTACCTGTCTGTTCAAGTTGCTACCATTTTTATTATTTGTTTATTTTTGCATGATGCCACATCTGATTGGCTTGAAAACTTAACCAAGAAATATAATTCAATATTTACATTGATAACGTTTTCAAGCATCATGAAAAAATAAACACAAAATAAAAACGGGGGGGTGAACTGAAGAAATCATCCCATTCCCTGCCTTGCTGCTCTTGCTGCCTTTCTAAAAATGCACCCAGCATTTTCAACAATCATATTTGTATCATCCCATATTGTATTATTTCACATTTTGTGAAACAAATCAGGGGTGAATAGTTTGTTTACATACCTGATATGAAGTCCTCATTGCATACCCTTGTGTAAATCGTAGGTTTCCATCGTTCACGACGAATATCCGCGATCCATTTATCACGTTTTTTCATGTTCGCCGGAAATCTATAGAAGCTAAGATTTGGTTTATCGCCTCGTCTATTGCTACATCCAACAGCACAGCAGGTATCCGGCATTTTTAAGCTCAAATAGCAGCAGATATAA
This sequence comes from Syngnathus acus, assembly GCF_901709675.1. Taxonomy (NCBI): domain Eukaryota; kingdom Metazoa; phylum Chordata; class Actinopteri; order Syngnathiformes; family Syngnathidae; genus Syngnathus; species Syngnathus acus. Next base: position 2,801,666 of record NC_051100.1, read on the forward strand.
CAAGAAAGCGTGTGTGAGTCGTTGACCGGCACTGAAAAGTTGACCGCCATGATGGCCGCCAAGCTAATGTGGGTAGCTTGATGACGTCAGCTGCAAAGCCCATCTTAACACATCTCACACACATTTACTACATTTTAGGTAGCCGGCCGGCGACAAGCGAGCGCACAAGTCCGGACAAATCCCGATTTTTGCTTCGACAGTGATTTTGCGTTAGCTAATTCGGCCACTAGCGGTTTTTTCCACTCCTAACAATGCCGCCTCAACAAGCAACCTTGCGCGACAAGTCCTGGGAAACAGTCAATCGACTTTATAGTATTTAATGGTTACTTACAGATTGGTAGAATCCACCAAAAACTCATTATAAGTTCCTAAAATCCAATTGTGTCCAAACAGTACACTAATGCAGAAGCATGTGGTGTGCCGTCTAAAACGTATCCACGTAGCCTTCCGAAATGTCACGAGAAAAAACGCTGCTTGGGACGATATGTGCTCCCATTGGACAGCAATGAGCAGGGCGGGGCACAGCTCTGTACCGCTTCTTCCCACAAGGGGTCGCAGGCGTACTTTGCACACTAGTTCCATTCCTAGTGCTGTCTGGGCTGTAGGCGTGCCTGGGATGGAAAAAAACCACCCACAGTAGCTTGAGTCAATCCAAACATGAGGGCTTGTGACTGTAGAGTAGTTATCTGCATTGCAAGAATCATTTGACCTGGCTCCCATGTTTGCTTTTTGTGCTCTATCGCTGCTCACCGTCATGCTTGCACTGTAACTACCTTACCTATAATTCCACGCAATGGCTGTGTTGCAGCTCTGAAAGTAGTAGGCCAGTTCCATTTGAAAGCACCTTTGGGAAGAAGGCACAAGAATTGCTAGCTCCTAACTAGCAATTTTTGCTTATTAGCTTGAGTTTGTGAGTGGTATTCAAGATAAAACTGGCATTAGCATCATTATCATAAAAGGAAACTGTGTGTTTGTGTGTGTGACACAATAGACTGGTTGGTCAAGTTTTGTCAAACCTCCAGTAAACGTCACGTTTCCTTCCCGTTTGCTACCATGTAACACGGCAGCAATATTGTAATGATTGACACGTGGGAACGAACAACCAGCTGAAAAATGCAGTCAGGCAAGGTCACCTCAGTTCAAAGCTAATGGCTAATTATTAGCCCTCATTGGTGGTAAAGCTAATGGCCTATCATTAGCCGCAACAAGAGACAATAGTGAAAAGGAATGAAGCAATAATCAAAGCAAAACAACTAGAGACCACTGTTGTTACTTTGTTGTAATGAACCAATGGTGCTATTTCAGAGAGCGCGTGGATTGTTGTGGGAGAAGCGAGGAGTCACAGGACCTGCAGACGTCGCTGCCAGGGTCCAGGCCACGCAAGGAGGAAGTTCCATGCACAAATCACCCAAAGAAGTTTTTGGCATTCAAGCTGGATGTGCTGCAGACTGATGAGGGGAGAGCTGCTATTTTTGGACTGTCTTACAAACACGTCAAGGATTTTTTTGTTTGATGCTGTCACTGTCCAAAAAAAACCAACAACTACCTACCAACCTGCCCACCAAATTAACTTGAATGGAGAGAGTTGAGAATAAGTCATTCCACTTAATCGACTAGACGTGTTTTATTGTTTGCAGTTGTCATTTGACCGCTTTCCCAGGCTGCTGTTGTGACCGTAAAATCCGGAATGCTTAAACCGTTTTTTACAATTTGTCACACTTGATCGCATTGGAACTTGACCACGACGGTGACCCGCATGAGGGTTTTTCACAAGTCTGTGTCGCAGTCTCCAGGTCGCTACGTTTGTCCCTTTTCTTCTCCTAAATGCATGAAAATGAGCAAAACATGCTCATGTTAGTTTAGCCCTTTGCTGCGGTATTTAGTTCTGGTCTGCCACATATTCTCCTCCAATTAAGAATTGTTGTAACATCGAGGATAAACAGGAAGAAGTGACAAAACGCAACATATTTGTCTCAATTTTTCCACATCGGCCCTCAATTTCCCCTTGGGAACAAATTTATGGGAGACTGACTGTAAACTTGAAGGCTCCAATATTTCTGCAGTTCCCTGTGGCTGATGTCTATGGCAATACAATGTTCTGGCTTGGGAGACCAAAAGGCTTTTCAGACAATGAAATGGGGATTTGTGCTTCTTGAATATTAATAAACTTGACTCAATTGGCTTTAATATAAGTAATGGAGGCCAGAGAAAGATATAAAGACATCCAACATTTTTTTTAAATCTTTGCAGAAGTGCCACCCTATACCCAGCAAACTACTGTATCTACATTGCATAGTAACCACATACCTAATGTACATACACTTACCTACCTACCCATTCACCAAACATATTGCACCTAACACTACATTCAGATGTTGTCAAAACAGTCTGTAGGGCTGTTGCATAAATAAAACCTCAGGTGTGACCCCAAGCAGAGTCATGACGTGCACGGTGACGGGGCGGCTAAAACGTATGGCAAGCTTTCTTCGCATTTAAAAGGTCAGTTTGACTAATGAAATACAAATACTTCTGAATTTGAGATGAGAAAAAAAAAAGTTGACCATATTATACAGCCTTTTCTTGCTGTCACATTGTAGAATTGATTCAAACACAATTAAAAGCTTTAAAAACAAATTCAATTTCAATGAAGACCAAAATCTACGCTTTCATATCGGATTCATATGTTTTATATCTAACATCAGAGGAATTAATGCCTCACCAGTCATTAACCTCACCGCAAGTCACTGCGTTGAAAATACCTGAAATGCTAATTGTGGATAAATCGAAAGTAATTAGGAATATTTGAAAAGTTCTTTTTGCCCAGGCAAACTGAATTACGGATATCCGCAACGCATCTAGAAGACTTGTCACAGAAAGTCATTTATGGCATTTCCATGAGTCAACCAGGCCCCGCCCCCTATCACGCCCATTCGCGTCACGGTTCTAAAATCCATGGAGCTGAAGTAGAGTCAGAAGGTCTGATGAAGCAAGCAAGCAACAGTCGCTACACCGCCGCGGACTTATTCAACTTGCACGGCTCTTTCCCTATCCGGGTTTTATCGTGATTTTTTTGCTTCTTTTTCTGACGAGGATCCCGAAAGCCAGCGAACGATCATTGAAGTCCCCCGACGCCGAGGAGTTTGTGTCGGGCACCGGGGAAAAGCAACAACGCGTGAGGCGGTGCCCGCAAGTAAGCTAACCTCCTGGACTAGGTAATTAACAGTTTCTCACCGTCAACGATAATCCCTTTGACGCACTTATAGTTCCACGCAAACGGTCGGCAAAAGTAAGTAAAATCAGTCAAGTATTAAAAAAGGGGGGGAGGCGGTTCTAATGTACTTTTTAATGAAAAGGTGAGCGTCCTGGAAAATCCCTCCAAGACTACTTCATGGTGGGTGAAACAGCGTTACCTAATGCATAATGTTACAATATCGTAACAGTAATTCCCGTCGATACATGAAAAAAAAAACTTTCACTGAAGATCACTGGCCGATAGTATAAATTAACCAAAGTCGAAAAATGACAAAACTTGTTTCGTGACTATATTCTTCAATGAATGCTTATTTTGACAAACTAGACAAAGGATCAATAATTATCATGATAATATATTGTCAATACAACTGGACAAATTAATAATTGTACAGCATGACATGAGTTCCCCAAAATGACATTTGCTCACAAAAAGTCGAGATGGAATCACTTCGTCAGAACAGAAGTTGAATTTTGTGTCTGTGTGAGAGAGAGAGAGAGAGAGAGAGAGAATATCTTTTGTGCCATATCAACTGTATTTCCTTCCTCATTGACATTACCTGTGTTACGCAATGGATGGTGTAATGTAGTGTGAGAAATGCAACATATGCGGATATCATGACTTGTTGACTGACACACTTCACTTGTGTTGTCTTTTTTGATTACCAGCGACTATTTTTAGCCTTCCTACTGCAGCCTTTTGCCTCATATGACTCCATCGTAACGTTTTTTTTTTTATCACATGAGCACAATGACGCACTCGCATTAATTGGTTAGCAAGGCCACATTTGGAGATGGAATGTAGAAAAAGACAAACTATCAGTCATGCAACTTCTTCAACGTCCTCTCCCATCGTGATCACCCTAAAAAAAAGTCAAATGAACAGATTCAACATGCTCTCTTGACGCAAATGGAAATATCAGACCCGGAAGTACTAAAACAATCGCGACTACTTTGCTAAATAGACGAATTAACTCAATTTTGATGTCTGTTGATGTTTACATCTAGCATGGCACATCACAGTTTTGAGTTACAAGCGCTGCCATTGAACAAATTCAACTTGTATCTCAAGGGATCGCATATATGTCCGGAGGCTCACCCACTCAAGGACATGTTGCTCATTACATCGACGTCCATCTTCTTTAGTAGCTTAAAGGACGCCCCGCCCTTGCCCCGCTCACCTAATGCATGTGGCTTCATCAAGTATTCATCAGCGTGGCTCCACTCACTCAGAATTAAGCCCACTTGCAGGAAGTCGCAGATGACCAACAACCACTCATAAATCTTTATCAGGTCGCGTCATTTAGGTTCCAATAGATCTTCGCTTATGTCATGTTAGTTGTTCGTCTGATGTGAATGTCTTGGGTAGCCTCGCTTGTATGTTGAGGTCACTGTGATGGAGACTCCCATGAGGTGCTGGTAATTATAGTGACGTCCCAACGCGACTGTACTATAAATTATTCCGTATGACACCAAAACCTGCACTCTTTTTTTTTTTTTTTTTTTTTTTTTTTTTTTAATCCACACGATGATGATATTTACACAATGGAATAAAACTCAAAAATCTAATACAGATGAATGATTCTGAATAATAATTGCAAATCTTTTTTTCACCCCCAGCCTAAACATTGCTGTTTCATGTGATTTATTTTTTTATTTTTGCAAGGTCCTTTTCCAATAACTTTTAACAAACAGGCCCACTGGCAATTAACTTTTAACCGAATAAAAATATAAAGGTAGCTTTAGTTAAAAAATATTCACGACATACACCCATTCTACTTCCTGACAAACTTGGCGCACAAAGCCTGACCCACCAAAAAGAGAATATTAAGAAATTTAAAGTAGCTTTGGCAAACCTTTCATGCCCATTCTTGCGATCAACTTTTGTTATGTAACAATTCCTTCCTACATGGTCCCTCCCAAAACAAGGCGGACAACAAGCAGGTGATAGCATTACCAATGTGCATTAGCTGCTGTTATGCTGACATAACAGTTGACTCCTGGCAATCTAAGTGCATCCCAATTCTCTAATGCAATAAAAAGGAAAGCGCTCTGAAATGGCCGCCCTACTTCTCTTTTGTCCCTGGATTGAAAAGCAAATAGATTTGTGTAAAGTTTTTCACACAGTAGTTCAGCTGGGCCGCCACTCAGGTTGCACGTCACAAAAGTGCAGCTTGTAACGCGATTAACTTAATGACGGATTTGTCATTAGCAGCAAAATGGAATTAGTTCCAAGAGGTGTATTAAAACTTTCCCTAGGATGGATAGAATTTTTTATTTTTTATTTTTCCCCCATGAATGGCAAGGAAAGCTCAGTCAGTCTTCTGTTTCTTGGAAAACAGGATATGACTCCTGTGGTCTGTATTTAGCCTCAAGTATCGACAGTGGATGACGCTCCAACTCCAAACGGCAACAGATGGAGACTTTGGAAGCGTTCTTAAACGAAACAACCGCCACAAGTCTTCCCTGCGAGACGGAAATTCCGTTTTTACAGAAGCAAAGTGGACATATGAACATGAAACAAGCGTCAGTCACAAACTCAACTTTGGATGTTCTCAAAATACATCCAAACTATGCAAAACATATCGTCACTGCACCGGGAGTTTGTCATATACGAGGAATAATGAAGTAGAAGTGTGTATTTTTAGCCCCCTTACCAACCAATCACGCGAGAGTACACAAGACTCAAATGGAGTCCCGCCCAGCAAATTGACAAAGTGGACTAGCGTTCGTATCCTGCCAGCACTTCCTGTCAAAGTCCTCATAGATCTGCAGATAAAACTAGATTGATCTCATCTGGAATTTCCACTTGTTCTCTGGTTTTCCGCCATCCTTCCTGTTGCCGCTCCCCGAGGAAGTGGCTTGTTTAACTGCTGCCGAGTCTAGAAAAAGACGGCGGCGGCCGGATATTGAACTATTTGCTCAGGAACCCGTCAGACTGGTTCCTTAATAGTTATTTGTTCACTCTTATAGAAGTAAAGTGCAATGATAATCTCAGGATGAAAAACATTAGGCCAAGAAAAAAAGTGGCAATATACAAATATTACACCTTAGACAAAAAAATAAATATAACCGTAAAAATACTGGGTGGAGAAACCAAAAGACAAAAAAATGCACGCATATTTAAAAAAACAAAAACGTGAAAATTACGCAAGATACTAACTACGAAAAAATTTCACTCAAATCTAAATATTCTCAAGAAATAGAATAAAATAGATTAAAAATACATTATTTGAAAAAAAAAACCAAAACAATAATGAAAAATGCATAGATAATCTGGGTACACAAATAATAAAAAAAATCTTAAAACAAATGTTGGAAAAAATACAAAATTATTAGAAAACAAATACTGAATAAAAATATAAACCTGTTAAAAATACAGGAATATTAGAAGAAATTATGCAAATATTAGAATATTTTAATTTGTTCACTGGTAATAGCACACACAACTCAACCAAGACGCGATACGACCACAAATATGAGTCGCGTTTCAGGATCAAACCGTGAATGTTTGGTGTGATCCAAAAGTGTGCGTGCGGGTGCATCTTCTCCTTTAGATTCCATCCAGTGCCTCGCACCATACATAGAGATGACCTCTGCCAAGCGGAGTCAAGCCCACAAGTATTTAATGATAATGAGAAATTCCGTTCTATTTAAAAGCGTGCCGGGTAGACATGTCGGCAGCTGACGCAACGTTCTGGCGCTAGTTTTAGTCGAGTGCCTGAAGATTGAAGTTTCTATTGAATGATCCCCGCACATTAAAACTCACGCCAAGCGGCAATACATCACACAGGACAGAGTACAAGCCGGGCTGCAAAGATCAAATTGGCCCGTAAACCTTTGTTGCATGTGTAACTAACCACAAAAGTTTCCTTCTGTGTTTTTTTTTTTTTTTTTTTTGCAACCTGCTTTGATTGGTCAAGCCTACTTGTGTGCCTGTTTGTGTTTTGTGTGTGTGTGCGAGACATCAAAAGTGTGAATAGTGTCGTGGAGTGTAGATATTTGGTGCTCCAGCGCCACTTGTCTATTTATGGCGCCGCTAGGCTGCAGACTGGAGCATCCTCTTAGTGCCTTAGTCCTATTTAAAATCAGTTCATTGCTAGTCATGTGTGCGTATGTGATAATTGCTTTGAATCATTGTACCGTATTTTTCGGACTAAAAGTCGCTCCGGAATATAGCTCGCATTAGCCATAAAATAAAAGTCGCCCCCCCCGACCCCAAACTATGAAAAAACACACGACTTATAGCCCGAAAATTACGGTAATCATATCAACGCTAAAACTCAATTGAGACTTTCGGCTTAACCACTTCCTGCCTCTATCCTGTGGGTTGACTGGTGTTTTTTTTTTTTTTTTTTTATAGCTTCATGAACACTTAGCAATCTCCCATTTCCGTTATGTCCCCAACAGGGCGGAACCAAGAATGGGGTAAGCGGGCGAGCCAACGGACGACGTTGTAACCAGACGAGTGCCCGCTCAGCAGCACAGGTAAGACCAACACAATGCGTCCATTGGTCGAGCTTTATTTGAAATGTATTTAAATGTGCCATACCTTTCCTGGGTCTGGTCTCAATATTGGAATACCATATGAATTAAAAGAATACCAATCTAAGGCAAAAGTTTTACCGCCACGTCTGTTTTCGACAACTTCTGCTTTAAAAACACAAAACGGGAAGCCTAGCGATTTGTAAATGGCCGAGTAGGTAACAAGAGGCAAGTTGCACAACACTGCACGCGGTTTTTAGAGGAAATGCGTCGTGGTGGAAATGAAGCCACTTCAACAGTTCCAAAAGTTTAACGTTAAATGAATGACTTGAATTTGATTTGTAGAGCATTTTGAAAAACAACCACAGCTGCAAACTCCCAACAGTTCCTCCAGTTGTATTGAAAAATTAAGACAACTCAAAATGGCTGACAGGATTAATAACAAACTTGTGCACCATGTTGTGAAGCCTAAGTGCAATTATACAGCCACTGCCAGGTAAGGTGCCACTGCTGGAGTTTAAATGAGCGTCGGGAAGCTCCGCTCTTGTCAACATGTTGTCGTGCCGTCATTTTCGGACCGCCTCCCAGCTCCTTGTTCTCTCAAAACCCAGGAGTCGTCTTGCTTGTACTCAGAACTGGAAGGTAATTATCCCGCAGGGAGGACGAGTTGCTCTGTAACGAAACAGACACATTTTGTGTTGGCGTTAGCATAGCTAGCCATGCACTACGCCAGGTGAGCGCTTCAAAACTCATCCGCAGTCAGCCAAAAACAAGGACGACTCGTGTTTGAAACGGCTAAGACGAGTCGTGTTGTTTCCTGAGGGAAATGAGAAAAGGAAGTGATGTCATGGATTGAGAGAATTGAGAAACCGAAGTCTCGCTGAAGTTGATTTTAATTTGGCAGCTAGTACAGAATACTGATTATGCCAGATTGTTCACCAAGAGACAAGAATTCTTTGATATAGATGTTTAATTCGTTTGATAGAACGTAGAACTGGTGAGACAAACGCATATATAAACTTAGATTTACAAAACATACACATCAAATACAAAAGTAAACCATATATACCACTATGGCCTGCCGGTGAACAACCGGGTAGTTTACTTAAACAGTTTTATTAACTTCACGATGATGCGTCCTAGGTCGGCCGTTAACTATTGCGCTGTTGCATCACGTCACCCCCGAAGTTGGATTTACTTTCGGTTTCGATTACAATTTAATATTAACAAGATACTGCTACAAACTATATATACAAATAACAAGAAACAAAAATAAATTCACACAAAAACGTTATTTGCGCACCAAGTAACACTGCGTGCCGACTTCGGCAGTTACACTGATTATCCCATAATTATAAAATATGTATGGAAATAGTTCTATTTTACAATTCAGGCAGCGTTTCGGGGATAAACTGAGGAGGTGGGCTCTTGGGAGAGTGTAAATTGTAATTTACAAGTTGCACTTGTTAACCGCAGCTTGACTCTGATGTTTTGAGTTTCCGCTGTGCTGTGTTTACACGTAAAACGACGGGGGCGGGTACAGGAAGGTAAACAAGGACTCGACAGCGTGCCGACTTGTTGCTAGGAGAAGAAGCGACCTGTCATCCACTTTGATCAATCGGGTGGAGTTTCCTCTTTTCCAAACTGCGCATTAATTACGTGTACAAACTTGAAAGCTAATGTGAATGGCATGGAGGCTATTCATTTTCTAATTGTTATCTCAAAAAAATTAATTAATTAATCAAATAAATGAATTAAAATTCATAAATTAATTAAAACAAATATTACGATTAATTTCACTTTATTTACCAATTAGGGCACACATCACTTTTACCCCTAAAAAAAATACCGACTCAGACAGTTTGAAAGAAGCTAAAGTCGTCTTTCTTGACCAGTGCCAGAATTTGAACCACACAGATTCTCTTGGATGGGATGTGCTGGTTACTCAATAACCGCGGCGAGTGAATTTTTCAAGGCTTTTCAATTGTTTTACTGTGTTTAGTTTGGCCGGCAATTAAGAGCGCGCAGATCTTGTGCGCGTTTGTCTTGACAAGACATTGTCACAGGACATGGCAATGCATCGACCGGCGTTGACATCTTCTGGTTATTTATTGATTTGCGGTGGAATTTGATCAGACTTTGTTCAAACAGTAAACACAATCAGTTGGGCGGTTGGCCGAGATAAAAGCAGGTGTGTTGTGCTTGACTCAAAAATGCCTCTCAAAGTAAGATACATTTTATTTTTTATGGCACAATTTGGTAGGTCTGACAAGCATGAGTAAAAGCCCAACAGTCTAAAGAAGACATGGCTGAAAAGACACAGGAAACCGTTTTGGGGTCTTGTTCCCAAATGTGAAATATTTGTGTGTTCAGGTGCGCGAAGGCGTCATGGCGCTGCTGCGGATGAAACTGAAGGTTCTGTTGACTGTCATGACGGTCAACGTCTTCATCTTCATCGTGATCTTCCGACACGGCGGGCGGGACAAGGGCTTCCAGGACAAGGTGCTTATCCCCTCCAAGCCCTTCTGGAAAAAGATGACGCAGAGCTCGGGTTACTGGAACGTTCAGCAGCAGGTTCTGGACTTCCGACACAACCCCATCCTGGCCAATCACAGAACCGCCGACTTGCCCGATTGGCTCAATGAAACCCACGTGTCTTTCAACTCCTGTCAACCCGACACCAGGGTGACCACTCGCGTGAAAGACTACAACTCCCTACCTTTGCGATTCAAGGACTTCCTGCTGTACATGCACTGCCGCTATTACCCGGTCTTGATGGACCAGCCGGACATCTGCCAGGAGCAGCCCTTCCTGCTGCTAGCCGTCAAGTCCCTGGCGCCGCATTTCGACAGGCGTCAGGCCATACGCCAGTCTTGGGGCAGGGCGGGTGTGCTCGCCAACCGCACCGTGGTGACTATCTTCCTCCTGGGCCAGACCATGGCCAGAGACCACCACCCGGACCTGTCGCCGATGCTGAGCTACGAGAGCGACCAACATCGGGACATCATTCAGTGGGACTTCCGGGACTCCTTCTTCAACCTGACTATCAAGGAAGTCCTCTTTCTGGACTGGATCCAGACACGTTGCCCAGGTGCCAGCTTCGTCTTCAAGGGGGACGACGACGTCTTTGTCAACACCTACGCCATCCTGAGCTTCCTGGGAGGGCTGTCTGCTTCCAAAGCCGCAGACCTCTTCGTGGGGGATGTCATCACCAACGCCGGGCCGCACCGGGACAATAAGTTGAAGTACTTCATCCCGGAAAGCATGTACATCGGCTCGTATCCGCCTTACGCCGGCGGCGGCGGCTACCTGTACTCGGCTAGCGTGGCTGCCCGCCTGCATGCCGCCTCCCACCAGGTGGCGCTCTACCCCATCGATGACGTCTACACGGGCATATGCCTGATGAAGTTGGGGCTGGCCCCTGAGAAACACAAGGGCTTCAGAACCTTCAACATCGAGGAGAAGTACCGCAACATCCCATGCGCCTACAAGGGCTTGATGCTAGTCCACCCGCGCACTCCGCAGGAGATGATCCAAATCTGGTCCTGGCTCAACCAGTCAGACCTCAACTGCCAGTAGAAAGTGCCCACCATTATTTGGAGTTTGTCGCTGTGCTCATTTGGAAGTTCAGCCTGGAAAGGTTTGCTCCATTTGGGAGCACCAGAGTATTTTTGGCTGCCATTTTACAGTAAGGGTACTTGTGGTTATTTATTTTTTTTAGTTTTTAATATCAGGCGTATCTAAATTTTACCACATGGCGTTTATCGATGTACCATATTGTTTCGAATCATTATTAGTTGAAACCTCATTTGAGAGTCCCCTTATTGTAAAGTGGCGCTGTTATTTATTAATTTGATCTTCTCGATTTGGTGTACAAAGAGCTTGAACCAAAAATGTGTTTGTCTTTGGCGCACATATTTATACGGTTGTAACTATTTATAAACGCTTTAACACTGTCCGCTCTCCACAAGGGGGGCATCCAAAATGCTGTATTATATAAGAACAGACATGAGAAGATAGGCGTGGGTTCTGAACAGTGTCTTCAGAGTCCGAAAGTCTTTTATCAGAGATGGATTTGATCATTTATCGATCTGTGCCTTTCATATAATTTCATACCACAAATTAGATTAGAGAAGTGTCTGGTGTTTACTGTACCCGCTGTTAGCTTTCGAGTAGCCGCTGTCCAGCCTCTGATGCTACCACAGAAGCTGGAAAATCCTCGGGTCATACGTAGAAGTTCAGCGTAAAACAAATTGGTATTTCAGAGACTAGCTTTCGTGCCTTTCTCACGGAGACGCAGCATTTCGCAATGTCACATCAACGACTGGTGTCTCGTTTTTTTTTTTTCTCCCACCGGTCATATTTCTCACAGCTGCCGTCCTGTCCCTGAAACTACCTCAGAAGCTGGAAAATCTGCAGTATTCTCATTTCATATCCTTTCATACATATGTTGACAAAAATAATCTCTTCAATAACATAGTTGCCTTTGTCAAATTTGGTGGAGCAAAAATAGTTGATGCACCTTTGTTGGTATCATTTACCTAGTAACAATTTTTTTTTTTTTTGACTTACCGTCCTCATGTCAATTTCAAAACAATCTAATTGTTGGTGATGGTTGTCTTGTTTTCCAAAAAATTGTCAAATATGACATATGCATAACACTTCTGCACACTAGTAGGACAAATTTTCCATACAAGTAGGACGACTACGTGTTGCTAGTGTGGCCAAACTGCACTAGTTGACACGGTGTGTTGATAGCACTAGACGTTAACTAGTTGAATTTTATGTCACCAGTAGTACAAGTAAGGACAGCTTTCCGTGAAGCTGTTTTAGCAATTTATTCAATATCCTTGATTTCAGTTGTAAGGTCCGTGTGTGTGCTTTGTTCACACCAGGAAGACAATTCAGCTCACTAGTTGAAAGATGGCAGTGCGTTAGTGGAACCACTGGAGGCTTAGTTGCCGCTGCTTCCGTCATCCATTTGGTATTTTATCAGGGCTAATGTGTCGGCCATATTGGCGGTTAAGGTCCTTGTGGGTGTCAACTTTGCCAGCCTGCTTTTGTGAAGTTTTTGTGATGCCAAAATCCGGCAAAGATGCAATGTTAATGCAAAGCAAGAGAGGAAATGGGAAAAGTTGGAAATGGGAAAAGTTAGCGTTATTTTCCAGGACAGAATGTTTGCGTTGAAAAGCTTTTTGTGTTAGGAATGATTTTTTTGTGTGTTTCGGAATCAAATATATTTGTTTGATGCAATGACACGTTTTTATTTTCAGGAAATTAAGAATGAATTTGTGTTGTACAAATGTCTGACTAACTTCATGTATTTAACACTGTAAAAAAAAAAAGTTCAAATCTTTTTTTACAATTCTGTCAGGAAGAAAAAGCTCAGACGCTAGGTGTCGATTAGCTTTACTTGTCACCGTCTTCCGTTATTACCAATTTGAATCATCAATGACGTTTTAAAAAAAAAAATGTTGATGGTGTGCTTCCTGCTGGTCAGGTTGGTCATCTGCGCTGTGTAAAGATAAGCGGTTAGGTTCTTTTTTGTTATTAAGTATCTTATTTATGTTCTCGCTCATATAGGACAATCACACAAAAAAAATCAAAATGGTTTAAATGAATTGACAGTTTTGTGCGTTAGTTAAGAGATGACATTGTATGCCGTCATGATTACTTGAAAAGTTTACGTTCAAAGTCATCGCTGCTCTGTCAAAATTTTTTGATATTTTTTTCTTGGAATTCTTTCACTGTCTTACTTTTTTCTCATTTTGTGACTTTAAAACACTGGTGTTAGCGGTTTGTTGCGTGAGGTTAAATAAGGAATGAATATTAAATATTATAATTGACGTACAAACAGTACACTAGCATCAATTTCACGATATTAGAGCTTAAAGGTGAAATTCCACCCGATGTCAGGAACATTTTGAAAGTGGTGTGCAGAATTATTTTAAAACCGCACTCAGGGTAAAGACTGATATGATTGCTAAACGACGGTTGTGCTCGTACAAACGAGAAGTGGTATATGGTACGATGTTGTGATACCGACCAACGATTGTATGACATTGGACAAAAAAAAAAAAAAACATGAGAAAAGAGTTTTTCCTTTTTGGGGGGGCAAAATTAAATGACGATCAATACGGTTAGCGACATTGATACAAAACCGACTGATACCATATCTAGTTCCAAACTCATCGCAGACCAAATCTGTGCCTGATGTTTGTGGTTTTGATGTCAAAGATGAAATGTAAGTGTGACTGCTTTTTATCATTTGGATTATGTTGATAATTGTGTATTCTGTTGTTGTTTTTACAGTATGCTGTTCTGTGAGTTTTTATTGCAACATCAATAAAATGAAGACATGTGGAAGCTTCCGTCATCTATTTTTATTCATTTCTGCTGAAACAGTCCTTCTGCCCTCCAAACATCAGCTTGCACTGATTTCCACAGAGGTAAATCACCCTTTTCCCACCCTAAAAAATGATAATTGGAAAATAAGTCAGTCCTCTAAGAAAAATTGTACATCAAAACACCCAATCCCTAATGAGCATTTAAATACAAATACCTGGTCCATGTTTGTTTGTGAAAATTATTAGAAAGGTTTTGACAATAATTACAATTATGAGGGGAAAATGTGAACTACAAGAATAGTCCATTTAAAACGCAGTAAACTGTCGAAATGTATTCGTTCGTTGGGTCATTCGTATCTCAATGCACTATAGCAGGGGTGTCCAAACTTTTTGCAAGGAGGGCCAGATTTAATAAAGTGAAGGGGCCCGGGGGCCAATAGTTTTTTCAGACATTTTTTAACTACAAAAATTTCATGCAAATACACACTGTTATAAAACAAATTTCATTGTCACAATTGTCTTTATTTTTCAAATGACAAAATAACCAAATATAAGCCATTCAGGCAGATGTGAACAACTCTAAAAACACAAATTCTGAAATGAGCGGCGAGGGGTGGTGCTGCCACCCTTTGGTAATAGGAGGAATTACATTCAAGTAAGAGCGCAGCCATGCAGAGCTGAATCTGTCTTTATTTTTTTTTTTTTTTTTGGGCTGGTGATGATGATATCCCCATTTCCTGTGATTCAGTTCATCTCCTGGCATGCTTTCCGCCGTCTGCCCTTCACTTACAAGGATAGATGCCGAGCTGTGCTCTATCGATTGTTGCACTTGCTCACTTATTAATGCAAACAGAGAAGGAAATGAAAGGCGCATTAGCACAAAGCTTTGATTTCCCAATACCCAGGGAGACCTTCCTGTGTCTGCTGGATTCATTCCTACTTGTAGCAGAGTCAGTATAGGTTCAATTTAAGCCCCCCAATTGATCACTACAGCATTCTACGCCTATACAATGAAACCCTGTTAATTTCAGATAGTTTCCTGACACATCCACAATATATTCATGGGAATTTTTTTTTTACAGCCCTCCCACCCGCTTTAAATACACAATTTCCATTATTCCCTAGTGGCCTGTTCACGTTTTGGTATTTTTTGTTTTCTTCTTTTTCCTCTTTTTTTTTTTTTTTTTTTTTTTTTTTTAAACATACAGTACGTTCCTCTTGAGAAACAACAAGTCCCAGAGTGCATCAACACGCTGTAAATGGTAGAAAAATGCCACCAACGAGAGATTCCCGGAGGCGTTTCTTCGCTTTCAGTCATCCATCAAGGCGGCGGCAGAGACGATGGAAATCAAGCTTAGTGGCGAAACATAGGCTGCGCAGGAAAATGTATTGATTTCCCTACAAAATAATATCTTTAACTCCCCAATAATGTCGATCGTTCAAGATGAAATATTATAAAGCCGTTAATATGTGTTTGAATAAAACGTATATGTAGGTGAAATATATGTAAGATAATTTACAAGCTGTGTGTGTGCGTTAATTGACCGGATGTGGTGGCTTTTGATTTTATTTTGTTAAATGAATTCGTACAAAGGTTGTCTAGCTTTGCAGAAAGCGGTCGACCAAAGTACTTCCAACTATCCCCACTTTACTTTGCCGTGGGAGTCGCTACCGGTTTTCACGGGGGTTTAAATTCCTTTAAATTAACTACCTCGGGGTACAAATTCTTATGAATGTCTTTTGCGAGTCACTTGTGACTCCGCTGGAGCTAATGTGTCAAGGCGGCCGAGCAACGGTTTCCATTCGCGCTCTGTTATGATGGCTACTAGCTAACAGGCTAGCTGGTTCGTAGTAGTACTAGGGGCTTGATGCTACTGTAACGAAGGCGACCATTACGCTGATAATTCTTCCCAGGACTCTCTGTTAAAGCTAGCCGACAGCCGGGGCGTTGGCTATCACGACAAGGTGAGTGTCATCCGGGCTCGGTGGCTGCGAAAGTGACGTTAGCCTCGCAGAGTTAGCGGAGAACGGACCGTGGCGCAGTCTACTCCCTGGATTCAGCAGCATCAACCACCCAAAAAAAAAAAATCTACACAGAGTATTTGCTGGATTCAACAGCATTGTCCCTAATAATATTCGCTCTTACTAAATGTCTTTTTATAACGGGTGGCTTTTAAACGTGACAGATTTTAAAATTAAATCTTGCAAGCTGACGCAACTGTTTAATTGAAAACCTGCTTCGTTAGGGACTTTCTTCATGAATATGCAGGTCTTCGGTTTACGACTGTTTTGTTTCTTCCTACTGTGGCGACGTAACCAGAATGTGGACGTAAGTCGGAACGTGCCGTTACTTTCTGTCAAAAATGCGGAAAATATTTGTTTGACAAACGAAGCCTGGCGGTTAGGGAGGAAGACATGTCACATCATTTGTTAATAATTAATTGTAAAATATTTAATAATTGTCTAGGTTGAATGTTAAATTATGATCCAAAACAGACTGAAAGGAACACAAACTCATTTTAACAACATAACCCTTAAAAATGAATAACACTGATTTTTTTTTTTTATTTTACAGGAAAAATATCAAATACTACATTCCTTTGAGCCATTTCATGAGTGTTAATCCTTTTTTTTATTTTTAACTTTAGTGACTTTTCCTTCTGCTTTGCAGGAGCCTCCTGGGATGTCACAATAGCATCAACACCCAGCGGATTACTCATCATGCCGTTAGAAATTGTGGAATGTTTTCCTTCGCAAGATAATGCACGTCGCACCGCACTTGTACCGCTGAGATCCTGAGTCCTGACATCGGGATTTCTCCTTCCGCCGCCATTCTTGGATGTCTTATCTCGTCTGTGTCTTTTACTAAGACATTAACTATGTATCTGCTGGCCGCCTGGCCGTGGTAAACGTTAGCGCGAAGTGGTGCGAACAGCGAAGAAAAACAAAACTCAAAGAAGGAAAGAGGGACATCTACAACATGGCTTCGGTTTGGAAGCGACTACAACGTGTTGGGAAGCACGCCTCCAAGTTCCAGTTTGTGGCGTCCTACCAGGAGCTCATGGTGGAATGCACCAAGAAATGGTGAGTGACGGGTATGCACGTGGTAGCCACAACGCTGTCATTGAAGCCCCTTGAAAATTGTGCGTGTGTGTGTGTCGGAATGCAGAACTCATTTCTCTCGGCCGTACTTGACAGACTTTGGTGTGCAGGCTTGTTGGCGCGGTAGCAGCTTGTTAGCAGGCATCGCTTTATTCCTTTGGATATTGTTCATTCTCAAAGGTCGCATGATGACCTATCGAATGTCTACATTTATGTCTGTGTTGGCTGTCTCCTGGAAAAGGGCGCAAGTCTGCTTTTCCAGGAAGAGGCGCAGAAAGAGAGCATAGCGATTGCAGAGAGGCCCGCAGGCACGCATTGTTAGGCGGCTCGGCCGTAGGCGGGATCCACACAGGCCCCGGCACACCGCCTAGACCTGGGACAGATGTGTCAGGGAATGGAATGAAGGGAATGTACATGTCTTTTCTGAGCGGAGAGGGCTGGACGGGCTCAACTTTTAAAGCCCGTGGCGCACTGCCCCCCCCCCCCCCCCCCCCAAAATGTGAGTTCAGCTTTTTGCTGCTTTATGATCGCTTCTTGCTTTAATAATACGTTTACTAAAAAAAGGAACGTCTTATGTCTTTTATGTTGATGTGTAGATCCATTTGTGTGTCATGCTAGATTGTAAGTGTACGTATTGGAGTTGTAACCGCTCAGTTTATTCTTCTCATTATTATGTCATCAATTCTGACAGGACATAAAAAATCTGCATGGTTCAGGAGATAAGGCTTAGATTTATTTATTTCTTTTCCTCTAAAGTGGTACAATTGGGATATGAGTCACGGCGGTGTAAAGTGACCTAATTTCCTTTTCCCCTTGTAATCTGATACCTTCAGATTGGAATCGGTTCCCTTGCAGGATAAAAACTGGTTACATATCAGATGTCTGCCAATGCGAGTGCAGCACAGATGGGATTTATCCATTAGTTGGAGGATGACAATTTTGTGAGGTTCAGGGAAGCTTTGAGGCTTGGAAATTGTAGGCTTTACTTTGAGCTAGCCCTCAAAAGGACTTCTTGACTTCTCAATAATGTGTCAGGTCATGTTGCCTGAATCCATGACCCCGCTGCTTCTAAAGGTGTCAACTTACTTTCCTTCTCAACATGTCCTCCCCTTAGATGTCCATCTGCTTACCCCTTGGGTCTTTATTATTTTAAATGCCAGCTGGTCAAAAAATAGGCAAAACCTTGCAATGGAAAATTCAATTCAGAGGAAATCACTGTTTATTTTTCAAATATAAGCGACTGCTTCAGTGAGGACTTCTTTCAAAAAACAAATCTGATTAATATCGGACATCAGTAATGAACGTGGTAACACCGCCAGTGAATGTTAAAATTTAAATGACAGTATCTGAGATTTGAGTCAGTGTTTTGATTGTCAGCGAGCAGCGTGTGTCAGGCTGTGACACGTTTGTTGTGTTCAGCATGCGTTCATCGTGGCGGGTAGCCACGACGACGCTGCCAGACCGACCGTTTCCTGCCAGCTTGGCTGACGTCACCCCCCCTGTGACACATTCCCATTTTGGAGGTTTTCTCCAAGGGCTGTCACTACAAATGTTGCTTGTTGTCAGTCGGAAAATGAACGTTGCTTTTTTGCCGTAGCTTAAATTAACTCATAAAAGCTGTTTGTCATGATGCAAATATGTCATTATTATACCAGGCGCACCCATTTTTCTATGCCCTTAAAATATCCTGTGTTTTTAAAACGCCCGGCATTGAAGTGGTGACTGAGCAATGTCTTGTCACTGTGACGCTGACCTGGAATGAACCCGTTTACAAGTGAACTCCTTCCTTCCGCTTTGCGGGAAGGTCTGGGCAGCCACAACATCCCCACCAAGCCTTAACGTTACTTCATACTCGTTTTATGGTGATGCTGAATCATAATGGAGCAACTATTAAGTGTTTCGCCATTCCTGCATGTATCAGCAAGTGTATGTTACTTTGCTGTGGTGAAACAACACAATGGCAGCCTCTCATCATTTATTTATGCAAGGAGCGATGTGTGTGTGTGTGTGTTTGAAACTTGCCCATGATCATCAATCATACAAATTTCAATAAGGTTTTTCCATTTTTTTTAGAACGCCACATGTTTGGATTTCTGGTGTGAAAGAGGCTAATTACTGTGTCTCGTATTTTTTCCCCCCCCCCACTCAACTCTATCCCATCATGTGTTTTAGGCAACCGGACAAACTGGTGGTGGTTTGGACGCGTCGGAGTCGACGGAAATCCTCCAAGGTTTGTACTTTACTATTTTACACAGACATAACCCATTGAATATTGCTTCTGTCCGCTAGAGGGCGTGCCAACATAGCTGGTTGTCACGGACTGCTTAAGATTCAGGACAATCATGTCACGTTTTTCCTGTAATGATGTTTCTTTGTTTGTCCACGCCTGTAAACAAATGCTGATTGTGTTTATCCTGGCTTGCAGTCTCACAGCTGGCAACCTGGCATCAAAAATCCCTACCGAGGTGTCGTGGTGTGGCCCGTACCGGAGAATATTGAAATCACAGTCACGCTCTTTAAGGTATTTTGTTTTGTTTTGTTTACTTTGGGGTCTCACTCACAATGTAGTACATGCATTACTCTCTGCTGCTTGGCAATTTGCTTGTGAGTAATGAGACAATATAAACAAGCACTCACATGTGTTCAATAATTCAGCGAGGGATGAATAAATTACAATTTTTGTTAACACAGGCTTAACCCACTCTTGTATTTTAACTGTAGTATTTTTGGGTAAATGTATTTTTTTGTGTTTAATGCTAATGTAACTGTGCAATTGCAGGATCCACACGCTGAGGAATTTGAAGACAAAGAATGGACGTTTGTCATTGAGAACGTGAGTCATCTTTCATGGATATATATTAGCTGAGGTCGATTTTTATTTCATGTCTACCCTGTTTATTCTTGAATCATGTGGATGGTTTGAAAGGTAAGTCTTGTTTGCTACAGACATGCAGGTTCTGCCACCGTGTGGTCACAAAGTGGTACTTCATATCAGTTCCTGATGAAAGCTTTGACACATAATGAAATGACGCTAATGTAACTTGTTTTGCAGCTACATGTTTTTTAACGGCCAATATTATTTTGTTAGGAAGGATAATTATTTATCATTATAATCATAGCAAATATTTAATATTGTTGAATATTTGTTGGTCATTTTTTCAAATGAACGGGGGCTCACTGTGTCGAGTGTATGAAAAATGCGTCCGAATTCTTTTATAGCCCTCACCCAGACATGTGTCCAAGAATTTCAGCGGCAGATGAAGAATGCTAGGTGAACTGGCGCTTTGACCCCCCCCCCCCCTCCCGTCACTTTCTTTGTGCACATCAAACAGACAAGCTAAGAAAGTGCTTGGGGGGGTTAAGGCGGGGGGCTTCTCGTGTTTGATAGAAGGCCGACATGACAAGCAGGTCAGCCGCCGTTCTGCGGTCAGAGCGTGGGAGACCCGTAAGAGTGCGAGGGCAAAGAGAGGCGGCGTGACTTCTTTTGGGCTGGTCTCTGCATACCTGACTAATGATCACTCTCATGACAGCGCCAAAATTAGTCGCACACCTTCATCGTGATGGAATGCTACCCGATAGACACATTTCCCTCGTCCCACTTGCTTTTTGAGAACTTAATATGGCCAAAGAAAGTGTAAGGCATTCATGCTACTTCTGCCAAAGAGGTTTTGCCCGTTGAATTTGGTCACGTGTATGTCAGATCATCTTTTCCCATTGAATTGAACGGAAATGCCATTAAATCGTTTTAACTCCCCCCCCCCCAAAAATAAAATAACATTTTACATGATCAGAAAAATCGCACACGTCTGAATTATACTTTGTTAAAACAAAGCAGCAGCACGTCTACCTTATTAAGATAATTGTGGTAGTGACAGCAAAAATATTTTTTGCCCTGCTACAGTTTGTCCAGTTAATAAGACTCAATTAAAAGGATGCAGAAATGAGTGCTATTTACAATTTGACCACCAGGGTGTAGTCTACCCTAATTAGTCTAAAATGTGGCCTGCTTTCAGCAGCCATTCTCATCACTTGGACTGTTTTTTTTTTTGTCCACTTACCTTTTACATGCTAAAAATACAGTCATACACATGTTCTGTGTATTTCTTATGTTTATTTTCTATCCGTTTGGCTAATTCATAAACAGTCGAGCATCTGTACCCGGTGCCGTTTGAGAATCCAGAGACACGCGAATGAATATGGCAGCAGGAGAGCCGAGCTCTCCTCAACCCCTCATCAGACGACATAGGAGAAAAGCGAAGAATACGCCATTGTGCCCCAACGCCGGAGATGATGAAATTCAAGATCCCCACGCTCCGTCTTCTTCTTAATCTGGCGGTGGGGGAGGCCCAACCTTGCGCGAGGCTAATCCCTCCCCGTTGAATTATCGGCAGCGGCTAAGATTGTATTTTGTCATTGAAAACGGCAGTGTCAAACACTGCCTTTTTTTCCCCCCCTTGCCTATTTGTTCCTCTTCCAAGGCCAATCGCATAATCAAGCGAGGGCGAGCTGTAGGACGACAAGTCAGAGAGGTGGCGGCCCGTTTAAGTGGCAGCGCGGCAGTATCTCTAAATTGCACGCTACCCTTCCCTTTCACCCCATTTCAAATAGGTGCACATTATCAAAAAAAAGGTGGGCAAATTGCGAGGCCACAAAGATTGGACGGCTCTATTTGAAGGCATTGTGCTGATGGACATGTTCAGGCATCTGCATATCAACCGGGAAGAAGAAAAAAAAAAAAGAGAGATCGCAATCTAACTTCACTTTGCGGATGGGGATTTACGCAGCATATATTGAACCTTAAGAGTTGAATATACAAGGAGACGCTTTCTTCTCCTCGCCCGCCCTGAGTCGTACAAACGTCGTTGAAATGACTTGCAGGTTGAGAGACAAATGGCGACAAAGCACCACTTTTGTATTACTAATCTCGTGGTGTCTTGTCGTAGTATTCCTTTCGTATTGAATTCTGTATCGCAATTCATCATAAGGGTTGACGGAATTTTTGTGATGTTGTGCGGCTTGGTTTATTGGCAAAAGCGCGGCATTTATTAGACCGACGTTAAGGAGCGCTTTCTGTCCGCTTCTGCGTTCCATCCCTCTCCCCCATCCGTCCATTTCGCGTCTTGCTTTCGACTCCATTCAAGCCATTTTCCAATCACACGGTCGCACACTGTTGGTGCCCACTTGGTAACAAGTAAACACCCATCTGCAAGCCATCCCCATACCTCCGCACACACACACACACACACACACGGGCCTTGCATTGTATCCCCTCTCCTCCGTGCCAGGGGGAGCACATTACGTAGGCCAGTGGCTTGTGAGCGCCGAGCGAGCCTCTGGGAGTGGAAAACACAATTATTTCAGCCCTCCGCTATTCACGCAAAGGTGACAAAAGCTGGTATGAAGTATGAAATCCCAAAAGTTTTCTCCTTTTTGCGCTGCGCTCCACAAATTGGGATTAATTTGCACTCGAGTGCCTCGTGCGCGCACAGTCTCCAAAGTTTTCACCTATTTCTTATTTTTCCCCCATTTCTTAAGTAGCTTGGGAGGCTCAAAAGGCCTAATTTATTTATTTGGTTGTCCCCCCCCCCCTCTCCCTTGCACTTGTGTGCTCAGTTTAAATAATACATGTGCTGTAGTTCAAAGCATGTAAATAATTGTGTGTGTGTGTGTGTGCTTTGAAAATTAATTTAATTAATCACCCTGAGGAGAGGCAACAGATGCTGCTGATTACCCCCCTCCTGGCGGACCCTCCCCATGCTAACACACACACACAATTTTGTCACACAACATTCAAGTCTGCATGTTTTTGGGCATCTCATTGGCTATCATGAGGACTGTGTGTTGGGGTTTGTGTGTGTGTGTGTGTGTGTGTTGGGGGGTGGCTACGTGGCTTGTAGTCGATGGTGGCTGCAGAGGCCGGGTGGTCCCTCCTGTCGCCCTAATAGGCTTACCGCACCCCTAATCCACACCGCACCACCTCCGTCACATGGCCAGTCTGCTGACTGGTCGGGCCACCACGAGGTGTGTGTGTGTGTGTGTCACTAGCTGTGTGTCTTCACATGTTGTGTTCCTGCATCGCTTTGTTATTTCGTCTGCATTGTTGTGTACATCTTGTTATTAGACATCTCCCTTTCCTCTCCCGAAAAAAAACAAAAAAAACAAGTGGTAGGTGTACTTGTTGTTGACCCGTTAACACAGAGGTCTTCTGAACTCAATTGCTAACCAAAACAGCAGCACAAGCAGAGGCACATAAACAGGCTTAAAAAAAAAAACACGCTTCCCTGTTAACATAAAGAAAGATTTTATAAAATGGTAGTCCATTAATAAACATTCATTTCCACACACAGACATTTCCAGTTGAAATGAGCCTGGTTTGAATCTGCCGCTAACAAAAGCGCGCTGTGAGCATGTTCATTGTTTTTGGCGGTCATTACATTGTTGCTTTCTACTTTTTGTGTGTGGTTTTTTTTTTTGAGTGTACCTGCCCGTCCCACCGGTCCAGGTTGTGACCTCGACTTTCATCTTCTTAGTCTGAGGCTCCCGGAGCCCGCTGCGCTTCAACTCCCGGCCAACACGGCGGCAGATGTCACTCGACACACACTGACTAACCCGCGCACACAACACACTGTTTGATTTGTCTAATAAACACGGCGTTTCTCTTTCGTTTACACACATTACTTCTCATTCACGATCCAAGCTTGTGCACAAATGACATGAATCTTAAACATCAACAAACCTATGAAAGTATCCCATAGCAGCGATGCCACTATCAGGAGCTCCATCGTTGAAGTCTTATTTCCGTGACCAAAATTTGTAAGGCAACTCAAACAGTTCTTGTGTTCATTATATATTCTTTTAATTAATCGGAGAATTTTATTCTGCCAGATATCGGAATCGGCATGGAATGAAAAAAAAATCCATATCAATTCTGACCCTTGACTTTTGTCGTAAGTTAACACAGTTGCTGAACTTCAAGCCCTCAAGCTTACGAGCGTGTATGTTGTGTGTCTGGACTGCTATCGGTCATCTGTCTCCTCGTGTCTGTTTTCTTCGACGTCGACTTCTTTCTGGCGCCCAGTGTTGCATTATGTCCAATCAGGCGGCGAGCGGACGACGTCAGCCGTGTCGTTATTATCACAACTTTATTTATTTTACCTCTGCGCGGCACGTCTTAAGATGGCTGCCTGTGATGCAGACAAGCCCATGTCGCCCGTAAAACATCGCAGCTGGCAAATCCCCATGTTTATCCACAAGCTTGACCCGCTTGGCTGGCGCACGGGTGGTGACGGTTGCGACAAAAGAAGCAGAACAGATGCTTTAGTTGTTTGGAATGCGCATGTGCCATTATCTGCTCGAGTGCCTGATTGGCGCCAAGATTGTCATTACAGCAAAAAAAAAAAAAAAAAACCTCACACGGATGAGTTAATTGTTTCATTTTTATCAAAGATAACATTATGTGCCCTTTTTGGGTGGCGTTACTCTTTTTTTAGGATTTGGTGATAGTTTCATTTTTGTTTATGAGTTTAGTCGCACTGTTGGAATTTATTTGCCCGTTACCGCTGCATCTTTGTATGCTCTGACGCCACTGTGTGCGTCCGCTCTTGGGAACTCGCAGCCACCGGGAGACAGAGGCGATTGTTCTGCCGAGTGGCAATGAATGGGGTCTTGTGACGTGCTCCGATGCCAGCGCTAAGCCGGCCACTGACAGTCGGCTTGCCCCCCCCCCCCCCCCCCCCTCCCCCTTTAAAAAAAAAAAAAAAAAACACGCGCCGTCTCTGTTGAGAATAGAAATCGGTACACCCAGAGGTGACCGGGTCAGGAATTTGAGGTGAGTGGCGCTCGAAGGCCTTTGGGTGTCGAGGAGTTGGGGGGGGCGAAGGAAGGGCACATTCCAGTTGTAAAAGAAATGCTTGTATTAGGCGTGCACGAGTCGGACAGCAGCGACAACAAAATATACAAACGACATACTAGTTAAGAAAACATTAAACTCCGTTGTAAAGAGATCGAAATAATATAGGCAGTAGCTAAAGAAACACATTTGCATCCACGTCAGTTCAGAGACAACAATTTGTAAATCTAGCGCCGAGACGGTTGAAACTTGTATGTACCTCAAGCATGTTAAGCTTTTGTCTGTACATAAACAAAACCGGCGGAGCCCTTTTGTTATTTTGGAACAGAAAAAAGTCGAAGAAGAACCCTGTACGCACACACACAAACACACACACACACAAACTGAGGCGCACCGGCTCCTTATCCAATCCCTCGGCTAATTCCCCCTCAGTGGAAGGTGTTCATTGTTTCTCTTTCATTCTAATCTCTGCCTCTCCTTTTCTTAAAATCCATATTAGATTCTCTTTGACTGGGCCACAATCGGAGTCAGTGGAGCAGAGCATGGCCCCCGCTAATGCTCTTTGTCTCCGCAGATTTGTCACTTAGCATGGAGAGTACACCTTTGTCACAGAGCAGGGCCGCCCGAGAGGCCGACTCTCACTCGGGGCAATTGTTTCTTGTCGCAGGCCATCTCCAAACCACCCGATTCCCTCCCCGCACATAGGCACGCACGCTTTACACAAATCAGCTTTACTCTGGATTAGGGCCCTATCATAGCGGCCGCCTCATCTCAAAAACGCTTTAAACAAACACACCCTCAAAGTGAGAAGCCAGTGGATATGAAGAGGCTTATGGCAGCTTTACCAGGAAGTTATCATTAGACAATTAGAGGAAGCCTGTTTTTCCATTCAATTCCTGCCCACGCGAATGAAGGCCAAACACTTTTGGATAAGTGCTACTGTTTTGGTTAGCAACATGGTTCAATCACTTTCAGCCATCATTTGTGGAAAGATGGCACACCAATGATTGGTAATCTGCAGGCTTGATATCTGAGTTTCTGCTTGGCGCAGGGGAAATAATCAATCCCAGATGCAGGAGGGTGTTAGCTTACTGGCTATATATTTGTGTGCGCGATAATGTTATTGGCGTTTTGTGCCTTGATAATGGCGAAAGATGGCCAAATGGCGGGAAAATGATGAGCAGGCACTTCACAGAACGGGGATGAACTCCCAGCTATAATCCCGTCGACCTTTCTCTCCTGTCCCCTCCCCGGTTTGCCACATCTCCCACATCCCTCATCTTTTTCTCCTTTCCCCTCCCCTTGATATCCACCTCTCTGTCTTTTAGCCTTCTCTCCTTCCCCATTTCCTGACCACTCATTCTCTCCCAAAGCCCCCCCCCCCCCCCCCCCCCCCCACACACACACACACACAATGCACCCCGCACTCTCCACCCGGCAGAAGTGCTGAGCCAGGGCTTTTGGCCGGCTGGCAATTTATTTTCCCATTAGCCCCCCGTCTGAAGTGCGCGCTCCGGGTCTGAACGTGTGTTGGGGGGCACACCGGGGGCCACCCAAAAAGAAAGACCCGGAGAGCGGGGGAGAGGAGGCCACTCTGGACACGCCGATAAGACGAGGCAGGGCTGTGACGTTCAGAGATGACGGGGGGGGGGGACAGCAGATAGCAACTCTGTAAGCATTTTTTTTTTGCAGTCTTAAAATATGATGTAGTCATTTTTTTAACAAACCTATCAGATAATTGCAAGTTAGGTTGACTCACTCAACTGTTACAAAAATACACCAAATAATGACTCAAAATAGCCCCTGCAAAGTTTTTTTTCGGTGCGAAAAGCATTCGCAGATTGAAGTCCACCCTGTCGCCATTCGGTCCAATTAGCGCATGGTGTTGATAGCGATGCTCAAACTATCGGGCATTGGCTGCCGCACGAAACAAGTCGGTGTCATGTCGCTCGGTGTTTAGAGAGACAAGGACGTGCGAGAGCTCAGTGTCACTCATGTTTGGACTGTTCACCCCACCTCACACACCCCAAAAAAAAACACAGCGGCTGTAATCTGCTGTTTTTAAAGGAAGCCTAATCCTGCTCTTGTGGAGACTAATCGCTCCTCCCGTGTGTCGTCCTCTCACCTTTCCTTCCGTGTTTGTTTTTGCTTCTCACTTTTCTGTCGACTGCCAGTATGAGGGAATGATTTCGAGGGTTTTTATTTTTCGGGGGGGGGTGAATTCAGCCCCAGAAGTCAGTTTGGAAATTTCTCAAAAAGGCCTCAAAATTGAGGATCTTCTTGAGGCCAAGGCTCCTTCGTCCCTCCTCGCGGGCTTAAATACCAGACCATTGTTATAGTAATTTACACATGGCTTTTTGTGGCCATTGTTGCCTTTTAATACACCCACAGTTTACCCCCCCCCCCCCCCCCAATCCTTGCATATAATAATGGCGGATATAAATCGGCTTTAATCTGTGTGTATGTGGTCTATAGTTCGGCATTCATAGGTGCTATGTAAAGCTGGCGAGTTATCAGGGGAGTCGCAGAGGAATCACTCCATTGTGCCTTCGTTCAAAGAGAGATATGAGTACGTCGGACGTCTCTATTTCCAATAACTGTGACCTTGAAGGGGGGAGCGCAATGGCACAGTGCCCCCCCCACGCCACCACCATCACCAACACAAGCGTTTCCAATCTGCTGACTGCTGACTCCAGCCACAGGCAGCTGATTTGGAGCGTTGGGATGTGCGGGCTAATCGGCGCTCCCCCGGGGGTTATCCCGAAGGCCAAATTGAGTTTATTGTTTGTTCTATCAAAATGGCCGTGAATGCAAATGAAAGAGATGTCACACCGTCGTTATGTCTCAGTGGCCTCTTTTAAGTTTCGGATGGGGCCTTTAATCCCAGTCCACCTTGACAAGCGGGACATTTTTCATTTTTATTTCAGCAGAACATACATTTTAAAAGGATGTAAGAGGAGAGTAAACTCCTTTCCTGACCAAATGCGGTGACCTCAGTTTGTCCTTTTGCCAGTCGGCTCCCCCGCTCAGGATTGTTTTTGTTTCCGCAGCGGCGTCGAGGCTTAAGTCCGATAATCATCACCTAGATGCGATTCATCACTTCCGGAGAGCGTTGCGGGCCGGCGTATCGCTTCGCCATCGTCTTCCTCAGCGATCTACTCGGCTGCGAAGCACTTTTAACAAAACCAAAGTGTTTTTGGGAATCGTCTCCGATGGGAGTAGACAGACGGGGGCCATGTTTGCTCATATTAGAAACAAATTGACTTTTGACTGTGTGTTAAAAAGCCATTAGATGATTGGTGCTCACAAAGAAGCTAGCTCCTGTTTAGCACTCAGTCTAATTAATCCACGGCTCCACTCACAAAGGGATCCGCTGCCCCCTCCTTTTCTACCCCCGCCCGTCCCATTGGCATTTTAGGGCAGAGGGGGTTCAGCGGGACCTCCTGGGCACCCCCGCCGCCCTGACCCCTGCCCCCCCACCAGGGGAGCATCTGTGGATCGATCCAGGGCCAGCTGGCATAAACCAGTCTTGCCTCCCCTTTTTCGCCAAGGTGAAAATGAAAGAACTCAATGATTAAGAGAGGGGGGGGGGAATTAGTTCAGATTATTTTAATATATCCATGTATTTTCAGAAGCTTTCTCTATATCACGGATTTTCACCGAGGAACTTCTTTTCTCACTGTAGTTCTTTTGTACTGCATTTACAATGGGATTCCACCAGGGGGCAGCATACAGCCACCACCCTTCCCTCCTTCCCTAGTATTATTCTTTCATCTTGCTCCACACTACAAGTATTAATAATTATTAGTGATCCTCCGAAAGCATATGGACAGTCTTATCCTCTGTCATAAAGGAAACTTCCGCATTGTTTCCTTTCTTTCATTTTGCGTATTGCAACTCTAATCCCACCCCTTCACCTTTTTTTTTTTTTTTTTTTTAAATATTTTGATTGACAAGCAGCATCCAGGGGAGAAGGAGGCCATTTCCATTGTTTTTACGCTTTGGTGCAAATCTCCCAAAATGTTTGTCATTCATTTTTCCGCCTCATTTGCATATCCGTAAGTATTTCCCATTAGAGCCCCTCGCTCTTCTCGTCGCCATTGTCATCTTTAGCAAATCCCCCTTCGTCTTAAGTGTTTGCCGCATTTAGCAAATTCATTCATAAAGTATCTACACGCGCTATTAGCTTAGTATAATAGCTTGGGTGTAATCTGCGGAGAGATAAGAGTTTCCCCCCCCCCCCCCCTCTCCTCTCCCCTCCCTCTCAGCCCTCGTGTTCATCTCCCGACGGGATGTTCTTTGGACACGTCGCAGTGTCTCGAGCGACAAAGCTCAAATGTCAGCGTCAAAATGTCAAGTGGCCAATTTTCTTCTGTACTTTTTTCTATATTTCATTATTTTCCGCCGCAGGTGGGAAATGGAAGGCATGATGACTGTGGGTAGAGATGAAAAGATAGGTGGGAGATGAACCAACTTAAAATTGAAGGGGAATAGTTATTGCTAATCTGGGCTACTGATCGAAGCGCTAGGAATCGATTGTTAAAGCGGAGATATAACGTGGAACTTACTTTTAATTGCTTTTGTACAATTTTATCCTTGCTAGAGTATAAACCATTATGCAGACCACCTGGGCGGTCCTGCATGGCCGAAATGCCGCCAGACCTGAAAGCTTTCCATCACATGATCACTTACAGGGAGGCGACTTTTCTTTATGTTCTCCAAAGTTTTTTTTCTTTCAATGTCTGGAAGTTCCAAAACGGCCCTTCCTTGAGAGAGGACGTTTTTTTTTTTTTTTTTTTTTTTTTAACATAATCCTTTTGAGTGAGCGGGAAGTCTGAGAGCGTCGATCCCTGCCAAATTCAATGGCGGGGGGGAAAAAAAAGAAGAATGCGCCTCTTTACTATGTTAAACAGATCTGGCCCAAGATGTAATGCTTTCTTCCTCAGATCACGATAAAGCCCTTTGGCTGCTTGCTAACAATCTGCCATCTAAACATTCATTCATTGTATAGAACTAAGTGTTTTGCTTAGTTCCTACTTTGCGATTTATTGCAGTCCGCCTAATGTCGGACTAGATGGTACCGGCAACTTTACAGGTGACAGTTTGGCCGATATATATCAAGCACCATCCCGTGTCGAGTATATAAACAAACCACATTGACATACAAAAGTTAGACAATTTAATGCTAACCCGCAATGCAAAACGTCATAGACGGGGCTAATGGAACTAGCATCGATGTGGCAGTAGTTCGAAACGTTATATTTGAAAGACATCCCATAATATGATGCACCACACAATTCTTGTGTTTTGTTGCTTAACCAGCATCTTTACCACTGAATCCCTCACTCTTTATGTATGCATGTGTGTGTGTGTGAATAAATCCCCCGAGGACCTTGGCGATAAGGCGCCAGATTGAGTTTTCTTCACAGAGCGAGATCTTGCCGAGATTTGCGTGCGTGAAGATGTCTGGGAAAATGTTACAGGATGCTATCATGGCATTATCGAACCCCACGCGTCTGTGTATATGTATATGGGCTCTCCAATTCATGTCGCGCCGCTTTAGCTTTGTTTGTGCTTTGAGCTGACGACAGGCTTCATTCACAGCGAATACAAGATGGCGGTTGTTGCCGTCTGACTCAATGCATTGGTGTCATCAAATTATCTAACTGCGGGAGGTATCAATTCACTCACCTGGACCATTTTTTTTCCCATCTCGTTCCTTGTCCAGGAGTCCCCGTCTGGCCGACGCAAGGCCCTGGCCACCAGCAGCATCAACATGAAGCAGTACGCCAGCGCCATGCCCACGCAGACGGACGTCAAGCTCAAGTTCAAGCCGCTTTCCAAGAAGGTCGTGTCGGCCACGCTGCAGTTTTCCCTCTCCTGCATCTTCCTGCGGGAGGGCAAAGCCACGTGAGTCAAATAAGATCAAATGAAAATACATTTAAATGAATGGACGAAATTCTCTAGCTGTTATTTTTACGTTTGGCCCAGGCTGTCAGTCGCTCTCAGCCTGGCTTTTCTTCATCACTCTTTCCTAGCGATCTTTTTATCCAAGCAACTTTAATTTTCAGACTCTCTCTCACTCTCGTTTGTGCATCCTAATTTGATAACTTCCATTAAAAGGCACACACTCGAGCACATTGGCGGGGGCCTTTGTTGTGTTGCGGACGGCGGGTCGATGGCGCGTAACCCTTGTTAACCCTTCGGGGAATGATGTCGACCACACACAAACAAACTCCATCACGGCGCTTCAAATGAAGCCCCGGCGCCCGGGAAGCGGCAAACACAAAGAACACAGACACACAAGAGAGCGAGAAAAGATTATGACGGCGCGTTGGAGGGCGACGGCGTGAAATAATGTGCGGCGGGGGAGCGAGGACATGAAGGCCAAGATGAGACAAAAGGTTTGCATGAGAAGTTAGGAAGTGACAGAGGTGGAGGCGGCCTTACATTTAATCCTTTGAAACGGACGCCGTCTTCCCGTCGCATGAAAATTCAACACTGCTGTATTTCCATTTATTCATCGCTATGCATAATCTCGCCTTTT
The DNA here is from genome assembly GCF_901709675.1 of Syngnathus acus. Lineage (NCBI taxonomy): Eukaryota > Metazoa > Chordata > Actinopteri > Syngnathiformes > Syngnathidae > Syngnathus > Syngnathus acus. The sequence continues at coordinate 2,833,245 of NC_051100.1, forward strand.
TTCCCCCCCACATGTTAATCTCTCAAGGTTATGTATAGCCTTGCGTGTGTTTTTTTTTTTTTTTTTAAACGTATTTCAGGCATGATATGCATTTTGCATTGATGTGAACCACCCCCCCCCCCCCCTCCTCCAATCCAGCGACGAGGACATGCAGAGCCTCGCCAGCCTGATGAGCATGAAGCAGGCCGACATCGGCAACCTGGATGACTTCGAGGAGGAGAACGAGGAGGATGAGGAGAACAGGGTCAACCAGGAAGAGAAGGCGGCCAAGATCACAGGTAGCCACTGGCCGCAGAATGTTTCTCGTATGACCAACATGTGGCTAAAGTTGAATTCAGTCAGTCTATCATAGCACGTGGGAAAGCCTAACGAAGTTATCCCTCACCGCCAACCTATTATTTTTTCCCCCATGTTTACAGAAGTGTATAAACTAGAATGTCTTCACACTTGTATTTATATTCACGCGGCGTGTACAAGCATGTTGTGGTGTGATGTATGTCCTCTCCTCCCTCCTGCTTAGTCTAATCTAACGTTTCTCCCTCCTCCTGTTCAGCTTCACGCTTTCTCTCGGCGCTCTTTTGTCTCATCCGTATGTGTGCGCGTCGAGCGCCTACAGCCACGCTCCGCTTAGCGTGCGTCTCGCTAAGCAAAAAATCCCAAACTCCCTCCAACTTGTATTTACAAGCTTCCCCGAAGATGCGCACGTTTTGGGTCCGGGTTGGGGCGGGACCCCGTGGCGCGCCCTGCAACGGCGTCTTCTTCATCCTTCCTTGTCATGTGACCCTGTGGTCTGCAGAGATAGTAAACCAGCTGAACGCCCTCAGCTGCTTACATGGCTACGATGACGACGTCGACTATGGCATCGGCGTTCCTAAGCGAGCGCACATGGCGGCCGCTAAGCCTGTCGCTTCCTCGCAAGGTCTAAATTTCTTCCCAACTTTCACCCAAATCGTCTTGTCTGGTTTTGTGAAACCCCCCCCCTGATTTATTTTTGTGTGGTACATCATTATTTCGTTGACTTTTCTGTTTCTTCCATGTAGCGTTTTGACTTTGGTGTTGTGACAATGTTGTCAGTGGACTTGTAACATTTTCTTCGTATTTAGTTTTTGTGATTGACTGCAGTTGGCAGTGAACCAAAGCAAGAAAGCTGTGTCCAGACAAGACTTTAAAAGTATGAAGGCTCACCATTCTTTCAATTATGACCATTTTGGCTCCCATATCCTTCTAAAATAGACAACACATAGACTGGCTAACTATTAGCCACTATTAGCCAACAGGCCTAACTTTTTTTTAAAGCCACACACACCTCAAAACACCAAAACTAAAGAAAGCAAGTTGTTGTATACGTGATGCTCGCATGACTCCACACATACTTCTCCGTCTAAATTGGGTGACAAATGCTTCTTATCAGCAAAGTCCACTTCACATAGCGACACCGCAAATAGCCAAAGACACGCCGCACTTTGGAAACGGGTCTCGGCATCTCCCTTTTAGCGCCCCTTTGCTAGCGCCTGGTCTCCATGCAAATGAGCCACAGCGGCGAAGGCGACGACGATAAAGCGGTCAAGTGTCAGCTCCTTCGGCCCACGTCTCCGTGGCAACTCCACGCAGCTCGTCTCCCACAGTAACCCACCCACTAATTGCACCAATGTTCCCAGAAAGAAGCTCAGTCAAGTTTAGCTGGTGCTTACTTGTGGTTCACTCCCAAGTGCAGCACGTTGTTATTCTACATGTAAAACAACTCATTTTCATGCCACATGGCTCATTGTCCCGCTTTTTCAAACTCGTTTTGATTGACTTTTTATTCTCACCACCAAAGAGCTGATCAACAAGCTGAACTTCCTGGAAGACGTGGACCGCGAGACGCACCCGGCAATGCTCGCTAACCCTTTTGACGAGCCCGGTGATCACCTGCCCGAAGCCAACCACCTCAATCCGTTCTGCGATCCCGACGAGGACGGTATGTGATCCAGTTGTTTACGGTTTGAGCGTTCGTATTGGGGATACAATTTACCCGTGGCCCAACTTGAGTTTGACTTTTTGGAAGTCAACCAACTTTGAGCCCAGGCTATAATCACAAAGGCGTAAACAATAAATGAGGCCATGTTTGTCAAACAGAACCTCCTGAGCAGCCGTCTGCTTCACGGGCCAACGAATCCTCCGATGTCTCTAATCCATTCGACGAACCCACGGAGGAGCCCCGCGACGCAACATCGGGGAACCCTTTCGAAGAGCCGGAGCGAGACGAAGTCAGCTCTCAGTCAGAGCCGGAGACCCCGAAGGCTCGTCCCAGGAAAGGGGCGCGGCCGGTCGACATGAACAAGTACTTGTACGCCCACGTTGGACAAAATGATGAGGAGGAGCTTGATGAGTAAGTTATCTGATTGTTTTGAGTTGTTCAGTT